>NC_092507.1:123179624-123489981 GCF_047511675.1 Marmota flaviventris | reverse complement strand
GCATCCTTCAAGGATGGCCTCATTGGTATAAAAGACACTCTTATCACCCCTCAGCAAGTTTCAAGGGTTTTAGGAGCTATGTATCAAGAATGAGGGACAAAGTCAGATATCTTAATGTGATACCACATACATGTATTAAATATAGAAAAATATATAAATGATAAGACATCTCAATAAAATATCACAAAACAAATAATTCAGTATAGCCACTGCCAGCACCCTCAAAATCACCTCTTTTGCCCACTCCATGTCTTAACTCCCCACAAAGTAATCAATATTAAGACCTCTGTCACCATAGATTACTTTTATTTGTCCTTAAAACATATTTGTTGGGGCTGGGGATGTGGCTCAAGTGGTAGCGCGCTTGCTTGGCATGCGTGCGGCCTGGGTTCGATCCTCAGCACCACATACAAACAGAGATGTTGTGTCTGCCAAAAACTAAAAAATAAATATTTTTTAAAAAAAAACATATTTGTTGCCAGGCATGGTGGCGCACACCTGTAATCCCAGCAACTTGGGAGGCTGAGGCAAAAGAATTGCACGTTTGAGGCCAGTTTCAGCAGCCTAGCAAGCAACTTAGTAAGATCCTGTCTCAAAACAAAAAAATAAAAAAGGTTGGGGGATGGGGTTAGGGATTTAGCTCAGTGGCACCCCTGGGTTTAATCCTCAGTACCCTCCCCCCAAAAAAAGATACTTGTTTACTTGTTGAATAAAGAAATAGAGAAATAGACACCAAATTTTTCCCTCCTGTGCTGTGGATCAACCTAGGCAAGCACTCTACCACTGAGTTACATCCTCAACCGCCATAGAGGTTAAATTAATCTATCTCAAACTTTTCTCACAAATAGATTTGCCACCCATTTTCCTCGGTTTTGTTTGTTTCATCCTGACTCTTTCTTTCAGTTTTCTTCTTACTAAAGAATATCCTGTAGTAATTCTTTCAGCTACTGGTCAACCTGTCATTTTTGTCGGAAAATGTCTTAGTTTAGCTAAGTTTAGAATTCTAGGTTGATAATTTTCTCTCAGCACTTAAAATCAAGATGAAAATGGACTATTAACTGTTGCCATTAAGAAGTTTGCTCTTAATATCATTATTTTCCTTTTGTAGGTAATCATCTATGATTCATTTTGAATATTAGTCTTTAATGTTTTGGCTTTAATATTCTGTATCTAAATGTTTATATATTTTTATTTATGTTACTTGATATGAAAATTTGTGTTTGGCATATTTTTGGAAGTTTTCCAGTCACATTTCTTTGAGTATCGCCACTCTTTCATTTCCTCTTCTCTCTCCTTCTAGAACCTCTTATGAGATATATGTTGGACATTCATCTGTTCTTCGGGCTTCTTAACCTTTCATTTATATCACCTATCTGTTTTTTCTATTTGCTGCCTTCTGTATAATTTTTTCAGATCAGTATTCCAATGCAGTTAAACTCTCTCTAGCTGTATCTAATTTACATTTAATTAAATTTTAATTTAAAATAGTTACATTTTATACCTATAAGTTCTATTTGCTTCTTATTCAGATTTGCCTGATATTTTTAATACTGTGTTTTTTTGTGTTTTCAACTCCTTCATCATCTTTCAAAGCCCATAATTTTTCTTTAGAAATTACAGGAGTACCTACAGAAGTTAAGTACCTCTATAATCTAAAGTACTTGGAGGTGTGATACTACTATTGTATCTGCTAACATTAGCTCACAACGAATCATTTCCACATGTTCTATTAGTTTGAACCATAAGTCATTTTAAGCAGAGTTTTATTTATGGGACCCAAGAGGCCTAGGTTGAAGATATATTTCTCCTGCATAGTTTTCCTTTCACTTTGGCTAGGTATATCAAGAACATTATCAGTCTGGAATCATTTTTATGTTGATTTCTATATAGTACTTGAGGTTTCCTGCACTGTTCAAAACAGTGCCAATTTAGGTTCAAACTTCCTTGTTATCTCTCTGTACAGATAGATTTTTTGTAAATCTACTTTTTTAGTATGGTCCTCTACATTATGTGGGAGTCTTGATTCTAATTCCTCTTCGTATTGAAGTGTATGCCTTGTTTCCTGACCCTATGTGGCTTTTAAAACACAATGCTCTTGTTTAATAACACTAGCACACGTCTATCAGGTAGCCATAGCATTGGCTTATACTTACCAACCTAAGTTCTGACTCCATTTTTGTGATGACTCTGGAGACTTCATTTCTCCTTAGGAGGTTAGATATTCCAGAGACTAGTCATTTTAAAGGGAAAGGAAGGAAGGTGAATGTATTAGCCAACAGGTCCTGAGTACCACCTGAACAATCACCTGTCCTGCAGTTTAGCACTTCTTAAGACGTTTTGGGGTTTTTTGTTGTTGTTGTTGTTTTACATTTTTTTTAAGTTGTAGATGGACATACTACCTTTATTTATTTATGTTTTTGTGGTGCTGAGAATTGAACCCAAGCGCTCCACCACTGAGCCACAACCCCAGCCCCTTCTTAAGACTTTGGACAGACAGAAAAGTAAATCCTGCTAGATGACCCCAAATCAGCAATCCTCTTACTCCCAGATTCCCTTTTAGGTCAGTAATAATGACTGCACGTTATAGGTTCGCTATATTCAATTAAAATTGAATTAGATTCAATTAGGCCCTTATTAGCTATAAATCTGCAAAATGATTAATAATCCTCTCTTCCATTATTTTCCCTTTAACTAGCAAAGTTGTATAGTGCCTATAGACATTCCCCTACCACCACCAAGTAAATAATTCCTTCTGGTTCTAAAAAATAGATAAAACTGTTTTTGTTTGTTTTCAGGACTGGGCATTGACTCCAGGAGTGCTCTGTCACTAAGCTACACCCCCAAAGTTTTTGCCTTCTTTCTTTTTTTCTCTTCCTTTTTTTTTTTTTTTTTTTTTTTTTGTTGTTGTTGTTGTTATTATTGTTAGTTGCCCAGGCTGGCCTCCAACTTGTAATCCTCCTATCTCAGCCTCCCAAGACACTGGGATTCCAGGCATGCACTGCAACACCTGTGAGGATGTGTCTTTAACCATTGTCACATAAATGATTCTCAAAAAACATTGTATACAGTGGAAGTCCCTGACACCATCCCTGATTATTTCCTTATGATAAATCTGCAGTGAGGCAATCTCAAATACGGCTAGTAGAAATGTACATTGGCATAACTTCTCTGGAGAACATTTGGCATTATGTATTCAGAGGGGTAGCATTATCTTTAAGGCTCTTGTTGTTGTTGGATTTTGTTGGTTAGAAATGTCTTTTATCTTAACTGAGGAAGTGGTGATGTAACTGGAATGTTAGTCAAATTCATCAAATGATACCCCTTAAAGTCAGTGAATTTTATTGTCTGTGAATTATATCTCAATAAAAATATTAAAATGTAAAAACGCAAAGCACCATAGTACCAAACTGATACTTTCTCCTTGACACAATCAGAAAGATGGAAAAACAATTTTTAAAAGAAATGGTTTTCTGCCAGGCGCGGTGGCACATGCCTGTTATCCCAGCAGCTCAGGAGGCTGAGGCAAAAGCCTGGCGAGTTCTAAGCCAGCCTCAGCAAAAGCAAGATGTAAGCAACTCAGTGAGACTCTGTCTCTAAATAAAATACTAAATAGGGCTGGGATGTGGCCCAATGGTTGAGTGCCCCTGAATTAAATCCCTGGTACCTGCCCTGCCCCCCCCAAAAAAGAAAGAAATGGTTTTCTTACTGCATGATTCAGTGTTATTTAATGCCATGTTCCAGAAACCCGATGTCAGCTGGTATTCTGAGGAACACACTTTGAGGAATACTGGTCTATGGCAATCTAGACAGGTTGTGATGACAATGAGAACTAAAATGTACTGAGAACATACCATGTGCTAGTGTTCCTCTATACTTTATACATATGCTGTCCAGTGGTGTAGCCTCTTAGCAGTATGGCGCTACTAAGAACATGAAATGTGGTTATTTTGTAAGTAATACACCTGTAATCCCCAGCAACTTGGGAGGTTGAGGCAGGAGGACAACTATCTGAACAGCCAAGACCCTCTCAAAATAAAAAATAAAAATGGCTGGAGTTTTAGTGTGGTGGTAGAGCCTATGCCCCTGGGTTTAGTCCCCAGTAACTAACACACACACACACACACACACACACACACACAGATGAAGAATGAGATTTAAGTGACCATGTTATTCTTTGAATAAAAGTGATTAACTTGATAACTAGTAACAGCTGGTATTTTAATGACTATCTGAAATGATGCCTAAGTCTTGATAGTGATTTAACTTTTCAGTAAATCGGTGATATTAATCTTTTTTTTGTAGAGAACACAATTAAGAGCTTAGAAAACAGTTGATTAAATTTGAAGCCCGAAAGGGGCCAATTCATGTTATCAAGAGTACTTTATAGATTTCTGCCTAAACCAGTAACACTAGAAACTTGGACCTTCTCCTATAACCACAAGTTGGTTGATCTCTGAATTATTTACAGAAAAATTAGGATACTATGACAGAATTTGCATTTCAAAGAGAAGAGAATCCAGAGCTCTCTTCTTCACTTATTGGCATTTCAAGTTCCTGTTTGAAACTGTTGAAACCATTACCTTCTTTGTAAAGATTTTCTTGGGAGTTTCTTTTCCTCCTATGACCAAAGTATGAAACATTGCAGAAGTCATAATGGAGTGCACTGCCTGCACCGACAGGCGTTTATTGAATACTGATTGCATGTCAGGTTCTGTTCAAGGTTAGAAAGATGAAGGCATGTTCTACACCTGCAACATCTTAATGTCTAATGGGAAAATAAACATAAATGAGATCTAATAAGATCCTTCTTTTAAAGTTGAATTTAACTGAAGACTCAAATCTAGGTATATTTCCTGATTCCAGTTTATTTATGTACATAACATTTTTAAATTAAAAATAGCTTTTCATTACAAAATCAATACATAATCCTTGTAGGAAGAAAAATTAAATGTAGCTAAGCAAAAAACAAAAAAGATAATAGGGGGCCTGGGGTTGTGGCTCATTGGTAGAGCGCTTGCCTAGCATGTGAGGCACTGGGCTTGATTCTCAGCACTGCATATAAGTAAATGAATAAATAAAGGTCCATCAGCAACTAAAGATATATTAAAAAAAAATAAAATAAAAAGATAATAGGAGGTGGGGATTTAGCTCAGTGGGCAGAGTGCGTGCCCAGCAAGCACAAGGCTCTGAGTTCCGTCCTTGGCCCTGGGGAAAAAAAAAAAAGAAGATAATAAAAGTATCCATATTGCCACCATCCCATCATAGGGAATGTTGTCAGCATCCTAATGCATACACTTTTAGACTTTTTAAATAAAAAGAAGTATACGAACATGTGTTTTCAATGAAAATACTCATCTATGTCATTTCTAATGACTGAGTCACATTCTATTGGATTAAGCCACAATTTGTCAGTCCTCAGTTTTTGGTTCATTCAGCAAATACTTATTGTGCACCAAGTTCCAAGAGCTATCTTGAGACTGGACATATATTGAAGAACAACAACAAGAAGAATTTGTTTGATATTAAATTTTTGTAATTTTTCTATAATAAACATCACTTTATATACATCTTTATAGACATATCCAGTTGTTCACTCAAGATATGCTATATGCCAGACTACTTAATTCACTGTGTATATTATCTCATTTAATCTTCATGATTCAAGAAGTAAGATTATTATCATCACAATTTTATTTATTTATTTATTTATTTATTTATTTTGGTACCAGGGATTGAACTCAAAGGCACCCAACCACTGAGCCACATCCCTAGCTCTATTTTATATTTTATTTAGAGACCAGGGTCTCACAGAGATTCTTAGCACCTTGCTGTTGCTGAGGCTGGCTTTGAATTCTCAATCCTCCTGTCTCAGCCTCCCAAGCCACTGGGATTACAGGTGTGTGCCACCGCTCCCAGCAGGTGTAAGCGTTTTTAAGATGCTAAATTACTAAATTTACAGCCAGGAAAGTCTTCTATACCTTTATAATCTAAATACCTAAAAGTGTATTTATACTTTCACATCATGCCTTGCCAGCACTGAGGTTAGCTGCTGCTGATTCTTAAACTTAAATTTTTAAATCATCAATTTATATGTGAAAAGGTTGGCTAAAAACCAGTTTACTTCAACCCAGATGCAAAGAAGAATGAACTAGATTAATACTGTGAAGCTTAAAGAATGAAACAAGAATCAGAGGGGTAGATGCTCTCTGGTTCCAAAGCAGTCTTCCAACTCATCACTCCTCGCTCCACCTCCAATGCCATACGATAAACACTTTTCTTTTGCTTGAGCTAATTTGGATGAGTTCCTATTTCTTGCAACCAGAATGTGACTTGTGGGAAAATATTATAGGAAAACATTCTCTCTCACAAGTTTGTAAGAAATGCCTTTTTGTGTGGTGTGTAAAATTCAATACAGCGTTTGCATATTTCTTCCAGGATTTGTTGGGTAAAATAATAAAAAGTTAAAATGGAAGAAAAAGTCCAAACATGCTAACTCTGTATAGTGGGTCACTTCATTCCTCTGCCCAAACTGTACTACTTTATTTTAAGAACCCTTACTTTAACATAATTCAGGGGCAGGATTGTATTATTATTCCAAGTAGAAATACACCAAGGCAATGATAAAACTTACTGTGGAGGTAGTCCAGAGGCCACATGGCCTTCGTGTTCTGAGAGGAGAAAAACCTTGTGGTTCCATTTCCATTTGTGCTCACTTAAAATTTCCCCTTGGAAGCCCCCAGCATCAGTACCTCTATAATTAAAGACTTACAAAGAGTCTTCAGCCTCCATGGCTGCTACAGCTGGGTTATTTGGGGCTTTGTTTCCTATTTTTTTAATAGTAGGCATGATTCTTCTGCTGCAGTTGTGGTTGCTCTGACAAATCGATGTGGCCTTGAATGTCCCCAGTGGTGGGAAAGCACATCTATAGCTCTTTTCTTTCTCAGACGATAACCTCCTTTCAGACTTGTGTGACTGATATTATAGGCATTTCTGTCTCCAAGGAATCCGTCTCTTACCCCGTGGGATCTGAGGGCAATTCCTTCCTTTCTCTTCACGTGGTATTCTAAGGAATAAAACATGCACAATGCTGGATGCGTGTAGAATTCCATTGTGTTCTCTTTTGTCCTGTGGAACTAAAAATAGGGTCAAGGACTCCATTTTTCCTTTGTTTTATTTTACTTAGTTTGTTTTTCATAAGTCAGGTGTCCTGTAAAAAGGTGGGACTTGGGAAGGAGTAGCTATATTTTTTAATAGGCAATTACATCTTTTGGAAGAAAGTATCTCAGGTGAAGTAACCTCAGTGGAACTGGTTATAATCAAGGAAATATTTTATACCTTAATTGTTTCCCAAGGTCCACTCTATAGAAAATTTGGAGAGATAAAGTTTTTCCATATTTTAAAAAAGATTTTGTAGTCAACCGAGTTCAGAAAATGCTATTTCCCTTTCTTGGAAAAATTGCAAATCACATTTGCATGTTAAAGAATCTGAGGAAATCTAGAGTAAAGAACCTCACTCTGAGGCTGGAGTTGTGGCTCAGTGGCAGAGCGTTTGCTTAGCACCTGTGAGGCCCTGGGTTCTATCCTCAGCACCTCATAAAAGGATAAATAAATTAAATAAAGGCATTGTGTCCATTCTACAATTAAATATATGTATATATATATATATTTAAAAAAAAAAAAGAATCTCACAAATTAAAAATTTTTTTTAAATCAAAAAAAGAAAAAAAGAGAATCTCACTCTGGCTGGGCACATTTGGCACACGCCGTAATCCCAGCAATTTGAGAAGCTGAGGTAGGAGGATCACAAGTTTAAGGCCAGCCTCAGCAATTTAGCAATGTCCTAAACAACTTAGTGAGACTCTGTCTCAAAATAAAAAATAAACAGTGTTGAGGATGTGTGTGGATGTGGCTCAGTGGTAAAGCATTTCTGGGTTCAATCCCTAGTACCAAAGGAAAGAATCTTGCTCAGCACTCAGGTTTTGTGGTTTTTATTGTATTTTAATATAACATTTGATAATTGTAAAACAAGATATATAACACGTGAGTTAGAAGGCATAATTATATAATGAACGTCCTTGAACTGTTTGTTCACTTAACTCAAGAGAAAACTAGAAAATTGGCAGTAACATAGATCTACCCATGTGTTCCTCTTCAGTTACATCTCTCATCTTCCCACAACAAGAAAGCACTCTCCTAAATTTTGTGTTTAATTCCCTTGCTTTGGTGGGGAAAGGTTGTATTTTTGTCACTTATCTATGTATTTCTAAATAACATGTTTATGTTTTTGAGCTTTATAAAAATGATATTATACTTTTTTCAGTAAATATTGTTTCTAAGAGTTGTCAGTATTATTGCATGTAACCTTGTTCATTCATTTTTCAGTGTTGTGTAAGATTTTATTGTGTGGATATACCACAGTCAACTTCTTCGTTTTTTATTTTGTTTTTTTACTATCTCTGTTGCTTCTCTCAGGAACAGAAGAAATATGAACAACGAGTATTGACAGAATATTATTATTACTTGAGAGCAGTGGGGAGACTATTTATGGAGTGGCTATAAGCTACTATTCAAGGATGAAACTAAAATACAAAAATAAATAGGATGTGCCTATCTTTCATGAGCCAGTGGGGGGAATCAAACAAATCTATTTTTCTCAAATTAGAATGTTATCAGTCCTAGGGACACACAAAGGCACAAAATAAACATGACACATCTTTTGGAGTGTCCATTTTCTTACATTTTAGAGGGATATGTGGGGGATAATTAAATAATTTAACTGAAAGTGCCTTAAAATATGTTTATGTCAAAATTTAAAAGGTCAATTTATGAAAAATAGTAAAATCATACATTTTTAAAACACTAGTCAAACTCAAAGAAAGGTGTAAACTGGTCTGCCAATCCAGTCTACCCCTCCAAGACCAAAATTTTTTTTCTAAGACCAAAAAATTCTGCTATTAGGGGTTCTTAGGTCTGATAAAAATTTGAGAAGTGTCAATGAATATAAATAAAGTGTGTCCCACCTAGAAATAACTAATTCTAACTGAGTACTCCGGAAGTGCTTCACATAAAGAGTGAGCAGGATCTCCGCAGGGCCCCTGAGCAGTCAGGGCTGAGAAAACATGACTAAGAGCAGGAGGAGGAGGAGGAGGAGGAGAAAAGCAAAGCAGAAGTTCTTTATGGTGGAGCATATGTCCAGAGAGGAGCAGGATGATCCTTGTGTAAGACTCCTGGTGTGCAGACCTAGATGCCGAGTGCCAGCCTCCTCTGTTGCTCCCGATACAACTGCTATTGGGTATTCAAAAAAAGTTTGCATAGTAGGCGACATCTGTACTGGGAGGCCTTGACGCATTTAAAACTTGTATCTATTCATGTATTCATTCAGCAAACCGTTCAGTACTTACTTATATGAAGACGGTAACGCTGAGGGTGTACACCAGTTGTAAGAGAAACCAGGAGGAAAGAGCATCACAAGGGGCGCAGCTGCTAGGGGGCTCGCCCTGCATGCCAAGGACCTGGGTTCATCCCCAGCACCACAAGAAAAAATTTTTAAAGTAGAGGAGAACATCACAGCTCCCACCACCACTGCTTCTAGCCACCTTCCACCTGTCACGCTGGATGGATGCTCTTGGCTAAAGCCAGCCCTTCTAAAATGTGGGCACGAGATCCCTCCTGCCCACCTCCTCCAGAGCACACTCCACACTTGCCCCCCTTTCTTTCCAAATCACTTCCCCCACCACCCTGTCGGGTCATTCAAGAAGCATAGAAACACGCTGCTGTTTCCTTAAAACCCTCTCTTTAGCCTCCTTTTTCTCTCAGGGCTTTCTTGGGTGTCCTCTCCCTCGCCTCCTCCCTCACCCTCCTCCCTCACCTCCTCCCTCACCTCCTCCCTCACCCTCCTCCCTCACCTCCTCCCTCACCCTCCTCCCTCACCCTCCTCCCTTACCCTCCTCCCTTACCCTCCTCCCTCACCCTCCTCCCTCACCTCCTCCCTCACCCTCCTCCCTCACCCTCCTCCCTCACCCTCCTCCCTCACCCCCTCCCTTACCCTCCTCCCTTACCCCCTCCCTCACCTCCTCCCTTACCCTCCTCCCTCACCTCCTCCCTCACCCTCCTCCCTCACCTCCTCCCTTACCTCCTCCCTCACCCTCCTCCCTCACCCTCCTCCCTCACCCTCTTCCCTCACCTCCTCCCTTACCCTCCTCCCTCACCCTCCTCCCTTACCCCCTCCCTCACCTCCTCCCTCGCCCTAACCCTTGGGCAGGGAATTGAGCCCAGGGCTTATTGCATGGTCAGCACATGCTCTGCACATGAGCTGTGCCCCAGCCCCTCTGAGGCTTTTACAGCAAGATACTCCAAGATGTTGGCACTCCTCTCTTAATTCCTCCCCTCATCTAGTCTCTTCAACCCACGCTCTCCTAAACCACTCCACTCATTCCCCAGATTGCCCTTGTCATGGTCCCCAGGAACCTCCATATGGCTAAACCCAGAGTGAATTTACTCCTCATTGTCTTGTCCTATGGGTAGCATTTGACACATTTAGTCAGTTCTTTTTACTTTTTCCCTCCCCCGCGGTTCTGGGGATGGAACCCAGGGCCTCACACATGCTGGGCCAGTGCTTACCACTGAGCCTCACACTCGGCCCCTGAAACATTCTTCTTCACTCGCTTCCAGGAAATGCGCTGTTCTGCCCTTCCTACTTCAGTGGCCATTCCTCTGTCCTGTGCTGGTTCTCCCTACTTGGGGGATTTCTGGGACGCAGGCCTTAGACCATCTCTTACCTCCACACCTGCTGCCTTGACAGTCTTATCTGGTCTCCTGATTTTAAAGTCTCTCTATCCACTTCTGACTCCCAAATTTATATTTTTAGTCCAAAGTTTCTTAACCTTAACACTCTAATAATTTGAACCAGATAATTTTTGTTGTAGGGAAATGTCCTTTGCATTGTAGAATTTTCAACAATATCCCTGGCCTCTACGCACTAGATGCCAATTATTACAATGAAAAATGTGGCCAGAAATTGCCAGCTATCCCCCTGAACGTGAAATACGACACCTCCATTGAAACCCTGTTTCTAGTCTGAACTTCTTCCCCCAACTCCAGACTTCTGTGCCCATCCTCCCCCCCTACTGTCATTTCTACTTGAATGTCTATAAGCATCCATATTTAATGAGATCAGAAACAAACCTCTGGGGCTTGGGATATAAGCCAAGGGTTAGAGTGTGTGTCTGGCATGTGTAGGTTCTGGGTTCCCTTCCCAGGGCTGATGAAAACACACATACATCTTCTTCCTTCCTCAACCTCATCCCCCTCAGACTTCCCACCGCAGCATTTCCACTCTTTGAGTTACTTAGGTGAAAGACCTTGGCGTTTTCTTGACTCCCCTGTTCTCTCACATCTGTGTCCTGATTCATCGGTGAATCCTGTGAGCCTTACCTTCACAATCAGTCCAGAACCTCATGTCCTCTGGCTATCATACTGCCTCACCCTTGTCCCCCCAGACCTCTTCTCAATATAGGAGTAGAGTGGTCATGTGAAAATATGTGATCTGGGATATGTCACTTTGTGAAAAACCCTCCAGATATCCCTCGTTTTACCCAAAAATCGAAAATCCTTACAACCATCAGCAGGTCTCCCGCGATCTCCTCTTCACACTCCCCTCCATCCCCTCCTCTGGTCTGTCTGATCTCATCCTTGCTACCTCACACCTATTCACACCAGCCTCCTTTCTGCTCCGTGAACATCCAAGCCTTGGCTCCTTTGCACATGCTCTTCCCCCAGGTAAATGCTCTACCACCTCATGCAGGTCTTGATTAAATGTCCGTTTATCAGTGAGGCCCTCCAGGAGCACTGAATTTAAAACCTCACACCACTGACAGTGTCTCCAGTTCTTCTTTCAACGGGCTTTATTTTTGTCCATAACATGTTCTTCATCTAGCATTGCATCAGGAGAACAAACTCTGAAACTAGAATGTCTAGTACTGTAAGATAAAAGACCTTGACTTTTCTGTGCCTCATTTTCTTTGTCTGAAGTGGCGTAGTTTCTACCTTCTTCCTGTTCTGTGTTATATATCTATTTTTTTACCCATTAATTACTTTTATCTTTCTTACTCCCCCATTGGAATATAAATTCCATGAGTCCAGAGTTGGTTTTTTTATGTTCTTTCTTGTTTCTAGCACAGTGCTTTTGGCACATAGTATGTTCTCAATAAAATATTTGTTGATCAAATCTGTTGTTATCTTTGAAAAGAGTAATGGGGAGAAGAGTCAAGGAAGACATGAGATTTTATGTGTGCTATTTAAAACTTTTACAGTATTTGCGTATCACTTGTGCCCTCAAAAATTCACAGGCTTACATGAAAAGTAGACATGTAGACAAATTACACACAGTGTAAGATACAGAGAAGCAAGCAGGTGACTGACTGTTTAGGGGGAAGGCAGTACAGGCAAGGACAGCTTCCTAGGAGAGATCATGTGAGAGGTGTGTTTTAAAAGAGGCATAGTTCCACTAGACAAAGTGTGAGGCAGAAGGGATATTATGTGTAAAAGTAAAGATACATGAAAACCTAATAGTGTCTCCGAAAACTGGGAGGAAAGGGAAGAGGAGCTTTCATTGTTTTAAGATATTAAAAATTCCATCCTATTAGTCTCCCTCACCAACTCCCATACTCAAATATCTCCAGCCAAGTGTTTGGCTTAATTAGAAGCTTACTTCTGCTTAACGCTAATATCTTAGCAAGGCGCAGTGGTGCACACCTGTAATCCCAGCAGCTCGGGAGGCTGAGGCAGAAGGATTGTGAGTTCAGAACCAGCCTCAGCAAAAGTGAGGTGCTAAGCAACTCAGTGAGACCCTGTCTCTAAAAAGAGCTGTGGATGTGGCTTAGTGGTCAAGTGCCCCCAAGCCTGGTACAAAAAAAAAAAACAAAACTAATATCTTGGGGTTTTCTCATTTTTTAAAAAATATTTTTTAGTTGTCAATGGACCTGTATTTCATCTATTTATATGTGGTGCTGAGAATCAAACCCAGTGCCTCACACATGCTAGGCACTCTCTACCACTGAGCCACAACCCCAGCCCTGGTTTTCTCATTTAAAAAAAAAAATATATATATATATATATATATATATATATAGACAGACAGAATACCTTTATTTTGTTTATTTTTATGTGGTGCTGGCATCGAACCCAGGGCCTCACCCATGCTCAGTAGGCACTCTGCCACTGAGCCCCAGCCCTGCCTGGTTTCCTCATGTTTTTGAAAGTCATTTTCTATTTTCCTGTTCCCTACAAGTTCTTTTTTTTTTTTTCATCATACCATTCTTCAGATTTTAGGTTCCCTTGTTGTCTTGGTTACAAGAAACTAATATGTAATTTTTTATTTGAAATTTATTTTTCAATGATACCTAAAAACCAAAATACATATTTATGGGGTATCATATGACATTTCGATACATATATTTTCCAGTGATTAAATCAGGATAAACATACCTGTCTTCTCAAATATTTCTCATTTCTTTATGGTAGAAACATTTAAAATCCTTTCTTCTGGCTTTTTAAAATACAAAGTGCATTACTGTCACCTATAGTCACCTCTTGACAGTAGCACCCCGGGACTTCTTCGTCCTATCTGCCTGTAGCTCAGTTCACACTGACCCACCTTCCCCATGGCTCCCGCCCTGGCACTTCTGATTGCTGTCTGTAGGTTACAGTGGGCAAGGAGGAGCACATACTTTAAATGTACACCATACACATATGTCATTTTGTGATGTTATGTAGCTAGTTTAGGGATATAGTGATGAGCTTAATTACATTTGTCATTAAAATTTTTAATTCTGTAAGTGTTGGTCCCTAGATCTTTACCAGAGACTTAGACAGTGAAGACCCTTGTTTATTGATGTGTGACTCAGGACTTTTTAAAATCTGGGTGGAGGATTCTGTTTTTCCCACCCACCTTCCTCTACCTATAGAGTGGGGAACGCACCCTTGATCGCGGTACAAACCAAGAAGAGCAGCAGTGTCAACTCACCGATGACTTAGTGAGTCTCTGGTGTTACCCCTGTTGACACCATGTCTCGTGGTGAGCTGTGATTGGGACCCGTCTCTGAGAGCCCCTGAAGATAAGAATCGTAACAGGTGTTCATTCATACTCCTAGTTCAGTGCCTGGTTCACAGTGGACGCTCAGTAAACATTCATTAAATTGAATTAAACTGAATTGAATTGGATTATAGCACCACAGGAGATGGGGATTTTTGAGTTTGCATTTTAAGTGAGATTGATTTAAAACAAATCTAGAAAGAAAAATTATTCTTTTTGTTTTGTTTTTAAACATAGACTAAATTTAGGATACAGCTAGCTACCAGTATGTTCACTGCCCATAATCTTTTAAGCATTCTGTGCAATGACTCACCGAAGTCCCCAAATAGATTTTTTTTTTTTAAGTCACAATGGCCATAAGAAGCAAAATAAGGTTTGGAAAATATAGTGTTTCCTTTTTGCAGTCAGCAGTGTAGGGTCTTGTTGATATACAGAGGAGGATCTTTCAAGTATAATTTTAGCAAAGTTATTTTTTCCTTTGTGTTGAAATGAAACACAGATCACCTGAAAGTTCCTATAGGGCTTCTCACTTGTTTCATTCTTACTAGGAGTCACTCATCAAAGACCTGTGATGTTCACTTTCAGAAAAGCAACACCACCTCGTTTCCTAACACTTGTCTTCTGACCTCCAAGCGTTCCAGTCCAGCTGGCCAACAGACCAGGCCACCCAGAGAGGCCTGTGTTTCAGGAGAGTAAATAAACTCAACATACTCCTTTCCCTCTACTTAACTATTTTTTTTTTCTTTTGCAAAGGAGTTTGGAATTTAAATCCTTCAAACCCAGAATCTTCCAGGTCTGAAACTATGAAACAATAATAATAAAGTACCTGGTCATTCTTTCAACCCTTTGTCTTCTGTAGATCTGTCTCCTTCTGAGAAAGTCCTGAGCATACTTATAAATACCATCCAAATAACCCCTGTGTTATAGAAAAGGTTCTCTTGCCAATGGGTTGCTAGTTTAATTAATTCATTTCTTCAGCATATCTTTACTGGGTACCTTTGCTAAGCCCTGGAGAAACAAGCTGAGTAAAAGGTATTCCCACCCTGAGGAGTTCATGATCTATTTTGGCAACAAGAATATAGACAGTGCCATGTTAATAATACAGTACTAAAATAGCCCTAGGACTAAGGGATAATAGTGGTACAAGTGACAGTTCAGCATGGGGGGTTTGTGAAGGCTTTGCAGGAAAAGTGATTTTTGATTCTTAGCCTTAAAGATAAAAAGGATTTCGGCAGAGAGAGAAGGGGCAAACTTACATCTCAGACACAGAGCACAGTAAGAGCAAAAGTATGGAGGTATGAATGTTTGTGACACGTTTAGGGAAGAGTGAGTGCTGTTGGGCGTGGATGGCAGGGACTACCCTGCGGGACACTGACCTAGACAAGTGAGGGGCAGCCTTAAAACTCAGATCATGCTGAAGGGCACTGTCTCCAGTCCATGGGTTTGAATCCCAGCTAAGCCACTCACTAGCTGTTGTGACACTGGCAAGTCACTTTACCTCTCTATAACTTTTTTCATTTTTTCAAATAAAGATAATAGGAGCAGCTATTTCATAGGGCTTCTTGTATATATATTCACACATACATGTATAAAACAGTTCTCTGAACAAAATAAATACAATGTATTATCAGGCCACAGTAAATGTAAATACTAGTTATTATCAGGCTACAGTATGAAGGGCTTGAAACTTTATATACATTTTTCTGTAAGTAAAAGGTTTTAAAGAAGAGGTGAGAGTATGCAATATGATATAATCTGTATTTTAGAAAAGTTACTCAGGTGTGTCTTTGGAGAGTAGATAAAATAAGGAAGAAACTCAGGCACAATAAAAGTTCTGAGACAATTTCAAGAGTATAGGTAGAAGATGCTGATGTAACATGGTCCTGAGTTAATATAGGAGCCTTGCCCTTTAAAATTCTGGGTTCCTATCTAGAAATTTCAAACTTAAAATCTCTCTCTCTCTCTCTCTCTCTCTCTCAGTACTAGAACTGAACCCAGGGATGCTTTACCACTGAGCCACATCCCCAGTCCTTTTTATTCATTTTGAGACAGGGTCTCATCAAGTTGCCAAGGCTGGCCTTGAACTTAGAATCCTCCTGCTTCAGTTTCCTGAGTCACTGGGATCACAGGCATGTGCCACCTCACTCAGCATAATATTAATCTTAACAGACGTTACAAATTTAATCTAGAAAACACAGTGAGGACCCTGGGGAAGAACACAAAGGGACTTTCCTTCTGGTTTGGATGTGTTAAGGCTCAACTGATAACTTGTATTTTACACCAACTATCAGACCAATGCTTTTGCATCCTATTCATATCTGTCTATGTAGTTCAGTGTCATGAGCAAGGTATTCTATTTTTGATGATACTTTTGCTTTTCCTTTAAGTAACCTCAAGTCTTCTTGTCAGCTTCCTAGAGGAAATTCTGGCTTCTGGACTGCACAGCCGGAGCAAGGAGAGCTCTCAAGTCCTTTCCAGGCCAGCAAGCAGGAGATGAGATGATGATGGAGAACGTGGAGAACGGCACAGCTTCCCCCTGGCCCCCCACAGCCTCCCACTGACCCGAGGGCTGGGAGAGGGTCTTGTGCTCTTGTTAGAATTCATCTCCTGGTACCTGTGGTTCCTGAACTGCTAGCACAGACACCAAGACTCCCAGAGATGCGCTCGCTGAGAATAAGTCCGAACCCTTCCCAACCTACTTTTCTTGTGGTTTCTTTATCGAGTAAATGTATTCCTTGTGTATTTGATAGTACAATCACTTCAGTTTATGGTGGATTTTGTTGGGATCTTACTTGGGAAAAGAGTTATCAGATCCCAGGGGGTTTAAAAGTAATCATGTATGTACATGCCACCTTCCTCGATTTCCTCTCTTCCCTTGACCCTTTGTTTCTTTCTATTAACCACATGCCTGCACAACTCAGTTCTGAGAACTTACCATGTTTCTTTAGAGAGCCATCCAAAAATTGTTCGTCCCTACCCTGGAACTTTCTGTGGCACTGAGAAACCGTGTATGACCACAATAAAAAAAGCATTTTGTGAAATGATACGAGTGATTTCGTTTTATTTCTTTAGGCTTCCTTTATGGAAATTCAAAAAGTGAGGCTTGAGATGGCTTTTTTCTTTTAAACATTTTTTAGTGTTTTTTTTGTTGTTGTTGTTTTTTAATGTGGTGCTGAGGGTGGAACCCAGTGCCTCACACATGCTAGGCAAGCGCTCTACCACTGAGCCCCAGCCCCAGCCCTAGCCCTTGAGATGACTTTATACCAAACAACGCAGGCATTGCCTCTACCCAAGGACATTTAAAGTACACCAAAGCAAGAATTATCCTGGTATCAATTTGCCTCTCAGGAAAGCAGAAGAAAGTGATGGCATCAGTGATGCCAGGAAATTAAGGCACTCTCAGATCATCATAGCAAAAACACCACAGTTCAATCTCTCCTTTAGTCTTTTGAGGCTCAGTTTCCTCATTTATAGTATGGGAGTAATACTGGTACCTTCCTCCTAGGATTGTTAAGGGTTAAATGAGATAATACCTGTGAAGTACTTAGAACATTGTCTGCACTGATAAAGGTAAATAAAATGGATTCCTTTCTCTAAGTTGGGGAATACAGGATTACTATGCAAAGTAACTGGCATGAGACCGGGAGAGAGTGTGAGGGAGTGTGAATGCTTCCAGTGCAGGGAAAGAAACGGAAAAGCTGAAAGATGGGTCCCTCTCCATTTTCTCCGCGCCTCAACTCATAGCGTTGTTTCCTTACATTCACTCATGGGAAGCCATCAGGATTCTGTTCACATTACACCTAAGATCAAAGGGTTTTTTAGATAATTTTTTAAAAATTCTTCAGTTTTTGTAAGTTTTCAAGACACTTCGCACTTGGGGAGGCAGTATGTTAAATGCAGCATTCTACAAGTTATATAGTCTTCAAAAAAAAAGTGGAGAATTCCTTCCTTCAAGTAGAAGTACCTGTACTTCCTTTCCTCTTGACAAAATAACTCTGGAATTTAAAAAAAAAAAAAAAAACAGACTTCTTATATCATTCTCTTCATTATTTGCTTGCTTCCATTGTGGCTATTCATCTAACAATATCTAGAAATCTTAGAAATGAACACTACCCACAAGGAGTTTTTTTAACAGCACTTCAAAAAAAAATGGCATTTCTTTGGTAACAATGACTCATTTTTATATCATTTACAGAACTGAATCCCTTATTTCTGGTCCTTAATTTTCCCTTTTAAAAACATCATTTTGATTAAGGTCTTTTATGCTTTTTTTTTTTAACAGTCATTGCACATTTTATGCTTTTAATAACCACCTCCCCTCAAAGATTGAAACACCCTAGTCAAAACCCATTTACAAAAGCCAAAGAATTTATTCTTTTTTAGAGAGAGAATTTTAATATTTATCTTTAAGTTTTCGGCGGACACAACATCTTTGTTTGTATGTGGTGCTGAGGGTTGAACCCGGGCCGCACGCATGCCAGGCGAGCGCGCTACCGCTTGAGCCACATCCCCAGCCCCAATGATATTTGTTTTTAAACAACTGTTTGGTTAACAGTTTTTGCTCAGTAAATTTGCAGGCAGCAAATCACAAGTTTTTACCTCTGGTAGTCTTCTTTTTCCCATAAGTGGAGTTACCTATAAAATATTCAATTGAATGATTACTGGCACTGATACCTTAAGAATGGACATAATTAGGGAGGTATCCCCATCATAAGTCCTCCCAGTATCTCATCTTCACCAAAGACGAGATAAAAATTGGCTTGAGCGTTATTTTTGTAGTTTGTGTATATGGTAGTGTCAAGTTCATTGAAGAGACAGTGCTATAAAAATGTGTAAAGAAACCCAAGAGTGCTTATTCCAACTTCTTAAGCTTTTGGAAAACAGTCCCCCGCAGATCTAAAATCAGGTGCTATGAGGTTCACCTGGTAAAAGAGAAATCAGCTTTAAGAACAGGTCAGGGAAAGAGTATGGCATGTGGAAAGAGGGGTGGCTGGCATGAGACAGGGAGAGAGTGTGAGGGATCGTAAGGGCAGTGTGATAGGAAGAAACAGTACAATAGTTCAGGTTAATGAGAGAGAGAGAGAGAGAGGGCGCCAGCCAGAGATTTATGTAACATCTCAAGGAGCAGACAGGCAGAGAAGGTTCTGCAGCCCACATGCATCTGCTCTTAAATCTGAAAATTACTTTGGAGGGTTACTTTTTATGGGTCCCTCGGCCTGATGTTTCACAAAGCTGTAGCTCTTCTGTGATGCAGTGACAAGAAGCCCTGTACCTTGCCTTTAGAAGGGACTCAGGTATTTGTTGACTTAAAGAGCTACTGTGAAGGGAGGAAGATAGGGCAAGTCATTGATTCTTTCTTTCTCATAAGCCAGAATCTACTTGAACTTTACTTTTTTTTTTTTTCCCTCCAAGTGCTGGAGATGAATAAAACCGGGGGCTTTGTGCATGCTAGGCAAGCATTCTACCACTGAGCCACACCCCCAACCCCTATTTAAACTACTAATCCAAACCATTCCAATCTGCCTGGCTAAGAAGCCCTCAAAAAATCATGCAGGCTGATTTCTTCACCATGTCCTAATATTGGTACATTTTGCTTCCTCTTGCTCATGTAGCCAGGATTTTTAATTCTTTTTTCCATCACTTTTTAAACTGGATGGGAAATAGAGACAGTAGGAAGGAGAAGATGGTTTGAGAAACGTGTTTTCTTGTGTGTGTGTGTGGGGGGGTGCACGCACACAGGCGCGTGCACAAAATCTGAATAGTTGACTAGAGTCAGAAAGCCTGGATTCGAATCCATTTAGCCAGTAACGTGTAAATTTGGGCAAGTCAGATTTGCCATGCCATCTCCTCATTTCCCAAGTGAGGATATTAATACTTTTCTATATGCCTCACAAGGTGGCACTAAAGATTTAATGAAATGATGAGTATTTTTAAAGGATCAAGTTCTGTATCCGGCTAAAATAAAGGAACGAGTTAGGATGGTTATTACTGAGAGGAGTATCACTGGGTTAGGAGGAAAGGCGGGTCTGTGAACAGAAATGGCATCCCCCTTAAATTTGACAGATACCAGAAAAATAAAAAACATCCTCAGCCCCTCAATCCACAAATTTAGCCAACGTTTTATCTTGAGACATCTCCGGAAAAAGAATTTTTGCTTTTTTTCCTACTCTTCCGTGCCAGGGATATTTAATTCATTTTGTGGTTATTGTGTGCCTCCCATATGCCAGGCAATGTGTTTATTAGCTTACTGTCATCTCGTGATTAGCCCAGAGAACCATACTCCTATTTTCGAAGGACTTTCCCAGGTCATCTCGTATACTCCTCTTTCCTTGACGATGGAAGTGGCAGTCCATCCCTCACCATTGAATATGTTGAGGACCAGAGGCTTAAAGAAATGCAGTGACTTGATAAAGGCCACTGAGTTGTGATGAAGCCAGTGGTCACCGTGGCTTTCCGACCACCCCCCTCCCGTCTACACGAACTGAAAGAAGTTGCTAAGGTGTGTCCTGCAGGCTCTGCGGCAAGAGGGGTCAGCAGAGGTTCCCCTCGTCAGAGCATCCTCTGGGCCCTGGGCCCTTCCCTGGCCTGGACTCCAGTGTAGACAGGATCTGGGGTTACAGAGCGGGCAGGGGGACAGACCCCCAGGAAGGCTGCGCCCCACCTAGAGCTCACATTCCAAGTCCCCTGGTATAACGGATCATGGCTTTGGGGACAGGGCTCTCTGGCCAGCACTTGGGCGGCTGCGTCTGGATATCCTCGTCTTCCCGAGTCTCAGCGTCTCCCTGTGAAGTGGAGCTCAGAAGACCCACCTCCAGTTTGGGGCTACTCTGCGGCCCCAGAGGCCCGAGGCTTTGTCACTGGGGAGTCGCGCAGCTCCGCAGCCCCCTCGTGCCCCTGCCGGCTCGGCCCCTGGGAGGCATGAAACTTTTCCCCGACACCTGACCTGCCCGGTCACTCTGGGCCCGGGGAGGGGCTCTCCGTTTCTGTCTTGGGCTCGGGAGGGCGGTGGAGTCGGTCTCGGGGATCTCGTCTCCCAGCCCGTGCGTCTCCGGGGTCCCCTCGGCCCGCGCGACGGAGCCCCGGCGGCCGGGCGGCTGTCCTGGAGGCGCCCCCCTCGCCGGGGCGTCGAGGCGGGGTCCCGGCGGGGTCCCGGCCGGCTCCCTCGCCCTCCGGAGCCAGAAACAAAGGCGGGAGCGCACTCGCGGCGGCCCCGCGCTTCCCGGCATTCGGAGCCCGCAACGTCAGCGGCCGCGGATGGAGCCGCGGGGCGCGGGCTGGGCCGGCCCCTGCGCGCCGGGCGGCGCGGGTGGGCGCCGGGGGCGCCGGGGGGCGGGCGCGGGCGTGCGCGAGTGCGAGTGCGAGGGAGGCCGGCCTTCCGTGTAACCGGAGCGACAAAGGCAGAGTCCGGGGGCGGGCGCGGGGGCGGAGCGGCGGCGCCGGGACCTCGCCGCCAGCCTCCCGCTGGGCAGGCGCCCCTGCGAGCCGCCCCGGCCCCCTCGCGGGGCGCACTCGGCCCGCGCCCGCGCCCTCGGGATGATGAAGAAGAACAATTCCTCCAAGAGGGTGAGTGCGCGCCGACCCGGCGTCGGGGCTGCGGGCTGGGCCGGGAGGGGCGGCCTGCGCGAGCCCCCCGCCCGCCTGGCCGCGCCCGCGCCCGCGCCCGTCCCCGCGGCCGGCCCGGGGCGCCCGGCGCCGGGGCTTTGTCTGTTGACTTGCGTCGGGGGCTGAACTTGGCTGAGTTTCCGCCGACCCGCACCTCCTCCCCCCCCGGCCCTGGCCGCCGCTGGCTCTGCTCCGCGGGGCCGGGAAGACAATGAGAAATAAAAGGAGACGCCGCTAGTCCGGGCGCTGCCCGGAGGCCCGAGGGCGCGAGGCCGGCGGTCGGGGCCCGCGGAGGCCGCCCCCCTCCTCCCGCAGTTTCGGGGTCTTGGGGAGGGGGAGTCGCTCGGAGCCAAGACCTGGCCCAGGGGGCAGCGGACCTTGGCTTCCAGGCTTAGAGACGAGCGAGCCGGGGTCCCCTCAGGGTCTGGTCCTGATCTTGTCCCTCGGACAGGGCCCTCAGGATGGGAATCATCTGTCTGCACCGCCGGAGAAGGTCGGCTGGGTCCGGAAATTCTGCGGGAAAGGGATTTTCAGGGAGATTTGGAAGAACCGCTACGTGGTGCTGAAAGGGGACCAGCTCTTCATCTCTGAGAAGGAGGTGGGTGCCCTTTACCTCTAACTTCGCCCTGCTCCCTCGGCTTCCCCCTGCCCACGGGGTCTCCAAGCAGAACAGTGGTGGCATTAGTCTGTACCGCGTCCTGTTCTGCTGAGAAAGGTCACCCTTTAGCGAGAAGACCTGAGTAGGAATTAGAAGTTGAGTTGCTTCGTATAAGTGTTTTTCTCTTTGCAAATACCTCTCTGACAGCAGCGATTGTCCCCTCCTAACAGGTCCCCTAAGTTCTAAGCGTCCCCTGCTGTGCCTCCCACCTGTCCTGGCCTCCTAAAATGTGGACCATTGTCCCTCTTTGCTATTGTTGCTGGAACACAATGTTCAGCTTCCCCCTGTCCGGCCCGCCACCCTGACCCGGCTTCCTTTCCTATCTGCAGTAGGGTTATCAGTAGCACAGCCATCCTGAATCATAGAAAAGACACAACCCAGGGCTGCTATCTTTTGACTCCAGTAGTGGATCTGTGAGTGCCAGATAGTTACGTTTGTAGAAGTCACTGTTCCTAACCGGTATGCTTTGTGTAGCTCACCACTCCAGTTAAAAAAGAGGGGGCATTTAACTCATGTTCTGCCCCCTTCCTGCCTACCCCTATTTGTATGAGAGGGGATAAAAATGGAGGCATGAATCCCTGTATGTCTCTGCATGGTTTTAGCTGTGTAGTTAAACATGAAAACGTAGGCCACATTTGGTCAGAACCTGCATCCAGATCATTAAATCCAAGCTCTTCTCCCTTTTGTCCCCAATGCTTGGGATGGATACCATGGTATCATACTGGAAAACTGGAATTGCTATTCTGTGACTATGTCCTGTACTCCCCTTAGGATTCCTCACCCCAGGCTAGCCGGGAAGCCCTCTGTGAGTCTAACCTCTTCTGCTTTTGGCAGTAGGCACTCTTATTCAGGAGATTATATGTAGGTAAATAAATCCTTTTATGGTATTGAAACAGACACATGTTCAGCCCGGAGAAAGTACTCATCTGGAAACAGTATCTACTGAGGCAGCTAGGGAAGGGCAAAGCCATGCCAGGGCCGAAGAGATCCCTCTGCGGGGTGTCTGAACCTAGCTACTCACTCTTAACCTGGGAACTTGCTGGGGGAGAGTCTTAGGGGGGAGGTAAGGGAAGACTTTGACAGGAGGATTTATTTTTAAGGGTCACCTCTGCCAATCACAAATCCTACAGAAAGTTTTTTCCACAGTTTCCTGGCTTTCCAGTTTAAAAAGAGGGAGAAAGAGTCAAAGTGTCTCTCCTGTCTTTCCCGAACTTGATAATAGCAGGAAACTCTAGTGAGCAATCGAGAGAACTTCCTACACGTCAAAGGGGGAACTAGAGAACAGTGAAAGGGTAGGAGAAACAAGTCATTTTTTTCTTGTTTATTTATCCAAACAGCAGAGTTTGGGTTGAAGGAACATGGTTGAGCCTTGTGTGTGGAGAATGGGATACAGAGCCAGGGAAAGGATGGAATGATCTCAGCATGGTGTCCTATGAGTCAGGAGCATCTGATTAGTCCTGAGGCCAACTGACCCCCTGTGGGGAAGGGTATAGCAAAAGAGGGAACAGCATATTGATGTTACTTTTCTTGAGAGCCTGTTTGCATGCTACTGTGGGCCTGAGTTAAATGTGAAATTGACCGAGGAATCCAAGTTTTATTCTGTTCACTTCCCAAAAGCTCCAGAACCAACAGATTCAAGATTTTAAACAACAACAAAAAGCACAGTGTATTTGTAATTTATGTTTTAATACAAAAAAAAAAAAGTTCCTAACCCTCTTTCCCAGAGTTTACAGCAATCATTTTTTGTTCTTTCCTCCTAAAAAGGCAGGGTCTCCAACAATTACTTCCGCCATAGAATTCCTTCTGTGTTTGTTGTGGATCATTTTCCTCATTTTCAAAGGGTGCCCTTTCTCAGGGCTGGGGCATCTTCTGAGCTGGATCTTAGGGAAACCTCATGGTAGAGGAAGTTAGGTTCTAGACAATTCTTAGCAAACATGAAAAATCCCTTCTTATGGGCAATGGGTGAAGAATCAGAGGAAAGGAAATGTTAATTTGGAAGATGAGTAAATATAAATGAGATCTTGAGAATTAGCAGGGGAGGAAAAAACAGAATACAGTGGAGAACAAGGCTCCCAGGAGTGTCCATCTTTTCTGGACATTAGAATATACTTGTTCTACTGCTTGTCTAACCTCGGCTCCTACCCCTGCCCTACAGTGGCAACCTCTGTCAATGTCTCCTGTTCCCCAGCTCCTTATCAGCTTGTGTCCCAGCCAGCACTCCTTGCCCTTCCCTCTCCCTGAGGAAAACAGAACAAGTTACTCTCTTCCCCTGGCTGCATACACACACCCAGCGCTTTCCTCTCCAAGGTTTCTGGCTTCTGCTGATAGTCTGGCTCTGGGGAGGAGGGAGGGGAGGAGGATGCGTCATCCTGCATCCTGGCCCCGTGTTTCTGGGAATTGTTCTTGGATGCCCCTGGCAACACCTTGTCTCACCTCCACCCATAATCCTTCAAGGCTTCTGGTCACTTCCAGCCCAAAGCCAGGGATGGCTGGGAAGGGGTAGCCCTGGAGGAGCCCAGCCTTGCCAAAACGAAGGGAGCTGTGTGACCATCTGTCCTCACCATCATCACCCCCTGGTCCAGGACAATTTAGAAGGATGGACAGACCCACTCCACCACCATGTAGTCCCACGACATCATGCCAGAATTTGGAAGCGGGGCTCCTTTGTGAAACAGTTCCAGGCAGGGAGGTATACGTCTTCCAGGGAAGAACTGAGGCTACTTTTGTTTTTTTAACATGTTTGCTTAATTTTAACAGAACAGGTACTGGTGGTCTGTACTTTTCATCCCAGGAAACATGGCCACCTCATTCCTGAGGTGTTCCTAACTGAGCAGAAGAGGGTGGACAGGCTGCCCAGTCTGGATGAGTCTCTTCGTAGTAGGATATGTTAGAGGAGAGCAGGTTGGGGACAAGAAAGCCACCGTGTAAACCTAGGAGGCCAGAGGCCGCCCTTCATTCCCTCCAGACATCCTGATACTAGGGCCGTCTTGAGAATTCGCTGGGGGTGGAAAAAGAGCTCCCTCCTCTGGACCGCTGAGGGCCACCAGGTCCTCCTTACTTGGGAATGATCACATCAGCCCACTCATCATGTCCCTTTAAGGGCTTGAGCCTTTTCTGCGTCCTTCAGTGGATTCGTGGTGAAGAGAGGCTCTGGAAGCGGTAGCTCAGCTAAGGAGAGTAGGGTTGATGGTTCAAAGAGAAATCTGCCTGAGGACGTAGGACTCGGAGGCTGCGTGATGTAGAGCCTCTGTGTGGCATGGGTCGGGTGGCCCTGTCCTGTTGTCCTTCCCTCTCCTCAGGCACGGTCAGGTCCCCAAGGCCTACCTACACTGATATTTGGGGGGAGGGGCTAAGTATTTTTATCCTCCTCACCCCCCCCCCTTGGGTTTCTCCCCCAGGTAAAAGATGAGAAAAATATTCAGGAGGTGTTTGACCTGAGTGACTATGAGAAGTGTGAAGAGCTCCGGAAATCCAAGAGCAGGAGCAAGAAAAATCATAGCAAGTTTACTCTTGCGCACTCCAAACAACCCGGCAACACAGTAGGTACCTCCGCATCCTGGACACCAGGGCACTGGAGGGGCTGGGAGAGGCAGAAGGAAGACCTCCCCCTTCGGATGGATTCTCCTCCTCAGCAGTCTTGGCTCCGAGGTCCTGAGCTGCTCTCCTGCTGGCTTTTATTATTTAACCAGAGAATATTGTGGCCATTTCCTCCTCTCCGGGCCTTTAACCTGTTCAGCCACAAAATCCCTTTACCTGCATCCCCAGCAGCCCCCCATTCCTCTCCCCGACTCTGACCCTCGCACACACCTACATACACACATCCCCTGGGAGGAAGTCACTGGTCTCTGTGCCCTGGAAGGCGATTAGGGTTCTGACTCTAATTCCCCTGATCTGAGGAAACCAGGGAAGCCATTTCTGTCACCACCTACTTCCTCAGACATAGAAAGATCTCAAGTTTCTGACCTTTGTCAAACCTCCTCTAATTCTCTCCAGAGCCACCTACCCTGCTTAACTCCTCCTCAGTCGTTTCTAAAACAGAGTCCAAGCCGCGGTGTGCGGTGTGTCTGGCAGGAGCAGAAGCTGGGTTTCCTTGAGTTAGGGACGACCCGGGAAGCAGGAGCTGGATCCCAGAGAATGAGATCATGATTTCCTGTCCCTTCACTGTCGAGGTGAGGCGCCAACTCTAACGCCCAGGCTGAAACGAGACTCTCCCCTCACAGGCACCCAACCTGATCTTCCTGGCCGTGAGTCCAGAGGAAAAGGAGTCCTGGATCAACGTCCTCAACTCCGCCATCACCAGAGCCAAGAACCGCGTCTTGGATGAGGTCAGGGGCTCACTGTGGGGAGAAGGATGCTGGGACAGAGAAAGGGAGGATTATTATTCGGGGCCCCACTCGCCTGCTCCTCCACCAACCCTTCTTTTTCCTCTCCCTTTTGAAATCCTTGTTCTCCTGTACCTTCCAAGTCTGTTCTGCCAACTCCTCTTCCCCAACATCACGATGCATGAGCCCATCTTGGGGAACCCCCTCACACCCAGTAAATCTCTTTGCCTGTGATTGCTCAAAAGTGGTTTATGGGGTGCGCGTATTTCCCAGTCCTGGGTGGGACAAACGGTCTGAGAACCCCGATGACAGTACGTCTCTTCAGGTCACTGTTGAAGAGGATAGCTATCTCGCCCACCCCACTCGAGACAGAGCGAAAATCCAGCACTCCCGCCGCCCCCCAACTCGGGGACACCTCATGGCTGTGGTACGTAAGCCTAAGGAAGTAAACATTGTCCAAGGGCTAATTCGGGGTCAGTCTGTCCCAGACAGAACTGTATACCACCATCGGCATTTGAGGAAGACCTTGATAACAAGATCAATACCCCGCATTCTTCCTGATTCCTCTGAATCAGAAATATTTATTCAGCAATAACATCCTGAAAGACAGACGCAAGCTGCTGCCATTTCCTTCTCCCGGTGCCTTCTCTGAGGAGACCTCTCCGCCCTAGGCGAGCCCTTCTACTTAACTTGCTATTTCTTAATTTCTTTGATGGTGATTCGAACTTTTTATCTTTCTGTGACTTAATTTCTCCTGCTTGTTTCCCAGATTCTCCCCTTACACCTACCAAGAGCTAAGACGTCTCTGCTCTCAGTAATTTTATTGTCTTTGGGGGGAAATGAGATATACCACCCTGGAAAATTAAAAATAGAGGAGCTGAATACCATACAAGATGACGTAAACTTGTGTGCGGTGGGTAGCTGTCTTGATGAATGACCGTGTTAAGATCTGCATGGGGGCTGGGGATATAGCTCAGTTGGTAGAGTGCTTGCCTTACAAGCACAAGGCACTGGGTTCAATCCCTGGCATGCCCCCCCAAAAATAAAAAAGAACTACATGCATTCAGAGGAGGAAGGATCACAGCAAACCCCTGTACCATACAGTCAATGGTTTCTTTCATTGATCTGAGCTCTAAGTTTCTAGGAAGTAGTAGCAGGAATGTAGACTTTGGAGTCGGGCAGAACATAACTTTGCAGTTAACTAGGTGGTTCCTTGGAACTGCATATCTGTAAAATGGGGCAGTTGAATATCCTTACCGCTTTTTAAAAATCACTGTATTCTGGAACGAAGAACAAGGTTTGGCTGGGCCTGTGGTACACACCTATAATCCCAGTGACTTGGGGGCTGAGGTAGGAGAGTTGCAAAGTCACGACCTGCCTTGGGAATGTATCCAGACCCCATTGGTTGGCTGGAAGGTAGCCTGGTGGCTGAGGTGTGGCTCAGAGGACGCAGGTAGAAAAGGACTGTGCCAAGTGGAGCGTCCCGTGTGTGCCAAGCCCAGTACTGTGCTTGGAGCCTCCAGTACAGAGGAAGTAGACACCCCTCGGGAAGCTTGTAGCTAAGGGGAGAATCTGGGTAACCAGCAGGAGAAATTAAGTCGCAGAAAGATAAAAAGTTCGAATCACCATCAAAGGAATTAAGAAAAGGCAAGTTAAGTAGAAGGGCTCGCCTAGGGCGGAGAGGTCTCCCAGAGAAGGCAGGTGAGACACGGGGATGGCAGCAGCTTGCATCTGTCTTTCAGACGTCACTGCTGAAATCCCTACTGATGACCGTTTACCGCCCTGATTCCCACACCTTCTCCCCAGGCTTCCACCTCTACCTCAGATGGGATGCTGACCTTGGACCTGATCCAAGAGGAAGACCCCTCCCCTGAGGAGCCAGCCTCTTGTGCTGAGAGCTTCCGGGTGGACCTGGACAAGTCTGTGGCCCAGCTGGCAGGGAGTCGGCGGAGAGCAGACTCTGACCGGATCCAATCTTCCTCAGACCGGGCAACCAGCCTCCCTCGACCTTGGGAAAAGCCAGACAAGGGGGCCACCTACACCCCCCAGGCACCCAAGAAGTTGACCCCCACAGAGAAAGGCCGCTGTGCCTCCTTGGAGGAAATCCTGTCTCAGCGGGACGCTGCCCCAGCCCGCACCCTCCAGCTTCGGGCTGAGGAATCTCCAGCCCCCAGCCCACCCCACCCGGGCCAGCTGTCCCGGATCCAGGACCTGGTAGCAAGGAAACTCGAGAAGACACAGGAGCTGCTGGCAGAAGTTCAGGGACTGGGAGATGGCAAACGCAAGGCCAAGGACCCCCCACAGTCTCCACCCGACTCGGAGTCTGAGCAGCTGCTGCAGGAGACCGAGCGGCTGCTGGGAGAGGCGTCCTCGAACTGGAGTCAGGCAAAGAGAGTGCTGCAGGAAGTCAGCGAGTTGAGGGACCTGTACAGACAGATGGACCTGCAGACCCCCGACTCCCACCCCAGACAGACCACCCAGCACAGTCAATATCGGAAGAGCCTGATGTGAAGGACAGGAACGAGGTCTGGAACCTGGTGGGGGGCTTATAGATTCTTATCTCCAGGTGTTGCAGGATAAAGTTTTTTATTTACCTCAGTCAAAAAAAAAAAAAACCACCATTGAACTCACTGCTCTTGCTGGTGCCTGACCCCCTAAGCCTTTGTCCCCCTACCCACTTTCCTTACTCAACTCCCCCTCCTACTTGGCCCCTATAACAGTAGTAAGGAGCTTCACCTGCACCGAGGAGGACACAGTCTGCTCCTTTTACACAGCCCTCCCACCCCCCAGCAGTGGGGAGTTGTCGAGCACATGCACAGCCTTCTGAGTTCAGAGGGAGCTGCGGCAGAGGGGTTTCTCGTATGTCCCATTCCAGGTTCTATCTGAGGCTGAAATTTCAGCTGCCCAACTTCAGTTCCAGGAATGTGGAGGACAGTGCCACCTGTCCACGCCATAGGAGAAGTGAAATTTACCCCAGCCCTGAGGAGGATATGTGGAATTCAAATCTCCCTGCCCAACACTGGCTCCTCACCCATAGTCGTTAGTCTCTGGTTGAGATTGAACTACGTGGGGCTGGGGCTGTAGCTCAGTGGTGGAACACCTGCCCCTCGTGCATGAGGACCCGAGTTCAACCCCAGTATCATGAAGCGAGACTGAGCTGCTAGGAGGTGCTCTCTCCATCTCCCAAGCCCTTCCAAGCGTGGAGTCAAAGATACACCTTTGGATGGTGGGACTGGTTTGGTCATTTGACTAGGGGGTGACTAGCATAGGGGAAATGGGGACAGCTGACCCCATGGAAGAACTGAACTAAGAATGAAACTGATTTGCAATGCAGGCTGGGTAGGAAAAGGGGGAAAACCAAACCTGGGCCTGGGTTCCTCTTTCTGCCAAGTGAGGGTTTCCTGTTGCCACTCCCTGTCCTTCCTCAGGCTGCTCCCACCAGTAAGCAGATCCGGATCAGCTTTAAAAGTCGTGTCGACTGCCTCACAGGCTTCTCTGTGGTCCATCCCACACAACTCGTTTTGTTTGCTGCTTTTCACTGAAATTTTTTGTTTGCTTTTACAGTACTAGGGGCTGAGCCAGGAGTGCTGTACTACTCAGGTACACCCCCAGCCCCTATTTTATTTTTTATTTTGGGTCGGGGTCTTTCTCAGTTGCCAGGGCTAGCCTCAAACTTGCAATCTTCCTGCTCTAGCCTCCTGAGTCAGAGGTTACAGGCATGTACCACCGCATCCAGCTCTCTATAGAGTTTCTAAGATCTGTGAGTAACAGTGCCAAGGTCTAGAAGAAAGTTGTGAAGGCAAGATATGAGTGATTTTTGGAAAGAAGGGGTCAGAGAGCATCTGGATCAAGTGAATAAGGGGTTAAAAACACATATGTCCCTTGTGAGCTTCTCTTGATCCTCTTCCCTAGGTCTCTTCTCACAACCAAGAGCCAAGTCCTAGAGCTTCCCTCGGGGAGAAGGGAGAGGAAATAGGGACAACCCGCATATAGATACCAGCCATGAGCCTGTTGGATGTTAGGAAAATTGGGTAGGAAGGAGGGAGGAAAATCCTTCTGGAGAAATAGAAGGACTCAATTCCTTTTGTGTGTGTGTGTGTGGTGCTGGGATTGAACCCAGTACCTGGTGCATACGAGGCCAGCACTCTGCCACCTGAGCTAGATCCCCAGCCCCCCTTCTTCTATTCTTGACATTGCTCCTACAGCCACATTAGATAAGGGAATCTCTCCAAGTTAAACTGTCTCTAGGGAGGAGGGATTCCTGCTCTCCTTTTAGGCCCCCACCACTCACTGTCATGAAAGTTCTCTGTCCATGCGGCCTAGAGTTGTCTAGTCTCTTCAGGGAGGAAAAAGTATTCTGTTGGATTCAGGGAAAGTGCACTTACTGTCATCACCAGCATCTTCTGGGGGATGAGATGAGGGAACCTAGTTCTTCAGGTTTCCTGTCCTCCAAATAGACTTCACTCTCCAAAATTCTAAACCTGGTCATCAGCGTCACCCATTGCCACATGAAAGTCTGAGTTAAATTTTTATTTTCTCTTTATGAGTCTCCATTTTTGTATTAATTTTATTTTACCAGCATTTTTCCTTTCTCTCCTCCTTGTCACTCCCACATAATGAGAAAAAAGACAAAAGCAAGAATAACATAGTGTGTCCCAACATGCCAATCATCTGTGGTTCCCAGGGGAACCAGGAAATGAAGGGAGACCTGCAGAGGGAATGGCAGGTGAGCAAAAGCAAAGGACGAAGGTCAGAGAAGACCTGGGCACTGGGGTCCTGGGGTTTTCAGTCCCCAGCATCGGCAGCTTCCAGTTCTCCAGCAACTGCCCAAATATCCACATCACAAAATTGGGGACATGAAACCAGACGGATCTGGATTCACGTTCTCTGTCCCTCTTTAGTTATGAGGTCCGGGGCAAGACACAGGCTTTCCGAGTGTCAGTTTTCTCATCTGCAAACTGCAGAACTGTTAATTGGGTGAGGACAATGGAGGGAAATGCATGTCGGTCAATAAGTGGCTGCTATGCCTGCTATCATCCGTGGGGCCCAGTGGGCAATGGACAGGAAGTCCCGGTGGCTAGACCCAGTTGAGAGTCAGTGCACTAACTCAGTATCACTTTGTTTTAGTCCACACACTTGATCAGGCCACACGCTGTGCCCGCTGTGCCCGTACCTCTTCAAAGGAAAGAGTGTGCCCTCTGCAAAGGGCGGGGGGAACACTATTCCCAGGCTTCAAGGACTTCAGAACTTAGCAGAAAGCCAGGCTTCCCACTAGAAGAACACAGAGTGCCTTTGTGGTGGGCTACTAGCAAGATTTCTGGTCTGGGGTTTGGCTCAGTTGGTTCATTGGCCTACCCTGTGGAAGACCCTGGGTTCAACCCCCACACCAGCAAATGAAGACAGTTTTGTTAATGTTGACCGTGTGTGTGAGCTCAGGCACCGTGACAGGCTCATGAAGCATTCCTCTGATTTCCCCTCCTCCTAGCACCTCTCTTCCCTCCCTCCTTCACTCCGAACCATTTTCCTGCAACAACATTTCTCTTATTTCCTCCAAATAACTGTGTTATGCAGTAAATGGGTGGATTGAGTCAAGAAAGGCTCCGTGGCTACCTGGGGCAGCTTCCCTATTACACAGCTGCTAAAGGGCATTTCCCAGGATGTGTGTACCTTCCTCCCTTCCTCTCCCCCAACAACTTTGCTGTAGGCTTTTTCTTAGCCAAATGAACTGGAAAGGGGGACACCTTTGGGTAGCCCCAGGATGGGGAGAAGGGAAAATCCAGGGAGCAGAGTTGAGACGTAGTGATAGATAAAGACGGGTCAAGAGCCAGATGCTTCATTCCTAATTCCGTGGCATCTTCCTCTGCTGCTCCCGGCCTCTGCCTTAAACTGTGGAGAGGTTGGGGGAGTGGATACAAGCACAGTCCTGATCTTTCTCCATTAGGAAGAGTGTCTGAGAGTCGGCCTGGCAAGCTGATGAGGTCATCTGCATGCAGTTTCCACAACCTAGCTGTAGGTCGTCTAGGATGAGAAGAAAAGGAGAAAGAAAGGAAAAAGGCACATGTGTCTCCAGCCCCTGCTCCAACCCTCACAAACGCCAAGCTAGGCTTCAACTCCAGCCCCAGGGAAATAGCTTTTGCCTCCCTCCTCACCCACTATCCCAACCCCGGAGCCAACAGCAAATTTACCTCCTTCTCCCCAGAAACCAGCCCCAAAGAACCTCTCCCCTGTCTGCACCTCACAGGCAAGCAGACCAGCCCACTCTACAGCCCTCAAACTGGGCTCGGCACCCTCCCCCAACACACACACACACACACACACACACACACACACACACACGCAGCCGTCTCACTCCCGCCCTAAGCTTGGTTCTTTCTTTTTCTGCTATCCTTCTACCTCCCGGTCTCCCAACAGCAGCCAATCCCCAGCCTGCTCTAGAGCCACACCATATATGGAGAGGTTGGAAGGAAACCCGAGTAAAAGCAGGAGCGAACACACACACACACACACACAGAGTTTAAGTGCATTTCTGCACATGATCTTTGTGTGTATCACATGAGTTCCACTGTCCCCGGTTCATCCCACCCACAGAATGAGGAACCTGTTTGCTATTCCCCACTTTTATTCATGCCCCAGGAGAACATCACTCCAATGGCTGCCTCTGACCTAGATTCGCTGCACTAATTACAAGCCTAACGAGATCTAACAAACACCCAACTTAGCACAGCTGAGACCCTCGAGGTCAATTAGTGCAGCCCAGCTCCACTCAGGAAATGAGAGATGGAGCCTGAAAGTCGCCTACGTGCCTTACCCAACCCCACTGCAACCCTGGGGTTTGGAAGCAAGAATGGGGAGAACGCAAAAATTAGCAGGACCAGTTTAAAAATAGGATCTTGGAGAGTTAACAAGTGTGGGGAGAAGTGTGTTAAGGTTGGGGAGCCGTTGGACGGTTACAGACTCCCACCGCCTCCTAACTGACCATAAGCATAGAGGCTGATACCTTGATAACAAGGATGGACACAGGCAATTTTCCTAAGGACTTAATATGAGGAACTGAAATTCATAGAAAAGCAAGCACAGGAACTCTGGTTCTGAGTCATGACCTTCAGCTCTGAACTCTTCCTCTTAGCTTCCAGCTAGTTTGGGATAGTCTAGAAATCACCCCTTTCTTTCAGAATACTAGACTCAACTTCATTTTCCCTTTTCCTTCCTACAACTATTAAAACCATGACAGCAAACGTCCTCTTCCTCCTAATATTCCGTGCGTAAGTGCATTCGAACTAGAACCCAGGACCTCAAGCAAGCATTCTACCACTGAACTACATCTGCAGCCCTTCCTATTGTATTTCGTTTTGAGTTAAGGTCTTGCTAAATTGCCCAGGCTGGCCTTGAACTTGCAGTCCTCCTGCCTCAGCCTCCAAGTCCCTGGGATAACAAGTGTGTGGTCTGGCTCTCAGGGTTCCTTTCCTTAGGCACAAAGCAAGACAATGGGATAGCTTCTCTAGCCCAGAGTCCTAACCTCCATCCCTAAAGAGAACTCCTACAGAGGTGTAAGGGGGAGGGAGGGGGAGGGCTAGTGGACTGCTTTATATGCCAGAGGAGAAGTGAACTTACAGCCACCTCAAAAACAGAATGCTCCTGCCAGGGGCAGGCTGTCATCCCAGAAGCTCAGGAGGCGGAGACAGAAGGATCCTGAGTTCAAAGCCAGCCTCAGCAATGGTGAGGCACTAAGCAACTCAGTGAGACCTGCCTCTAAATAAAATACAAAATAGGGCTGGGGGTGTGGCTCAGTGGTTGAGTGCCCCTGAGTTCAATCCTTGGCACACACACACACACACAAAAAAAAAAACAATGCTCCTCTCCAACCCCCCCCCCCCAGGCTCCACCAGCCCTAGCTACAGAGGGCAGAGGGCAGCACTCTGCTAGTACTATGCCGCCTTGTTCACAACTCAGACTTATGCAGTAACCAAGAACCCAGAGAGCAGGACGATTCACATAATGTGCCACATCTATATGGTGGTGACTCCCGAATATATTTCTTAAACCTAAGTCCCAAACCTCTCCCATCAAAGTCCTCATAGCCAAGGGCCTATTTGATACCTCTACCTGTCTAAAAGGAGCCTTAAACGTTATAAACGGGATAGATCATTAAATGATCCTCAGCCAGGTGCAGTGGTGCAGCCTGTCATGGCAGCAGCTCAGGAGCCTGAGACAGGAGGATCACAAGTTGGAAACCAGACGCAGAAACTTAGCAAGGCCCAAGCATGTTACTGAGACCCTGTCTCAATTTTGTTTTGTTTTGTTTTGGTACCAGGGATTGAACCCAGGTGCTCTTAACCACTGAGCCACATCCCCAGACCGCACCCCCCCTTTTTAAATAATTTATTTAGTGACAGGGTCACACTAAGTTGCTTAGGGCCTTGCTAAGTTGTTGAGGCTGACTCTGAACTCATGATCCTCCTGCCTTAGCCTCTGGAGCTGGTGGGATTACAGGTGTGTGCCGCCAAGCCCAGCCCACAAAAAAAAAAAAAATTAAAAGAACTGGAGATGTGGCTAAGTGATTAATTGCTCCTGGGTTCAATTCCCAGTGCTAAAAACGGAAAAAGAAAAAGTCCTCAATCAACCTCCCACGTACTCTTTTACTATGTGAGTTTATTGTTCTTCCGATTCAAGAGGCATTGCTATTTTTCCAACTGTTCCTCAAATCTTGTGACTTGGCTTTGACCAATAATAGAACATGCCATATGTGTAAGTTCCAGAGCTTAGGCCTTAAGGAAATTTGTAGTTTCCACCCTGGTCCTCTTAAAATTCCGCTGCAGGTCTAGTATCCTTGATGTGACACCATGTGGTGAAAAAGGCCCCCAAACCGCATGGTTCCATCCCAACACCTAAGCCTGCTGCCCAACCCAACCGAAGGCTATGAACTAGAGGACCAGTGGCCAGGCCGACCCCCTGAATTCTGAGGAAATCACAAAGCACTGTGGACTTCAGACAGTTTGGAGATGCTTTATATATTTATTTATTTATTTATCGGTGGACACAACATCTTTATTTTATTTTATGTGGTGCTGAGGATCGAACCCAGCGCCCCGCGCACGCCAGGCGAGTGCGCTACCACTTGAGCCACATCCCCAGCCCAGTTTGAGGATGCTTTGTTACTCAGCAATACAAACTAAAACAAAAACTGGCTCTTGGAAGTAGGATGTTGCCATAGTTAAAACCTAAAACGTGTGATGTTGACTTTGGGACCAGCTACAGAGGCAGCATGGACGTGCTAGTACAGGCTGGATGGTCAGGAAGGAATAGCCATTGGGACTAGGGAAAGGCCCTGCCGTGATTTATAGTAATTCATGTCACCTGCGGAAGTGGAACGTTCCTAAGAAGCCCACTAGAGATGGCCAAGGTGCTGTCCAGGCATAATGGTGAAAGTACCAACCAGGTAGGGCTGATGAACTCTTACCAGAAAGATGAAGCAAAAGGAACTTTTCAGTTTGTAAGCAAAACTTGAAGGAAAACGGAGGGCTGGAACAGTCTTCAGCTTTTAAAAAAATAAAAATAAATCAACTTTCACCAGTAGTAATGTAAGAAAATGATCTAAGAAATCACTTTGGCCAGTGGGAAAAAAAAAAATGGGACATTTGAAAAGTTCAGCAGTACAATGCATACAGGGACAGTGGAAATGGCTGGTTGACACTGAACTGCCTTCGTATCTTAGGGAGATAAGGGGAAGCAGCTAACACACGATGGAAACTATCTGTGAAGGCCACTGTCTCCCAAGTAGGAGGAGAGTGTAAGAGGACTAACTCTGAGCTTGACAGATGTGGAACTTCCAGAACTACCCTCAGCAGGCAGACCTGTCATGCCAAGGTCTGGGCTCTGCTTGAGAATCCAGGACTGGAACCCTGACACATTAGTGGGGACATTTGGTGCCAAACAAAGATTTTTAAAAATATCTTTGTTTTATTTATTTATTTTATGTGGTGCTAAGGATCAAGCCCAGTGCCCTCATGCATGGGAGGCAAGTGCACAACCACTAAGCTACGACCCCAGCCCCCCAACCAAAGATGTTTAATTTCCAGTTTCCCCTCAACCCTCACAGTCTTCAAAAGTACCCGGCCCTCCCCCATTAACAGCCAACATCAGGGGCTGAGATGAAGCTCAGCGGGTAGAGGGCTTGCCTCACATGCACAAGGCCCTGTGTGCAGTCCCCAGCACACCACACACACACACACACACACACATACATACACACACACACACACACACGCCAACATCACCTGCCACTCAAGAAAAACAATACAAAGGTCTTTTCTTTCAAGGTAACGGGAGTGCCCCTCCAGATCTGCCCCATCCCCTCTCCTGGCTGCCAGAATGATAACTGGGGCCAAGTCACAGCACAATTCAGCCAAGAACATGCTGGACCTCATTAGGGAGGAAAGAAAATAATACCCAACATGTACCAACAGGAGCTGGGAGATTCCCGTGGACCTGGATATATATATACATATATATATTTTTTTCCCCGCTTGGTGATACTGAAGATTGAACTCAGAGCCTTGTGCATGCTAGACAAGTGCTCTATCACTGAGCTACCATCCCCAACCCTGGATCTAGATTTTGATGATACAAGAATATAACAGTGAGTAAGAAAGAGTTTTTCAATTGGAGGGAACCCTCTTAGGATACAGGATTTACACTTCAGCAAGGACCACAGGAGATGGTTTGGATGTGCTATGAGGGTACCCCTGGAATCCTAGAAAAAGTGATGCTCTGCACTGAGCAAAGTTGAAATTCATGAATTTGCCATATCAGCGGTAAAGGAAGGAATTTAGAAGCTTGGGGAAGTAGACATGCTGAAATGGATCTATTATCTGAGACTGAGCATGGGGTTATGTTTCATGGAAGATCCTGAGACAACATCCACCACAACTGCGAAGAGTACAGCGCAAAGCTCAGTGATGATGGTTCTCTTCTGCAAGCCAGGCATGAAGGTGGAGGGGAGTGACAGAGCTGGGATTATTGATCGCAACAGAAACAAGACTCCCGATCCCACTGCCAAGCCAGCAGACCAGGGGCAGCAGTAGATCCCAGGGAGCCCAATCATCTCAATGACAGCAAAGTTAAACAGCGGGTCAAGGGGACTTAATAAAAGTTTATAACCCCAGGGGCAAAATAGATGGGCAACCAACCAGGACACTGCTCAATATACATAATGAAATTTAATATATGTAATAGATGAGCAGGAGCTTGATCGCAGTTACCCCAATGCCAAGTCAAAAAGTCCTGAAGTAGAGAAAACCCGTGTGCACTGTGGATGAGGGTGTAAATGGTGTGACCACTGTGGAAAGCTGTTTGGTAGTTCCTCGAAAAACTAAAAAGGGAATTACCATATGACCCAGCAGTCTCACTCCTGGATATGTATCCAAAAGAATTAAAAGATGAAGCTCAAGGAAATATCTTCATAACCATGTTCATGGAAGCATTATTCACAGTAGCCGAGAGGAGGAAGCAACTTAAGAGTCCATCTATGGATTAATGGATAATGAAATATGGTATAAACATATAATATAATATCATTCACCCTTAGAAAAGACGGAAATATTGTCACATACTACAACATGGATGAACCTTGAGGAAATTATGCTAAGTGAAATAAACCAGTTACAAAAAGACAAACACTGCGTGATTCCACTTACGCGAGGTCTGTGATCGCATTCATAGGAAGAGGAAGTAGACAGATTGCCAGGGGCTGGGGGGATGAGGAGGTATTGTGGAATGGCTCTGGAATTTCACTATTACAAAACAAAAAGGTTCCAGGGCTCAGTTGCACAATATTGTGAATATGCTTAACACTGCTGGACTGCACACTTAATGATTAAGATTATAAATTTTATGCTATTTACCACAATCTAAAAATGTTTAAAATATTTTTTAAAAAGTCATAATCCCTGGCCCATTTCCTAGATCTGAAGCAGTTTTCAGACTTGATATCTATTAAATGAAAAAAGCAGCCAGGTTCCCAGGAGAAAGGACCCTTCAGCATCACACCAAGTGTATTCTATAATAATTCTACCAGTCCTTCTTCCAGAAGAGGGAATTAGATATTTTCTCAGGCAACTGTAGACTAGGGAAAGGGGAATGTCGACATGTTTTGAATTCAGGGCACAGGGGGTCAGAAATGACCCTGATATTCAGAAACCTGAAATATCATTTGTAGATCCCCATTAGTGACAGGAGCACTTGAGCAGTTGGAGACTACTCAAAGGGAAGAGGCAAAGGAGTCCTCTGAAATCCAGCTTAGAGTAGGTCCACTGGATCCATGACCCCACTCGTCCCTGAAATTAGAACAGATTAATAAACCTGGCAGGTGGAGAAGCCCCCACATTGGGTCCTTGGTTTATGATAGAGGAATATCATAGGGACAGGTCAAATGGGAGCCTCTGAAATGGTGCCCTTCTTTCCATTTCCTTAGGACAAGATAGTAAATTTAAAACAATATCCCATTTTGGAAGAAAAATAGGAATCAGTGTCCCCTTAAGGATCTCAAGGAAGCCGAGAAAGTGGCCTCCATTGCCTGTAGTTAATTCACCAAGCAGGCTCCTGCAGAAATGGTCCACAGACTGCGGACGCCCACTCAAGTCCTGATCGAAGCCATCGGGCTGGATCTGACCTCATGCAAGAACACAGCTGCAGGTACGTGACATTGTGTCGGCTGGTCCAGCAAATGCATTCTCCTTTATTTCAATAACGAAAGAGAGTCAGAAGCAGTATTTGCAGGGGCTGCACAATATTCATTTGGTTTTTCCTTACCCCCAAGACTGGTAACTCTCCCAGTCTAGGTCAGGTTATATTCAGAAAGGATCTCGGCCAACTCAACTTCCCACGGAACACTGACCCACTGCACCAGTGAATGACCTGTTGATTGGGGAAACTGAGCAAGACACATGCACTTTAGAAAGTGGGACATGAATTCTACAAATACACTGAAACCTGCCCTTTCAGTAAGATTTTCTGGTGTCCCACGGTCAGGGGTGTGCTAGCACATAACGGCTAGAGGAGGACAAACCACTCCCTCTTGCATGCACAAAGGTGGGAACACAGTGCCCGAGAGCCTCTTTGAGTTCTGAAGGTAACACATTCCACACTCAGGAACACTGCTTCAGCTCTTATGCTGAATGGCATGCAAGGCTGAGGGGATTTTGTTTTTATTTTTTGGCTTTGTTTTGTTTTGGGTACTGGGGATTAAACTCAGGGGCACTCCACCACTGAGCCACATCCCCAGCCCTATTTTGTATTTTACTTAGAGACAGGGTCTCACTGAGTTGCTTAGCACCTTGTTTTTGCTGAGGCTGGCTTTGAACTCGTGATCCTCCTGCCTCAGCCTTCCAAGCCATTGGGATTACAGGTGTGTGCCACTGCACCCAGCAAGGCTGAAGTTTTGAGTGGGGGCTGGGGAAGGAATACTGAGCCTGATTAGCAAAAGGAGTTAGAAGTGCGGTTGTACAATAGGACAAGAATATGTGTGGAACTCACACGATCAACCTGGGCACCTTGACACCTGATCTTCAGGGCCTATTGTGGCGTCAACAGCAAGTGCAGCCCAGCCTGTAGATGGCTGGTGTTATCAGGGACTCCTAGCCCCTTGAGAATAAGGGTTTATGTTTACTACCAGGTAAGACCAGCCGAGATGATAATGGTGTCATCTCTCGCAGAGAGCAAGAATGGAATGTAGAATGGATGATAGAAGAAGGAGAGAAGGTACCAGTTACAACCCCAAAACCTGTGGTTATGCCACTGATCTCCCTCTTTTAAGTCCCTTTAAGAGCCAACTGGAAGTCCAAAACAGCAACTCCTGATGTGAATTGGCAACATGCATCCACATGGAGTAAGAGGAAGCGTCCCCCCCAGGTCTGTCTGAGAAGCCTGCCTTTCAAACACCAGAGGCACTTAGCCAGCCGCCTGCTCTTACTGCCTTCAGGACCTGACTCACATTTCCGCCAAGGATCACTCCTCCCAAGGCAGCCCCTGGCCAGTCGCTGAGCAGCGTGGAGGGGTTACCAGACTGCACATTTCTGCCCAGTAGGGACTCTTCTCTGAGACACCTTTGCTCTGGAGTCCCCCATGAGTTGCCCAAGAATTGATCTGTATTTCAGTACCCATTGCCCATCCTGCTTCCTCTCCCCTTTCCTGTGTGTGTGTGTGTGTGTGTGTGTGTTGTTAAGGATTGGATCCAGGAATGCTCTACCATTGAGCTTTTTATTTTTTATTTTGAGACAGTGTCTAACAGGCTGGCCTCAAACTTCTGATCCTCCTGCCTCAGCCTCCTGAGCCTCTAGGATTACAGGCGTGCCCCACCAGGCCCCGCTCACCTTTCCTTTATAGTCACTACCCCCTTCCAATGGCTGGTACACTCCTGACTCCTCAGCACTGCTTCCCACAGGCCCAAATGACATGCCTTTCTTCCTCTCCCTTTCCCCACCCTCAACCTCTAATCCATCAGAAAGTCTTTAGAGGGTCTACCCTAGAGCACATCTAGAATCTGACCGTACCTCTCCTCTGTCCACCCTCACCGACAGCCACAGTCTTCGGGTGATCCCTCTCACTGTTTCTCCTCTGTCCATTTAGCGGCTGCATGTCTTTCTTAAGCACTGTTGTGTGTCTTTATCTGCAGTGCTAAGGACGGGCTCTAACCCAGGCCTCATGCCTGCCAGGCAGACTCTCCACCACTGAGCCACATCGCTGCCCCTGGCAGGTCTTCCTGAAGCAATTCATTCCACCTCTCTACTTAAAACCACCCCCACGTGGGCTGGGGCTGGGGCTCAGTGGGGGAGCAACTGCCATGCAGGCGTGAGGCCCTGGGTTCAATTCTCAGCGAAAGAAAGAGAGAGAGAGAGAGAGAGAAAGGTCTATCGACAACTAAAAAAAAAAATAATGAAAATTTTAAAAATAAAAGTAAACAAAAGCATCCACACTTCACATCACTCTTAAAAACCCAAATCCTTCCCTTGGCACTAGGCCCTTTATCATCTGACCCACGCTCATCTCCAACTCGTGTCCTCTGAGTAAACCTCCTTTCTCTTCTTCCAACACCCCAATCTCTCTCCCAGTCCGTGTTGCTTGATCTTCCTTTTGTATAAAATATTCGTGTTTTCTTTTTAAAAAGTCCTTATTCAAACATCAGCCCCTCTGGGACCTTTCTCTGGCCACCCTGTCTTAAGGGCTCCTTTCAATGGGATTGTTACCGTATCATCCTGTTGGCCACCTTCACAATGACTGCAGTTTGATTATCCACCTCACTCTTAGAACACAAGCCCCCCAGGGGCAGGGCCCTGGCTGGTCCTCTGTTCCAATGCCCTACATGCAATATGATTCAATTATTATTGTGTAATGAATAATTGAAAAAAAGACTTGCCTAAGCCATCCATACCCTGCCACATCCACTCCCCACCATTTAGTTCCATTATAATAATATTTAAATATTTTGATGGCCTCTTACATTTTTTTTTGTACCAGGGGTTAAACTCTGGGGCACTTGACCACTGAGCCACATTCTCAGTCCTATTTTGTGTTTTATTTAGAGACAGGGTCTCACTGAGTTGCTTAGCACCTGGCTTTTGCTGAGGCTGGCTTTGAACTCGTGATCCTCCTGTCTCAACCTCCTGAGCCACTGGGATTACAGGCATGTCACTGCACCCAGCACCTTATTTAATTTTTGATCACTATAATTAACCTTGTGAAGAAAATAAAACAGAATTACCCCCAGATTTAGGATTTAAGAAATTGAAGCTGAGGGAAGTCATCAAACCAGCAAGCATTAAACTCTAAATCTAAGTGCAATGATGCCTGACACCAGTTACCCAGAGTCAGGCCAGACCTACAGGGTAAGAGGCCAGCCTCCCACAGGATGCCAGGCACAAATCGGGGTTTCCCACTAGCCCCTCTGGCTTGATAATTTGCCTGAATGAGTCACACAACTCAAAAAAGCACGATATTTACAATCAAAGTTTTATTTAGCGAAAGGATACAAATGAGCCACAGAAAGAGACACGGGAGGCAGGACCTGGGAGGGGCCAAAGCTACACTTCCCCGTTCTCCAGGGAGTCCTAGACGTGCCCCTCGCCAGCCCTGACATGGGGCAGTGCTCAGCAGGACTGCAGCCACGGGAGCCCCGAGTGTTTGGTGTCAGGGTTTTCCCCGGGGCTTGCCCACGAGGCTGACCTTCAGAAGTGATGGGCGTGTTCCAGAGCCCCCAGTACAAGTCACACTGTTCAGCCATGATGTGGCCAACCTCCCAGGAGAACAGAGGCAGGCCCGGGAGGGAGGCCTTCCAGGGCCCAGAGATCACGGCTCAGTGTGGACAGCCGAGGCCAGACTCTCTTTGGGTACAATTAATTCTTCACCATACACCGGAGTTTTACTCTTTGTTTTAATTTCAAATCCAGGGCTCGCAACGCACTATCCTGTTTAACCTTCGATCTCTATGTTTTGACCCATTTTTCCACTTTTAAGTTCTGCCTCAGGACCACTGGAAGACAGACCAACAACCAGCCATGACCTGAAAAGAGCCAGAGCTCAGAAGTCAGCAAAGCCCTTACCATCAAGCAAGAGACAGGCTGCTTATAAGAGAAATGACTTCAAATTCTTCTTTTTTACATGAAATAAAAATGTTGTAATAAATGTAAGTGTTAGTAAGAAAAAGACCAAAACAATGCTGGGCAGGACATCAGAGCCACATAATACTGTGATCTACGTGACATTCTCTGATGAGACACTACAACGCGGCAGACTGTGATTCCTGCAGATTCACACGCCAAGAAAATGCCAGCCACTGACTGAGATGAGGATCCGGTGCTTCCCCGGGGAGGGCGGGGGGGGGGGGGCTGCGCAGTGTCGTGGGGGTGCAGGATTGCCGTCCTTCTCCCACTTTTTGCACAATGTGATTGCAGCTATTAACTCTGAAGTAAAAACTGTCATCCTGCTGTCATTATAAACACTTGTTAAGGCTCCGAGTTGCAAAGTATGTTTGGTCTTCAAGTGGAACCACGTGTTTATCTACCTTTCTCCCAACTGGATGGTGAGCAGTTCACACAGGTGCTCAGGGAATGGTTTTAATGACACCTACAAGAACTTAGCTGGTTTGAATTTTTAAAAAAGAATTACAGAACACAATGAAAACATAATAAAAGTACAACGACAACAATAATGAAAGCATAAGAAGGCACTGAAGTTGCCTGTGGAAGGCCAGGCTTCCAGTTTGGCCCCGTTCCTTACTGTGGGTTGATACTGGGCAGGTGTCCATTCCTAAATCTATTTCCTCATCTGAAAACCTCACTTTCTCTACTCCCCCCTTAGGATACTTGCAACGAGGCAATGGATTTTAAGGTGTCTTGCAAACTGTAACATACCTTACTGATGTTATTATTTCAACAACAACCAACAAAAGGGATTTCAGAAGTGGCCTGCATTTCCCTAGGAAGCAAAATGATGGGAGAAACACACTCAGGAATTTCAGGCCCAGGCAGAGTGAGATCAGGGAAGCCACCACATCTTCCCTGAGCCTCTTGGAGAACAAACAGTCCCCAGCTGATAATAGTTCAACTTGGAACTTGTCAACTCTATTATGGTACAAAAGCAGTATGCATTCAGTAGAAATCAGACCTCATGCATTAGATGCTCTCTCCGTGCTGGGCAGTGGCCGTGAGTCACAGTCCCCGAATATCCCACAATCAACGGTGGGGGCTGGGGAGGGAACCTGACGGCCCTCGACAGTGTGCTGTGCGGCCAAGCTGTTTGGTAGATTAGGTGTATTAAACACATTTCGGTTCATGATTTTTTTTTTCAACTGTTGGGACATGACTCATCATAAGTGGAAGAGCATTTGAAATCCAGAAGTGAATTATTTCTAGCTCCAACTATTTATGTGTCTACTCTGAAATTCAATTTCTTTCTATCAATCCCTCCAACCTCAGTTCTATCATCTGTTACACTGAAACAAAACATGCCTTATCTCAGAAGGTTTGTTAGTGGGTTCAAATTGGATAATTGTTGCTAAAGTCCCTCTGGCAGCCATAAAGCACTAACAGAAATATAAAGAAATCTATTAAGAAAGCCCTGAATGTAGTGAACATTCAGGAAGAGTTTCGACAAAGCACACGAGGTGTGGGAGGCTCACCGGGGCAGCCACATCCCAGGAGAGAAGAGAATATGCTTCTGTCTATTGTCTTGGGTCAGATAACACACGGACTGACAAACACAGACCCTTTCCCCTCCACCCCTGGGTTCCTTAAACCTGCCCGACACTTAGTCCAGCTGGGAATGACGCCCACTTTACTGATGGGGAACTGAAGTTTGGGAGATGTTACCCAAGATTAGGCAACTGGGAAATGGCTGCATCTAAAACTGATTCTCCCAACATGAGCAGACAGAGGACCAAGTGTGCTTAAATTAAAAGGAGGAAGTCACAGGAGGTGGCCTTCAACAAGTGGCTCATTTCTCATTTCTCTCTGATACCACTTCCTGTTCAAGCCAGTGAGCCTATTTTGTGTCTTTCACAAATTATGTATTTCCTACAGATTAACACGCCATCTTCTTCATATTTCTTCATATTTCCCCTTCTGGCAAGGCCCAGGGAAACGACACTGCTAGTAGGTCAATTTAGGATTCAACAGGGTGACTGCTGTGGATGGGCAAGAATGTGTTTCTGCTAGAAGGGAGTATGGTCAACACTCACAGCAGTGACAGCCTCCTCCCCTGGAAGATCTTTAATTAGTGAAGGACAGTTATGGCCAGCTTTAATCCATCCCTGTAAGAAATGCCCAGCTGGGTGTGGTGGCCCATGCCTGGAATCTTAGTGGCTCAGGAGGCTGAGGCAGGAGGATCACAAATTTGAGGCCAGCCTGAGCAATTAAGCAAGGCCCTAAACAACTTAGCGAGACCCTGTCCCAAAATTAAAAAAATTAAAAAGTCTAGGGATGTAGCTCAGGGGTAGAATGCATCTGGGTTCAGTCCCCAGTGCCGGGGGAGAAGAAGAAGAAAAGAGAGAAAAAAAGAAAAGAAAAAGAAAAATATCAGATATAAGCTTACAAAGACACCAAAAAACAAATAACTAAAGAATATACAAAAAAAACATTAACAGTGTTGACTTTCATTAAAGAGATTTACTTTTCATTGTTTATCTTTAGTACTCTTCTGATTTTACTATAGCATGTGCTCCTGTTTCAATTTAAAAAAACGTAAATCTAACTTAAATCTTTTCCTTCCAAAGTTTTACTCACACATTGAACTTCCTAAGTATGTCCCAGATCGGGTTATCTCCCTCCTGTGGCCTCTGCCCCAGCTTCACCATGGAGACTGAATATGCTTTGACCTTGAACAACAAAATCTAAAGGAGACAGTGTTACTGTTGTTGTTTTCTTACATAATTATTTTAAAAGAATAGCACCTGCTTATCCAGAATACATGATTAAATTTAAAGCTACTGATGGGAGAAAAATTCTGAGATGTCCTAAATTTAATTACAAGAGGCAGAGAACAAAAAAGTTAATCAGCTAACATCTTCTGTCCAAACCAACCAAGGAACGGTTTCACATTCCTAAAGGGTGTTGAAACCTGGTCTCACAACCCCAAGGGCTGGGCATGTGCTCAGAGGCAGAGGGCTTGCCTGGCATGTGTTGTAAGTGCTTGCCCTGTTGTGTGTGAGTGCTAGCACTCCATCTCTAGCACTGCACACACACACACACACACACACACGTGTGTGTGGGGGGGGACACCCAGAAAGTCAGACATTAATTGCATCATCACGTTCTGCTACAACACCAATTAAGAAGCAGAAAGTACTTCTTATAGTCTGCCCCCCACCCAGAACCTTACCTGCTTTCTCTTAGCCCTCCTGGTGTCTGAGGTTACTAAGTCATTTGTGCTTTCTCTCCCCCAACATTTTCATTGTAAAACACTCTGACTTTTTACATCCAGCAGACACTTGTCCCACCACTACCTAGCCTTGCCGCTGGGGACTCTGGGGACTTTTCCAGGACCTGTTCTTTCTTTCTGACGCCATCTGTAATAGTTCAATAAGCTTTTTTTTCTCAGAGATCTCTCAGTAGTGAGAGTCTTGGTTTAACACTATCAAGAGACACATTAGCAGTCACCCCAGTTTGCAAGCCAGATCTTGAATTGCAGAGTTATCTGAAGGTCAGTTTTGAGCTGTCTGCCCTGAGTACCAAAACTGCTATTCAAGGTCGTGCCTCTACTGGTCCAGGCCGTCAACCCCCTCTCTTCACTACTACAAAGTGTTCTCATTAATCTCACTGACTCTACTATTTCTCACCTTCCCTCTGCCATGATCCACACTGCAATCAAATTGACCTAAAAATTAAAACCTGATACTTAGATTCCCCCTTGCCATGAATTAAAGCTCAGTGTCTTCAACACGGCTCCCGAGGACCTGGAGTCCGCTCCTCCTGTCCCTGTCACCCTCCCTCTTCAGGCCTTTTGTGGATACCCGAGGGCCACCCTCTGCTCTGAGCTCTGGCCACACTGCTGGGGACTCCCCTTTCTGTTCCCACACCTCCTCTTCTCTGGCTTCAGACATCCGCACGTGATGCTTGCTCTTCAGGGACAGCCCTCCACCCCTAACAGGACCGCTGAGCAGTGACCAAAGAGGCCTGCTTCCCTGGTGTGCGTGCCCTTCTCCTGCTACAAGACCCCAGCGCCAGACGGGGACAACGGTTACTTTAGCTTTCAACAACAGAGAAGACGACCCAGGGCAGAGAGGTAAGAAGAATCCAACATCAAGACCAACCACTAACTCTGCCACAGCCACGCAGAAGTTAGGAGAGGCCACCATGGCCACCAAGAGCCCTGCTGTCACGAAGTCAAAGCCCCAGCAACCTAGGTGCGTCCTCACAGGTGTGTGGCCTTTGCGAGTTTATTCAGAAACCTGAGAATCACTTGGATTCCACTTCCCGCCCACCCCAGACTCCCAAACCCTCCTGGCTTCAGTTTTGATTGGGAAAAGTGTGAGTTTTCATCATAATGTGTCCCTCCCCCCGTCCACCTGCAGGATGCTCCGCAGTGGCGCTTCGTGGACACTCACTCGCCCGCAGAGGACATACTGAAAGACTTCTTTATACTTGAAGAACTGACTCCTTCAAGAAATGTGTGATCTCCTCATGGATGTCCCCAAACAGCCCAGACCAAAGGCCAGATTTTCCTGTTCTTTTGTAATGTCCACAGGATTTTTATTCCTAAAATCCATCACACTTGCAGACAATTCCAGTGAACAGTGAACTCTCCCCGGGTGCAACGGCAATCGATTATTAATTGAACACTTTCTGTATACTGTCTTGAATTGACCTCTAACAACTACAAGGTGATTTCAACAACAGTAGACGAGACAGATACCACCTGGGGAGAAAAAAGGTCTGGCTTTTCATTAAGAGTCTGCCACTGGGCTGGGCTGGGGCTCAGAGGTAGAGCACTTGCCTGGCACGTGAGAGGCACTGGCATACAAATAAAATAAAGGTCATTTGACAACTAAAAAAATACATATATGTATAAAGTTTTAAAGAAGAGTCTGCCACTAATTTCAACAAATAACCTTCAACAAACCACCTTTCTGGGCTTAGTTCTCCTTGCAGAGAGAGAGAGGGAAGCACTGCTGGCCTCTAGGGATCTTCCACAGCTCAGTCCTGGGGACTGAACCCAGGTGGGCTCTATCACTGAGCTACAATGCCCCCAAGCCCCCCCACCTTTTTTTTTTTTTTACTGGAAATTAAATAAAATAAAAAACAAAAAATAAAAAAACAACCAAAAAATAAAACAAACAAAACAACAACAAAAAAAAAAAAAAAAAAAAAAAAAACAGGGTGCTCTACCACTGAGCTACATCCCCAGCCCTGTTTTCATTTTGAGACAGGGTCTCACTAAGTTGCCAAGGCTGGCCTTGAACTTGAAATCTTCCTGCCTCAGCCCCCAGAGTCTAGGATCACAGGAATGCACTGCTACACCCAGCTCCTAGGAGCTCTATTAATACTTGAATGAAAACCACTGAGGAAGAATTGCCTGGCCCTGGACTTTCTCTAGCAAACCAATATGCCACAGAAAATTTGCATTTTTCCTGGGAGGAACCCTCTCAAAGTCTACAAGTGATTTCACAACTTCACTGATACAAATTTAATAACTTCAATATCTTGGAAAGGCCATTTTTTAGTGTAAATTTAAATCTCTACCGATTAACCTTCAAGAAAACTAAGAAATTGCTGAGCTGAAGGTGCACACCTATAATCCCAGTGGCTTGGGAGGCTGAGGCAGAAGGATCGCAAGTTCAAAGCCAGCTTCAGCAAATTTAGTGAGGCCCTGAGCTACTTAGTGAGACCCTATCTCAAAAGTGAAAAAAAAAAAAAATTTAAAAAGGGCTGGGGATGTGGCTCAGTGGTTAAGGGCTCCTGAGTTCAAACCCTGGCACGCACGCACACACACACCAAAAACCTACAAAACTAAGAAACCAGGGGTAATGATTTAAATTGTCAGCCTCAAATTTGCCTCATTTCTCCTACCGCAGCAATTCCTTTTGCAGTAGCACTTGGATCTTGGTTCAGAAAACAAACAAACTAGTGCTGTACCACGGATTGCCCAGGAAACTGCAGCTCTCCCACCCAGATCCCCAGGGTTCCACCAAGTAAGCCCAGTGCCGTTGGAGCCATTGCCCGACATCCACAGGCAAAAGAAAGAAAATCCCTTTCAGGAATTTCACTTGGAAAACCAAGTATGATGGAGGGCCCTAATATTTGAAGTTTGGGGGCCACTGGGGGGTGTGGAAATCTTGAGAGCTGGCTTCCGAAGGCACCACACAGACCATGTGCTGCAAGAGGCCCCGCTGTCTGTGGGTGAATGAAGCCTTTCAGGCCTCCACACTACCTCGCTTGTTCCCCTAAAGTAGCACTTTCTGGAAGCTGAACTCTCAGCTGGCCAGAACGTGAACCCTGGGCCATTTGTCTATCAGCTTCTTCAAGAAGAAAAGCCTCCTGTACAGCTGTCTTGCTTTGTGTTTTCTATTCTGTCCTTTAGTACACTAATGACAAACAGAGGAGGCAAGGACTCTTTTAACCACGAAGAAAGAAGAAATTTAAAAGTGGCCAGAAGTCTTTGCTTTCAGCTACTACAGAAAAGTTTGCATCCATAGAAACCAAACCTAACTTAAAAAAAAAACAAAAACAAAAACAAAAACCTAACTTTAAAAAAAAAAACCCTAACTTAAAAAAAATGGGGGGAGCATCAAAAAGATTAAATATAAAAAACAAACCGGGTGCAGTGGTGCATGCCTGTAATGCCAGCGGCTCAGGAGACTGGGGCAGGAGGATCTCGGAGTTCAAAGCTAGCCTCAGCAATGTCAAGACCCTAAGCAACTCAGTGAGACCCTGTCTCTAAATAAAATACAAAAAGGGTTGGGGGTGTGGCTCCGTGGTCGAGTGCCCCTGAGTTCAATCCCCGGTACCAAAAAAAAAAAAAAAAAAACCAATAATAAATAAATAAATAATGAACATGCATAGCCTATTCCGTCTTTCAAAATCAAACTATCACTCTCCATATTTTAAACATAAAAATGTTTTCACATGACTTTCACCTTAACATTTTTTTTTCTGTGCTGAGGTTGAACACAGGGCCAGTCAAGAGTTCTACCACTGAGCCCCAGCTCCAGCCCCAACAAATTAATTTTTAAAGAATTTTTTCACATTCACACTCTGTTGGTACCATTAAGAAAATACTTGATCCAGATACTCCAAAGTAATAAGTATTCTCAAAAAAGCATTTTACTGTATTTTGGTGTACTCTATATAGATTTTGCATAAGACTTATCTTCGTAATTTTATTTTTCTTTAAACGCTGCTTAGTAAAAAGTAGTTTTACCAGGTGCCATGGCCCATGTCTGTAATCCCAGCAGCTTGGGAGGCTGAGACAGGAGGATTGTGAGTTCAAAGCCAGCCTTGGCCACTTAGCAAGGCTCTAAGCAACTTGTGGAGACCTGTCTCTAAACAAATGTACATGTATAAAGGGCTGGGAATGTGGCTCACGGGTTAAGTGCCCAGGGGTTCAATTCCCAGTACAGAAAGAAAGAAAGAAAGGAAAAATGTAGTTTACACTTCTTGAACATATATCCACTAACAGCACAGAAAGTGATCCAAAAAAGTGCATAAAAAGAGCCAGGGGTGGGCTGCGCTGGGCTCCATCCTCAGCACCACATTAAAAAATAAATAAAATAAGGGTATTGTGTTCATTTATAACTAAAAATATTAAACAGAGAGAGAGAGAGACAGAGCGAGCGAAAGAGGGAGAGCGAAAGAGCACCAGGGGCAATAGCCATCTCTACTACTCAGGAGGCAGAGGATCAAGTTTGAGGCCAGCCTGGACGACTTAGTGAGATCCTGTCTCAAGATAAAAATAATAAAAAGGACTGGGGATGTAACTCAGTGGCAAGTCCTCCTGGGTTCAATCCCCAGGCCACTATGAGGAGAAGAAGAAGAAGAAAGGACTAAACAGAACTTAAACTGGGTGTTTTTCACAAACAAGATACCAAAAGAAAAGAAAAAAAAATAATGTTGAAAATCAGCATCTCAGGAAAATTATCTTAAAAGAACTATTCACAATGTTCATTTAAAAAAAAATGTTTTGATACATAAAGAACTCCAAGAAACTGATAAAAAATGAAGAAAAAGTAAATAGTGATGATATAAATAAATAGGGAATTACCATAAATATGGTGAAATATTCATAGTAATAGTAATTAAGACTTTATAGTATAACGATTAAACAAACATTTTTGTCTCCAACTTGGCATTAAAAAGCAAAGGAGACTGCCTGGTGCTGGTGACAGTCATTAAATGGGTCCTGTCCTACTGTGGAAAGAATGCAAATAGGGACAATCTTTCAGTAAGCAATTTGTCAGAATGTATCAAGGACCTTAAATTGTTTATACTCTTCAGCTTGGCAGCTCCAACTCCAGAATCAGATCCAAGAGAAAAATCCTGACTATGAAAAAGAGTTACACACAAGACAGTCACTGAAGATCGAATATGGAAAAACAGAATAAATGTCTGAACTTGGGAGAGTTGAACAAATTGTGGATGCTATTGTCACGTAGGTGGGGTTTTTGTTTGTTTGTTTTTGTTTTGTTTTGTTTTTTGGTACAGGGATTGAACCCAGGACCCAGGAGCACTTAACCACTAAGCCACATCCCCAGCACTTGTAGTTGGACACAATACCTTTATTTTATTTATTTATTTCTATGTGGTGCTGAGGATTGAGCACAGCGCGCTCACAGTGCTAGGCGAGCGCTCTCCTGCTGAGCCACGACCCCAGCCCCTCCCCAGCCCTTTAAAAAATCATTGTTATTTTTTTATTTTGAAACAAGGCCCCACTGAGTTGCTTAGGGCCTTGCTAAATTGCCGAGTCCAGACTCAAACTTGCAATACTCCTGCCTCAGCCTCCTGAGCCACTGGATTACAGACATGTGCCACTGAACTTGGCTCATGTAAGCATTTTTAATGATATTTGTGAACACTAAAACAAATGCTTTGTCATAATTTTAAGAGACTAAAAAGCAAAATAAAAACCATAATCTGGGCTAGGGTTGTGGCTCAGTGGAAGAGTGCTTGCCTAGCATGTGTGAGGCACTGGGTTCAATTCTCAGTAGCACACAAAATAAATAAAATAAAGGTCCATTGACAACTGAAAATATATATATTCAAAAAAATTCTTTTTGTAGTTATAGATGGTCAGAATGCCTTTATTTTATTTGTATATGATGCTAAGGATGGAACCCAGTGCCTCATGCATGCTAGGCAAGCGCTCTGCCACTGAGCGACAGCCCTAGCCCTAAAAAATATTTTTTAAAAAACTATAGTCTATGATCTCAAATATTTTTTAAATGTTTTCAAAGCACTTGGAAGGAAATATACAGAAATGTTTGTCTTTAGGAGTATTAATTTTTTTCAAGGGCCATTTCCATAATAGGAAAAAAACAGATTTAAAACCTCTGCTTCTGCCAGGCATGGTGGCACACACCTGTAATCCCAGTGGTTTGGGAGGCAGAGGAGAGAGTTCAAAGCTAGCCTCAGCACCTGAAGTGAGACTCAGGTGAGACCCTGTCTCTAAATGAAATACAAAATAGGGCTGGGGATGGGGCTCAATGGTCAAGTGCCCCTGAATTCAATCCACAGTACCAAAACAAAAAACAAACAACAACAAAAAAAAAAAAAACTGTTGCTTCTATAATGTGCAAATACTCCTAATTTACTAGGATTAATATGAAATTCTTTTGAAAGAACCAGATATTTCATTTTAACTCGGGATCTACAATGATCTCTCTCTCTTTTCCTTCTGTATTTCTGAACCATAAATTGAGCCTTTTCAGTATTTAGCATGTTAGGTCTACAGTTTAAAGACTATACTAAATTTCTATATTAATATTACTTTCCCAATAGATTTCAAGCTGATTGAGAGCCATAATCATATAGTTTGTTTGTATAGCAAATCTATATCTCCATATCCCAACCCTCTGCACATATTAGAACTTCTCATGACTGTGCCTATAATTGATAAAGAACTAGTAACTGAATAGTATGGCTAGAGAAACGATCAAATGTAATTGACAACAGGACCTTCCATTGCCCTGGGTATATTTACTTCTTTTGCCATGTTAAGCAGGCAATAATGCATCATGAATACATGAATGAGTAACTAAGTAAAAATTACTTCAGAATGTAAACAACTAACTTATTTTTAAAAAATATTTTTAGTTGTAAATGGATCTTTTATTTTATTTATTTATATGCGATGCTGAGGATCAAACCCAGGGCTTCACACATGTCAGGCAAGTGCTCTACCACTGAGCCACAGCCACAGCCCCACAGCTAAGGTCTCGATCACTAAAACCAACCCTCTTAGCAGTGCTAGGAGATCTCACACCACCCTGTATATTTAAGGGTCTGCCCTAGTCCAAGTAGTTTTAGAAACTCTCATTTACCATCAACCATACTATTACCACTCCCCTCCCACCACCGCCAACACCCACCCCTAGAATCAAGATTTTTACCTAGACCCGTGAATCACCCAACTAATTGCATGGCTTATGTGAAATTATGTGCTTTCAAGGTTTGGATTCCTTCTATAATTTAGAACTACATTGTTCAGCTACAGGGCCTACTAGCTTCATACGGCTATTGATTATTCAAAATGTGCATTCTGGGCTGGGGTTGTAGCTCAGTGGTAGAGCACTTGCCTAGCATGAATAAGACCCTGGGTTCAATTCCCAGCATCATGAAAAACAGAAATTGTGCTTTCTGCAAATTCAGATGTGCTGCATGTGTAAAATATACATATTATTTTAAATACTTAAAATGAAAAAAAACAATGTAAATGATGATATTTTTATATACTGCTTTAAATTGTTAATTCAAAGTAACTTCATCTATTTAAAAGAATTTTTATGTGGCTACTAAAAACTCTTCGTGCAAAATCACCAGACATAATGGTACATGCCTGTAATCCCAGCAACTGGCGAGATACAAGCCAGAAGGATCACTAGTTGCAGGCCAGCCTCTGCAATTTACCAAGGCCCTTAGCAACTTAGTGAGATGCTATTTCAAAATAAAAAGGGGTGGGGGTGCTGGAGCTGTGGCTCAGTGGTAGAGTGCTTGCCTAGTATGTGTAAGGCACTGGGTTCAACTCTCAGCACCACATTAAAAAATAAGGATATCATGTCTAAAAGTATTTTTTTTTTAATTTTTCATTTTTTTAAAGAGAGAGAGAGAGAGAGAGAATTTTTTAATATTTACTTTTTAGTTTTCAGCGGACACAACATCTTTGTTTGTATGTGGTGCTGAGGATCGAACCCGGGCCGCACGCATGCCAGGTGAGCGCGCTACCGCTTGAGCCACATCCCCAGCCCGTCTAAAAGTATTTTTTAAATTAAAAAAAAAAAAAAAAGGACTGGGGATGTAGCTCAGTGGTAAAGTGTTCAATCCACAGTACCAAAAGAAGACAGAAAAGTAGGCCTATTATGTTTCTATTACATAGCTTGACTTAAAGGATTAGACTGAAAGACTTCACAGATCCCTTCCAGGCTTAAACAAAAAATAAAATTCTTCCAAATGGTTTGGGTTTAAATCTCTGCTCTGCCATTGACTAGCTTTGTAACCATGTGCAAATAATAAAATTATTATTATTATTATTATTATTATTATTATTATTATTGGAAATACCAAACTTTATTTGCACCTGGTCCAGTTCAGAGCCATCAGACATGGTAGCAACCGGGAGCAGCACCATCCCGGGATCATTACAAGCTTGTGCAAATTATTTAAACTCTCTGTTTAGTTTCCTCATTTATAAAATATCTACATGAAAACAAGAAAGGTCTTACATAATTCCAAATATGGGGTTGCTTAATATTAAGTGATTTGCTTTATTTTTATTTTTTGATATTTATTTTTTAGTTTTAGGTAGACACAATATCTTTATTTTATTTCCATGTGGTGCTGAGAATCAAACCCAGTGCCTCACGAGGCATGATGCTACCACTTGAGCCACATCCCCAGCCCCAAGTGATTTGTTTTAAATATCCAAGTAGTTCAGTGAAATGCAAGTTCTCATTCAGCTGGATTGTGTTCTTTATATTTATTCATTCAACCAATAAATATTCCTTGAGTATCTACTATATGCTAGGCATTTCTATAAGCATAGTATAAACAAAAGTAGACTAAAAGTACTATCTACATGGAGTTTACATTTTAATAGAGGGCAATATAGCTATGACTAAAAAAAGTCAGTCTGAATGATGTGAGGTTTTTAGGTGACTTATTGTTGAATATTTAAAAGTGACTTTAAGCTGGGCACAATGGCACATACCTGTAATCTCAGCAGCTTTGGGAAGCGAAGGCAGGAGGATCATGAGTTCAGCAATTTAGCAAGATTCTATCTCAAAATAAAATAAAATATAAAAAAGGGATGGGGATGTGACTTAGAGATTAAGCACCCTGGGTTCAATTCTATATATATATATATATATCCTCATTAGGTAAACAAAATAATAGCATTAATATCCAGAGAATTCTTTTTATATTTGTTCCATAGTTTTAGAACACAATCTTATGCAACAAATTGTAGGATTTTGCATTTTTAAAACTTAAATTTAATGATAAGACAGCAAAAAATGAATACGTGCAACCCAGCATTTTCATTCCATGAATACACTAGAGCAGGAATCAGCAGACGTTTCCTTTAAAGGGTCAAACAGTAAATATTTTAGGCTTTTCAGACCTAAATGCCTCTATTACATCTACTCATTAGGTCCCAAACAGCCATAGACAATATATAAATACATGAGTATGGTTGTTCCAATAAATATCTTATTTATGGACACTGAAAACTAATTTTTAAAAATTCAGAAATATAGGGCTAGGGCTGGGGCTCAGTGGCAGAGTACTTGCCTAGAACGTGTAAGGCACTGGGTTTGATCCTTAGCACCACATAAAATAAACAAATAAAATAAAGGCATGCTGTCCATCTACAACTACCAAAAAAAAGAAAAAGAAAGAAAGAAGAAAGAAAAAATAGTCTAAAAGGAAAAAAAAAATCAGAAACTTAGAAACCCCTTTAGCTTGAGGGTCATACCAAAAAAGATAACAGGTGGAGGACCGATGGACCAAGCTAACTTAACTCCTGCCCGAAAGAATTTGTACACATGAACAAACTCAGGGACATGTGAAAATGTTTATAACATCATTATTTGCATTAGCAAATATGCAAATACCAAAGATGTTGGTATCCTAAAACTGGAGTGGCACGTATCAATGTGGATAAATCTTACAAACCTAATATTTAAGGGAAAACCAAAACTGCAGGAAAAAAAATGATGATACCAATCATATGAAATATAAAATGTGCAGAAATCATATATAAGTGTGCATATTTAACATAAATAAGTAAGACAAGTAGGAAGGAATACATGGAAATGCTCAGCTTCAGACTCATCCCCCCCCACCCCCATGAGGCAGGCTGGAGGCAGAAGATGGTGCAATTGGAGAGACACAGGGGCTTCAGCTGCATTGTGGAGATTTACTTTTTTAAGCTGAGTGTCAGATTCACATATGTCTATTCTCTGCACCTTGTCATACACCTTCTTTAACAATTAAAAAAAGGAAGGTGTACATTTAATATGCATTTAGCAAGTAATTCGTCCTATTTGGGGGAAAGGGGAACCAACTGTTACTAAAATAATCAAAAACAGGTTTGAGCCTGGATCTCTGATGCTTGAAAGGAAAAACAATTGTTTCCTTTCTAAGTTTGGACAGAACCTTAGGAGAAAGTTGCATTGCATTCTTGCATAGTTAGCTAATGTAAATAGCTTCAAGCAACAAATGGGTTATTATTAATCTGTTTCAGAGAATCAAAGAGCTGAGTCCAGCTCTGAAATGTGAACCGGCTCCATCATGATGCTTTGCTTGTCTGTTCTGTTTGTTTCCTGCTCCAGACACACCTTCCTCAGCATCGCCATGACCCACAAGCCCTAGGAATAGCAACTTCCCATCACCTGCTCCATGACAGAGCAAACAGAAGTGTAAGTGGCGATGACGTTGGTGTTTCTGTGTGTGAAAACCCAGCGTGAATCTTCCCTTTTCTCTGGCAACAGCTCAGGAGGCATCATTATGAAAAGAAGTGTGTGTGTGGGGGGGGGGGGCTGTTTGCTCTGCTTTTACTGACTTCAAGCCATAGTTATTAAAACAGTCTTTTGGTATAGAATTACTTAAATAGTTCTTTAAGTGTCTCCTACAGTCACTTACCTTCTGGTTACCTAAATCCAGAGCTCTTTCGTCCTCAAAGACCCCTAAAGAAACATCCATTGCAACTACTGGGCAGGTACTGCCCTCTAGTGCTTATGCTTTTATAATAAAAATTTTAAACACTGTCCTTTCATCTAACATCAAAGCAAAGAAAGTCTGCCAAAAATCAAATAACATCTTACTAACCCAAGATTTTTCAACTTCACATTATCAACATTTTGATCGGCTCATTCTTTGTTGCAGAGCTGTTTTGCTCACTGTTGGTTGTTCAGCCGCAATTCTGGTATCTACTCACAGATGCAGTAGCATCCACACACACAGACCAGTTTTGATAACCAAAAATATCTCAGACATTGCTCAATGTCCCCAAGGGAGCAAAATCACCCCTGGTTGAGAACCACCGCTTTAGCCTGAATGTTGTCCAAAGAATTCATGTTACGTCTGAAAACTATGAAGAAAAAAAGATTCCTCCTCTGGACTAATTCCTTTGAGTGAGATAAAGACCTGCCTTTCTGCATGAAAGACAAAAAACAGAATCACGACTTTCAGCTCCTCCTGCAACCCCACCCCACCCCCACCTGCCAGCTAAAGTCCTGGCTGACGGGTTGTTCTTTGTATCTGTAGTTTTCTATTCCAGCTTTATTTCTTAGGTTCGTTCACTCCCTTCCAAAATGGTTAGAAAACAAAGCTTGCCTTTTTGGCCAAATGCAAGGATATGTGGGAGGGAAGTATACGCACTTGGACTCCCATACAACAAATCTTAGAGGGTCAGCATTAACTAACCACACAGGCACAACCGAGAAACTCTGTTGATCATTAGTACAATACAGAAATTCTCACAAAATATCAAATGAAGCTTCAAATCTGGACTTTAGAAAGGTTTATTCAGATCTTCCATGAATGATGATTCTTCCAGTACACTAACTGTGTTTGCAAATCCTGATTCTATGAACTTAAAAACCTATCAATAATTCTGATGCCTAAATATCTAAGATATAAAAAAAAAGTCTGGACTGGCACTGAGAATTAACTTCCTCCCCTCATTAAATTTCTCACTGATTTTTATTGATTTCACAAAAAGAAAAAAAAGACATATCAATAAACAATTTTAACTATGGTTTTTAAACTATTGCTTTTTGTTAACACATTCAAGCCCAATATCTTATGTGTTGCTTTGTTATCTTATGTGTTACTTAGTGAAATTGCAAGTATTATAGTTCTACATTTGTCAAGCTCTTATTAGCAGAATCTTGAAATGGAAATCCTGTTAGCAACGTAGAGCAGTTTGTGATTACTCCAATTCCTCCTCTGAAGAGGCTGTTGTTTTACTGATTCTGTGTTTATGTTGATTTCATCCTTTTCTAATTAAATGCAGTTAGGAAGTCTTATAATCATATAATAAAGCAAAATACAAACTTTAGGCTTTTATCTTTTAAAAGATAATAATAATGATTTAGGATATATATTTAAAACTAGACCCTAGAGGAGTTATGACTTGAATGGAAATAAAAAGCTAAAAGGAAACACAAAATCTGGAAGGATGTTACTCTAACTGAAGAGTAAGAAGAGGTATATGTCTCCAGATGGAAGGGTCTTTTTTCAGTTATGCAAAAAATCAGGTTATTCTGAAATATACAATTATTTTAAAGCATCCAGTTTTTTTTAAATGTGTTAGAAATTAGTTTATACAGTCATTGCTAATTTCTTAACTAATTTTAAACTCCTTAATGAAAAAAATATATTAGATTTTTATTTTAAGGATCTATGGGAGGCAGTTGACTCTCTACATAAAAGGTCCAAGTACTAATTTCCAGGACCTTTAAATATGTTCCTTATATGACAAAAGTAATTGCAGGTGTGATTAAGTTAAGGATTTCCAGATGGGAAGATGATCCTGGACCCAACATAGTCACAAGGGTTCTTTTAAATAAAAAAGGGAGACAGGTGCCTATCACAATTGTGCATGCCTGTAATCCCAGCTACTTGGGAGGCTGAGGCAGAAGGATGGCAAGTTCAAAGCCAACCTGGCAACTTAACAAGACCTTGTCTCAAGAAATAAGAGTTCCATCCCATGTACCAAATAAGACAAGACGGAGACATACAGCTGAGTCAGGGAAGGAGATGTGATATGAAACAGAAATCAGAGTGAAGTAATAACTGGCTTTGATGATGAAGGACCCATGAGCCAAGGAAGATGGGCGAGTGTCTAGAAGCTGCAGCAGGCAAGGGATGGATTCTCAAGGAACATGGCCCTGCTGACCCTTTAATTTTAATCCCACAGACCAATTTTATGTTTCTGACCTCCAAAGCTATAAGAAAATTAATCTGTGTTGTCAGCATCATTTGTGTTTGCAGTGATAGGAAACTAACACAGTAATATTTCATAACCCCTTCGTACTTTAACTATCCTGTTGAGTCAGAATTTTAGCATTTGAATAATTGCATCTCATATTATTATCAGCTTGGTATTATCAAACTGTATCTACTCTTTCTCTGGTTCCTAATAATTATCATGTTTTCACTACAGTATATTTGCTATTTACCTTTAAGTAAATAATACATTTCAAACATAAAATCCTAAGGCCAACATGTGTACAGTGAGGAGCTTCTACTCTGGTATTGCAAGACAAATTTAGTGGACGTGACATGCGGCATATTTTAAGTAGCTACCTATCAAATCTCCAGAGATAAAACAAGCCCAGCTACCCAACCATACTGGCTGTTGAACAGGCTGAAACAGGACTCACAAAATAGAGTCTGACTTCAGAAGACAAAAATGGCAAAGTTGACAACACTACTTGGATGTGACCCTGTAGCAGAGAGCCGACCTTTTTAGCAGTCATTAAAAACAAGTGTCTGTAGGAGACAGCTGCAGTGGATAAATGGTGCAAAATAGACCACCAACTGGTTGTTATTGATATGTCAATATCATCTCCTATATGTAGACAGAGAGAACTGGCAGATGATCACTCTCATCTTTCTTCTCCAGTGTGTAACAGTGGAAGCTGCCACTGTAAAGCCTGGCTGGTAGGCCTCCATTGATGCAGCAATTCCAGTAATCCCCTTGATCCAAACATTCCTGCATTCTTCTTTTTTCTGGTGTGCATGTGTGTGTTACTCGAGATTGAATCTAGGGGCACTGTGCCACTGAGTTATACTCCAGATATATATATATATATATATATATATTTTTTTTTTTTTCATTTTGAGACAGGCTCTCCCTAAATTGCTGGGGATGGCCTCAAACTTGCCATCCTCCTGCCTCAGCCTCCCAAATTGCTGAGATTAACAAGCATGTGCCACCGCACTTGGCTACAATGACAACTTTTAAGAGTCGTAATCCCTTCCAACAACTACAGCAACAGGGTATACTCCAAGAAGAAACAACTTTTCCTGCTTTGCCAACACCTTGACAAACTGGAGAAAGACACACTCCCGTGATTCTGAAAACTTTGTATCTTTTATGACCTTCATGAAAAACAAGAACGTCTCCTCCAGATGCTGTCTGCTCCACTGGCTAAAACGGGTCGTTCCCTGATGTGAAACCTAAGACATTGAAACACGGGGCCGGGATGAGGCGGCGGTGGGTCCCTCGGCAGCGAGTGGCCGCCACTGGAGCGGCAGGTGGACCCCTCGCAGACCCTGGGCACAGCCCGCCGCGCCCCCGCCAGGCCCCCAAGGGCGCCCCCGCGCAGCCCGGAGCCCGGGGAGCAGACCCGCCGGCCCGCGCCCGCCGCCAGCTGCCTTCTCCAACTTCAGCCGGGACCGGACAGCAGCGAAAGCGACAGGAAGAGCAGCTGGTCGCGGTCGCCTCTTTGCTTGCTGACACTGACGACGTGTGCACTGTGGAGAGACCGTCCTCCAGCAGCCTAGGGCCCCCCCCCCCAGCCTCAGGGCCCCCAGGAATCTAGAGGGTTGCCACTTTGGAACCGAGATCTGCAACCACAGCTCCTCGGACACCCCCTGGCCCTGAGGCCAGCGGGTGGAGGCTCGCGGAGCCGAAGAGCCTCTAGACAGACCCAAGATCCATGTGAAGGTTCTGCTCACCACAGGGGACAGCGCTGCCCACCCCTGCAGGCCTGGGTGCACTGTCAGAGACAGCGACAGCGGCCTCCTCGGGGCCGTCCAGGGGCGCGGCGGTCGGAGAGGTGCAGTCTCCCCTCCCCCGCCCCAGGGCCGCAGGCAGGACCCCCGCTCACCACAGCCCTGAGCAGCGCCGGCTTTCGACGCCAGTGGAATCACACTTGTCACCGCTTCTGAGAAGGGGACAGTGATCAGGGTGTTTTCCATTCCAGGGGGACAAAGGGTCTCTGAGCACGGGAGAGGAGTCCAGAGGGGCGTGAGCCTCTGCTCCTCGGTTCAGCAGGGACCGCAGTCCCTCCTGGCTCCAGAGGAGCCCACCACCGGCATGGCACCCACCGACCCCTCAAGTGACAAAATGCTCCACCAGGGCAGAGCCTCTGTCACCTCCGCCTGCCATTCTATGGCCTCAGTCCGGAGACTCCTCGGTTGTGGGTGGGAGGCCCTGGGGCTACTTGCAGCACAGCGGGGACCCCCAGGAGTGTGCCCTGATGCGACAGCACAGGCCGATGGCAGCCTGGGGACGACCAGTGAAGCTGTAGCTTCTGCCTCTCGTGACTGTCCCTTAGGAGCCCGCAGCCGCGAAAGGTGCCTAGTGCCCGGGCCTTGGGCAGGACTTGGCATGGACAGCGCGCAAGCCTCGAAGCCTGCACGGGCCCAGGTGCGCGGGTGGACGAAGCCGCCGCCCTCCCGGGTTCTGGACCCACTGGACTCGACCTGGGAACTCTGACCTGAGTGGGGGAGGACGGCAGAGGGGGGTGTAGTGCGAGTCTACGCCGCACTGTTGGGGAAACACACTGCCTTCCTTTCGGTGGCTTTTAATCCTGCCTTTTTTCTTTCTTTCTTTTTTTTTTTTTTTTTTTTTGCCAAAGTTAGCTTTTTGGTAAAACCTCGAAGTCTCCTGGCTTTGCACGCATCACGTGCCAAGCCTGGAGAAGGAGAGCGAGAAGCCACCTCCTAACACACTGCAGCCATCTGGTGGCTACTGTCCGCAGGGCCATGGGCGGGGCGTGGTTCTGGTGGCCCAGGCTGCTCCTGCCCAAGGTCCAGCACTGCCCACCTGGGGTGCTGGCGCATGTCAGCCTTGGACAGAATCCTCTAGCCCTGCAGGCCCCCCTCCACTTTATTTCATTAATTAAATTATTTCCAAATTGGATCAAAAAGAAAAGAGAGAAATTGTTTTATTTTAGTCCTTACAGTTAAGAAAGTAATTATCTTGTTTCATCTCCTCCTGTCGCATTTCAATTCATCTGGCCTTTGGCTTCAACTAGAGCATGAGTTCCTTTCTTCTTAGCCACAGTCAATGGTCATTTAGTCTGTTGACCTTGAAAACAGCATCCACAGAATACACTGATTCAGAACAGAACATTCTTGATTTACCACTGGCACCAACGTGGCATCAAGGTGTCCTCGGTACTCAACAGTTTAATCCACGTTGGTAATATATGAATTTAGGTGCGTCTAGTAACTGGGTGATTCCACTGTATTTCCCTCTGGAACGCTTTACATGATTTTTTTCCTCTTTCCTTGGTTTGTTGGAACACCTCTGAAGAACTTCATGCTTAAAGTCCTTTTTCAGTACTAGGCTTGAACCCAAGGGTGCTTGACCACTGAAACACACCTCTAGCCTTTTATATTTTCAGACAGGGTCTTGCTAAATGAGGAGGTTGGCTTCAAACTTGTGATCCTCCCACCTCAGCCCTCTGAGTCACTGTGATTATAGGCATTCCTCACAGGTTAGCACACCCAGCTTTCTTTCTTTCTTTCTTTTTTATTTTTTCAATTAATCATACATAGCAGTAGAATGCATTTTAACACATTGTACACAAATGGAGCACAACTTCTCATTCCTCTGTTCATGGTGTAGAGTCACACCAATACTGTAGACATACAAGTGCATAGGGTAATAAAATCTGTCTCATCCACATCCTTCCCACCCCCACACCCTCTCTCCTCCCCTCACTACCCTCTGCCCAATCCAAAGTTCCTTCATTCTTTACTAGCCCCCCACACACTTATTATGAATTAGCATGCACATAACAGAGAAAACATTCCAACTTTGGTTTTTTTGGGGTTTGGCTTATTTCACTTAACATGATATTCTCCAGCTCCATCCATTTACCTGCAAATGCCATGATTTCATTCTTCTTTAAGGCTGAGTAATATTCCATTGTGTATCTATACCACATTTTCTTTATCTATTCATCTGTTGAAGGGCATCTAGGTTGGTTCCACAGTTTAGCTATTGTGAATTGAGCTGCTATAAACATTGATGTGGCTGTGTCTCTGTAGTATGCCGATTTTAAGTCTTTGGGATATAAATCTAGGAGTGGGATAACTGGTTCAAATGGTGGTTCTATTCCAAGTTTCTACACCAATTTTTATGCTTTAAGTTTAAGTAGCAAATGCAGAGTGAGTTTTAATAAATAATCTCTCAAGAAAAGTAAACTAGCCATTTTTAAGTACACTTGAGATCTTTCCCTCCTTGCATTTCTCTAATGAAGCAGTTAATCCCAACTGGACTTAAAGAGGCGTTATAAGAAGACATTGTTATAAAAGGCGAAAGCTACAAAGACAACTGCTGCCCTTCAGGAGTTTCCCATGGAATAAGGGACTGAGTAATGGCTGCTCATAACAACTCAACCAGACAAGAAGCCTGTGGATAGACACAAGAAGCCCTGGGATCCCAAGTCCGTAAAATTGCTTGCCTGGGATCTGGGTGCTTAGATCTGGAGTATTCCAGGCAGAATGAGAAGTGTGAGCATGAACGAAGTGTGATGGTGTCTTGGTTCTTATAGCAGCAAAAGCAAAGCATCACAAACTTAAAAAAAAAAACACAGAAATTCACTCTTCTGTGGCTCCGGGGGCCAGCAGCCTGACATCTCGGCTCTAGATGGGGCTTTTCCTGGCCTCTTCCTGGCCTCCAGAGGTCACCCAGCGTCACGGCATTCTTTGGCCTGTAGACACCCCCCTCAGGCTCGGCCTCCACTGCAGCCTGTCGTGTCTGTGGGTCTTTTCACAGGGCCTCCTTCTCTATGTCTGTACCTGGGACTCTTCTGTCATCTCCCTCTAAGGACACGGTCCTGATACAGTGGGATGTCATCATTTAATTAAGACTCTAAGACCAGATCAGTTCACATCCACAAGTACTAGGTAGAACTTGAACATCTCTTTTTGGAGAACACAATTTACCCCACAGTATCTGGTAATGAGAATTTCAATGTAACTAGAAAACAGACTATATTTAGGGAAAGATGAGAAATAACACAAGAAAAAGGGGTCGGGGCATAGAAGACCTGGATGAATGAGCCATGGGGATGCCACAGGATATTTTAAAGTAAAGGAGTATTACTAACAAAGTTGTCCATTTTTGGAAAATTAATTTGTCATTGTTATGTAAAAGTCACTAAAGTGGAAAAGGAGAAATAGAATAGGGAAAATCAGAGAACTGCTTCAGGAATAGAGATTTGTGATACCTCCAATAAAACAGTCCCATAAAATTAAAAAAGAATGAGGCGTACCAGGGGCTGCGACTGGGGCTCAGTGGTAGAGAGCTTGCCTCGAATATGTTCAGTCCTCAGCACCACATAAAAAATAAATAAATGAAATAAGGGTTAAAAAGAAAGAAAGAAACTTTAAAAACAAAAAAGAATGGGACATAGCAGAGAGACTGATGAGGAGAGAAGAAATGAGGTAGGACTGAATTGGGCGACTAGGAGAGTAGTGGCATAACCATTGTTGTTCTATTTGTCATATTGTATTCCAACACCAACCCTGTGACACCAGCTAAGAGTACTGCCATTCAGTTCTGACAGTGACCACCCAGAGAAAGCCCAGATTCCTCAAGGGCAACACGCCAGCGGCGTGTCCTGAGTGTCCAGCTCACCCACTCTCTGTCCAGGCACCTAGCAGTTCAGGGGATCTCACAGCTTTGTCTGTTTCAACAATTTGCTAGAAAAACTCAGAAGCCACTGAAAGCACTATATTTATGTTTTCAGTTCGATTATAAAGAATATAATTCAAGAACAGTCAAATATCAAAGATGTATAGGGTGAGTAAGATCTGAGGGTGAAGAGGGGAGGAGGGAGCTTCCCACCCTCTCCTTATGGAATCTGGGCGCATCACCACGGTTTTGGCACGTCAGTGTGTTCACAAACCAGGAAGCTCCACGGAGCCCCGAATCCAGAGATTCCCTGAGGTTTCATTATGTAAGTGGCTTGAGTAAATCACTGTCCTCAAATCGAACCAATCTTTAGTTCCTCTCTCCTTGAAGGAGAAAAGAATTTGGGGGAAGGCAGAGGTGCAGAGCTGAAAGTTCTAATCCTCTAATTATATGCTAGGTCTTTCTGGTGTGGCCAGATCCTTCCTTGAAAATACCTAAGGACCTTCCATGAGTCAATTCATCAGCATAAATTCGGGTATAGTAATAAGAAACTCACAATGAATTTTAAAAAGACACTCTTATCCCTCAGAAAATTCCAAGAGATTTTGAAGCTCTGGGCCAGAAACCAAGGACAAAGATAATATATGTTCTTCATTATATCACATACATCCTAATAACTAATATTTATTAAAGACTTGGTGTGCAACAGGCATTGAGACCCAGAGATTATATAATAATCCTCACAGATCATAAAACTTGTAAGTGGTAGAGTAAGGATTGAAAGTCAGGTCCGGTTACTCCAGACTCTGTGTCTAAGCACACAAGATCAGAACTTCCTCCCTACATATTTTAGGTAAAGTCACTTAACCTCTCCAGATTTTGTTTTCCACCTACCAAATGAAAGGCCTTGGACTTCATGATCATTAATGTTCCTTTGAACTCCAGTGTTTCCTCTTTCATTTGAATTGTTTCAAAACTCCTCTTCTTCTTTTTATGGACACAATGCATTTATTTTGTTTTGTTTTATGTGGTGCTAAGGATCAAACCTATTACCTCACAAGGCAAGCCCTCTACCACTGAGCTACAACCCCAGCCTGCAACTTATTTTTAAAATGGACATGTTTCTTTCTCTTCTCTTCCAGCTCCTCCCTAATCTCCTTCTTAATCTCAGGGAAACAGGATTACCTTTCTTCCCCTCCTAGACAGAGCACACACCTGCCCTGGACATCTATATAGGAATCTGTTACAACTGCCATAAGTAATCTAGACTTTGGGGATGACCCCTAAAGATATCAGAAATGACTCTCCCCCAAATTAACAAGTGAATTACTCCAACAGAGGACACCTGGAATGTGGCCTTTAAATCTCCTCTTTAAAAGCTGCCCCCCCCAACCCTTCCTGCCCATGGGCAGAGTCAGGCCCCTGGGACAGGGGTCCCTGTGTCTCTCCTTTGCTAGCAAAGCAATAAACCTTCTTTTTCCTTTTTCTCAAAACATTTTCCTCATTAGTGGATTGGTTTGGGGACAAGGATGAAGCTTTCAGCAACAATACGAATTCAGTAAGAAAAGATGAAACACACTTCACTTTTGCTTGATTTCTTTTGAGACTTTTGTCATTAATTTTTTCCTTTCAGGTCTAGACCTTATAACATTTATTATATTAAGTTTGTTGATGATAATAGCACTTAACAAAAGAAGATAACACATCTTGCTTTGACCGGATCACCTTACATTGTTAATATCCTGTTCATAATGTATCTGATGCTGGTGGCCCACTGGCATTTGAGGGAACAGCAAAAGCAGGAAGGCCACTCTGACCTTTCCTTCTCCCCTCTTCCCTAAAGCAGGTCACACACCATGCCAGAAGTGCCCTCCCTATACCCACAGGAAAGAGCCGTCCTCATCTCTGAAGTCACTGAGACACAGAGAGGAGTCGGAAAAAACAGCCATTGCTCAGTCTCCCCACCGGTTTATTACCATTAGGTCAAACCTCTCTGCCAGGTCACACGTCCCCGTGACTCCCCACTTCTTCAAAACACTAAGCATAAAGCTTCCCTTTCTCTGGGTCTTTGTTTCTGATATCTCCTGTGTCACATAAAACTGATATTAAATAAATGTGTATGCTTTTCTCTCGTTAATCCGTATTTTGTTATAGGGGCCTCAGCATAAACTCTGTGATAGTGAAGACAGGATACCTTTTCTCTCCTACTTGTGTTAAACCACAACACAAAGAAAAGACCACTGACTCCAATTTTAAATCAAATTAAAGCAAGCTTGTAAATCCAACCAGCCAGGACTGTCTCTCCCAAAATCCACGGGATAGAAGACAGCTCCGGCTCTCTAGGAGCACAGCTTTATGGCACAGAAAGTTGCAAAAGGGGGGGAGGGTCTTGAGAACTTACAGATAACAGGATTTTGACAAGCATAATACAAAGGCAGGTAGTGGGTTAATGGTCTAAGTGGTTCAGCACTTGGGGAGTCAATTTAGATCCCAACATCAGAATTTTTTTTTTAAAGAATGTTCACTTCTTTTTTTTTTTTTTTTAAAGAGAGAGTGAGAGAGAGACAGAGAGGGAGAGAGAGAGAGAATTTTTAATATTTATTTTTTAGTTATCGGCGGACACAACATCTTTGTATGTGGTGCTGAAGATAGAACCCGGGCTTCACGCATGCTAGGCGAGCGCGTTACCACTTGAGCCACATCCCCAGCCCCCAACATCAGAATTTATGAGGCACCATTAGGGTTTCAGAGAGGGTTGTTATCTGGTCAGGGAGAGCCAGGCATGGGTGAGTTCAAGGCACGGGCAGGCATTCCAAATAAGCTTAAAACATCAAAATACGGCCAGGCTAAATAGAATCCTAATACTTTATAGAAAACAGAAATGAAACTTTTATAACTTTTGACAAGATGGCTCCTGCACTTAAGAGGGAATTAGGCTGGGTTTATCACATGTCCTTAGGCCTTGGAACAAGGAAATCTGTAAATATATATTGAATGAGCTCATTTGTCTTACTCTCTTTTGTTTATTCTTTTAAATGAACTTTGGGAAAAAAATTGCCCCCATCCAGAAAAAAATATACTAGAAATTTATTTATGTATTTATTTATTTATCTATTACAGTTTAAAGTATTTTATTTTTAGAGATGTCACCTTTGGAATTAAAAATATTATATTCATTTAAGAAATTGTTTTGTTTTACAGTACAGGTAGTTTTTAAAACTTCTGGCTCTGCAATATTCTTTGTTATAAAATATTTTAATAATTCTTAAGTAATTTTGGGAAGGTATGAGGAAAGATGAAGGTGCTGAATTATTTCAGGATTTGTAATAGTACTTTTCAGTTCAGTCTAGTCAGGTAAGTAAAGGTTGATAAGAGAAATGTTTTATAAAATAAGAGTGATAAGGGCTGGGGATGTGGCTCAAATGGCAGCGCGCTCGCCTGGCATGCATGCGGCCCGGGTTCCATCCTCAGCACCACATACAAACAAAGATGTTGTGTCCGCCGAAAACTAAAAAAATAAATAAAAAGTCTCTCTCTCCTCTCTCTCTCTCTCTCTCTCTTTAAAAAAAAAAATAAGAGTGATAAAACAAAATTACAACCTGTGATCCCATCCAAGAAAGAGAAATATTGAAAAAAAAATGTAAAAATCAAAACAATATAATCAAATTATACTCGTAAGACCCTATACTTGGGCTGAGGCTGTGGCTCAGTGGTCAGTGGCAGAGTGCTCACCTAGCACTTGTGAGGCACTGAGTTCAATTCTCAGCACCACATACAAATAAATAAATAAATAACAGTATTGTGTCCATCTATGACTAAAACAAACAAAAAATTTTTTAAACCCTATTTTAGGGCTGTGGCTGTGGCTCAGAAGTAGAGCGCGTGCCTAGCATGTGTGAGACACTGGGTTCGATCCTCAGCACCCCATAAAGTAAAATAAAGACATGTGTCCACCTATAACTAGAAAATAAATATTTAAAAAGACCCTATTTTAGTAAAAGAAATATGTAATATAATTATAATATAAAAATAACTCCCCCCCAAAATAAATAACTCCTACTATTTTCTCCAACACCTATTATTTGCCAGGCACTAGGCCTTGTGCTTTACAATCATGTTTCCTAACCCTAAAAAACATTCTTAGGCTGATGGCCAAAGCTGGTTTTTTTTTTTTTTTTTTTTAGTTTTGAGGTTTTTTTAAAACAGAAAAAAATGAAGCTTACTGGAGCTCAACGACTCGTCCCCAGCCATATAGCTGATAAGTGGCAGAATGGGATTTGAGTCCAAGTTTTTCTTCCATACCACACAGCATTTACTGTATAGAAAACTAGCTGACTCAATTGCATTTTTTACTTTAGTCAAACTCAAATATAAAACCTCAAACATGGTCTACTATTCTTATATAGCAATATCTGTCTTTTGTGGTATTAATAAATAACAAAGAAAATACATTGTGTTCTTACCATGAGCTGGGAAAACAGTATTACCACCAATAACAATAATATGCTATTCTTGTCCTCAGTTCCAATAATTTAGGAGCTGTTACCAGAACAAGAAGCCATCTGATTCAAATATAAAAGTATTCTATTTAATCACAAACACAAAGACCTAAAACCCCACTTTCGAGCCACTTCTGTAGAGTAAGAATCCAGCCTGCACTTGTCAGTGATGATGAGAATATTAAACCAAGAAGTCCCTGTAGAGGTCACAGTGCTGCAAGTCCACGTGGTAGCATGGTGGCATCTGCATGGACCCAGGAAACACAACGAGGCCCTTCCACACAGCTGTCACGTTCTTGCGATGACTTTAAGTCAGGGTCTCCTCATGCCATGCCCATGTGTTTGCTTGATGAACAGCACAATCTCCATGGGGTCTACTCTCTTGCAGTCTGGTGTCGATTTTGCTGTGGCCAAAGGGTGTCTGCCCTGCTGTGAGGTGCAGCCCCTCTCCCAGGGGCTGAGAAGGGCTGGCAGGGGCTCCACCAGACCAGGTTTCGACACAGGTTTCCACGCAGGAAGGACTGCTCTGCCCCAGGCTTTAACGCGCTTGGCACTTGGCAGAGGGTGCGAGTAACCCAGAGCTGTCGTGTGCAAACAGAATTCGGAGGTCTTAGTGAATTTTCCAAAGCAGTGACACCAGCTGGTCCCCAGAGATATAGGCGACCAGCCTCAAAATCTTCTCGATCACCTAGTACCCGTGGCCCTGGTGCAGCCTGGAACAGCGGCTGCTGGGGACTCTCCTGACGTATCTGGCTGTCTTCTCAAACAGGGCCTGGCTCTCCTCCTCAGTCAAAGGCCGCATTTTCCCACTGGGTCCTCCAGCCTCAGCAGCAGAAAGGGAAGTGGGGTGCTGGTGGCTCCTGCAGCCCCAAAGCCTGCCTCTCTAGGCCCACCCTGCACTGGGAGTTCAGATGGGAATCATACTAAATTTTTAAATTTTGATTCAGGAAACACTGAAATCTTTATAATCTCTACACTTTCCACCTAAAACTGAGTATGTCTCTCCTTTATTTAATGGTGAAAAAATAAGGGTACATAGATTAAATGCTGCCTCTAATTTTTTTTTTTCTCTCTGGTAATAATTTGATAGTTTGGGTTGTATATATACACCTACGATTTTTATTTGTTGATATAGTGAACAGAATATTTTTTCCTTTATTTTCTACTAATTATTGCCATAATTTGTGTTTTTACTGAACTCTTTTTTAAATATTTATTTATTTATTTTAGTTTTCAGTGGCACAATATCTTTATTTTATTTTTATGTGGTGCTGAGGATCGAACCCAGCGACCTGCGTATGCCAGGTGAGCGCGCCACCACTTGAGCCACATCCCCAGCCCTGAACTCTTTTTAATTAATTTAAGTAGCTATGCATACAGATTCCATCATCTACATTTTCCCAAAAAATTTAAACCACTTATTTATTTATTAACTTATTGCATTAGTAAACAAAGTGTAGTAACCTGCCCAGAGATTAATCTTATTTACAATAAACAACCAGGAAGCCAACCTGCTCCAAGTCAGACTTGCCAGAAGCCAAGTTGCTATCTCTAGTGACAATCCAGGAAGCCAAACAATAACCTCTGTCACAACTGGCCCCAAATGGCCAGGACTTGAGTATAATCAGATGGCTTCCCTAATGTTGATCTGGGCTTCCAACATCGAACCAACCAGAGAGAGTCAACATCCTGCAGATTACCTAAGGCCCACTTGAGGCAGCCCCCAGGAGAATCCACCGGAAGCTTGCCTTCTACCACGTGCCTGTGCCTGGCAAAACCAGGGGTTAGCAGGGTGGTGGGACTTGAAGGGCTGACCAGGAAGATCCCAACTTCAAGGACAGCCTCAGGAATTCAGTGAGTCCCTGTCTCAAAATAAAGAATAAATAGGTCTGGGGACTTGGCTCAGTGGTAAATCCCCACCAAAACAAATAAACAAACAACCACCAAAAAGCCCACAAGGGGTTGCTGCTTCTCTTATTTGCCTGTTCTCATTTGATTGGTCTTCATTTATTCACACAAGCAACAGCAAGCTTCCTTAATTTTCCTCTCATTTTAATGGAAACTTTTTTTGCCATTAAGAATGTAGGAGGGGCTGGGTTGTGGTCAGCGGTAGAGCGCTTGCCTCGCATGTGTGAGGCCCTGGGTTCCATCCTCAGCACCACATAAAAGGAAATAAATTAAATAAAGGTTTACAAAATACAATAACATTATTAAAAGAGAGAGAGAGAGAGAGAGAGAGAGAGAGAGAGAGAGAAAGAAAAAAGAATGGAGAAGCCTGGCATGGTGGCGCACACCACCCAGCAACTCGGGAGGCTGAGGCAGGAGCATCTTGAGTTCAAAGCCAACCTCAGCAAAACTAGGCACTGAGCAACTCAGTGAGACCCTGTCTCTAAATAAAACCCAAAATAATAGGGCTGGGGATGTGAGCCCCTGGGTGGTTCAATCCCGGGTACCATACATATGTGTGTGTGCGCGTGTGTGTATGAATGACAAATTTTAAAAATTAAAAATTAAAAAAATTTAGAAAAGAACATAGGAGACGCAGGGCACAGTGGCACACACCTATGATCCCAGAGGCTAATCTTAGTTTTAGATAGATTAATCTTAGATAGTATTCAGTATTAATTATATTTTATTCATCATTGGATTTTAAAAAAATTTTTTAGATGTTGATGGATCTTTATCTTATTTATTTATTTGCAGTACCTTACACATGCTAAGCAAGCACTCTACCACCGAGCCACACCCAGCCTCTTCATTGGATGTTTTATTTTCAGATTGAGAGAGCATCTTTTAGAAACTAAAACAGATTAACCACAACATTATCAGTTATTTATGATTACAAAGCAATGAAAAATAGATGTCTCGGCCAGGCGGTAGTGCAGGCTTGTAATCCCAGTGACTGGGGAGGCTGAGGCAGGAGGATTGCGAGTCCAAAGCCAGCCTCAGCAACAGCGAGTCACCAAGCAACTCAGTGAGACCCTGTCTCTAAATAAAACACAGAATAGGGCTGGGGGTGTGCCTCAGTGGTTGAGTGCCCTGAGTACAATCGCTGGTCCACCCCCCAGGTATATATATACCCTGCACTAGGAAGGCAAGGGAGGGAGCAACCCTGGAGGTGTGGGCTAGAGGTGTGGGCTGGCTGCGAAATAAAAGCTATGAAAGTAGTACTACAAAATAAACACAGAAAACCAGAAATATATATATATTTTAAAAGCAGGGGCGGTATATTTTAACAGCAGACCAGATGGGTCCGACTCTAACAAGAAAAAGCCCGCACTTGCCTTATTTACAGCAGTACAGACCAAAGGAAATCCTAGGGAGCTTCTTCAGAAAAACAGCCGAGGAGGGGCCACCAAACAGGTTGTTTGGCGCTTGGCAGGTTACACCCTGGGTTCTATCCTCAGCACCACATAAAAGGAAATAAATTAAATAAAGGTCTCGGCTGTGTTTGAGCTTGGAGCTGTGAGCTAGCGCAGGGAGCCAGCATGCTCTGGGCCTTCTTGAACAGGGAATTTCACCCAGAGTTCCCAGAAAAGCAGCCCCCTGTCCTTAATGGCTCTAACAGTGTCCATAACGGTGACACAGGGCTCCCAACATCTCACCTTCAAAAAAAAAAAAAAGCATAACAGCAATGCAGAATTGTGTTTGCTGGTGGCTCTCCATCACCAAAATAAGGAGCGCTCTGGAAACAAGTGGCTACCAAAGCAGCTCTTAAGCGTGTGCCCTCTATTGGTGGGCTGAAGAAAACTGGTGATGTGGAGCTCCATGAGTATCAGAAGTCCGTAGAATTTACTCACAAACTTCCCCTCTATGGGACCGACCTAAGTGCCCTTCCATAGACGAATGGGGGGCTGGGGATGTGGCTCAAGCGGTAGTGCGCTCACCTGGCATGCGTGCATCCCGGGTTCGATCCTCAGCACCACATACAAACAAAGATGTTGTGTCCGCCAAATACTAAAAAATAAATATTAAAATTCTCTCTCTCTCTACCTCTCTCTCACTCTCTCTTTAAAAAAAAAAATAGACGAATGGGTAAAGAAAATGTGGTACATATACATAATGGAATATTACTCAGATATAAAGAAGAATGAAATTATGGCATTTGCCATAATGAGGCTATGGTGCTAAGTGAAATAAGACAATCCAATCCCTCCAAAAGCCCAAATGTTCTCTCTGATATGCAGATGCTGACTCACAATAGGGGGTGGGGTAGGGGGAGTAGATGTTCACCAGATTGGGCAGGGGGAATGGGGGGGAGAGAGGGAGTATGGGAATGAGAAAGACAGTAGAATGAATCTGGCATAACTTTCCTATGTTCATATGTGAATACACAACGAGCATGACTTCACATCAAGAATGGAAAGTCTCCATGTATGTATGATATGTCAAATATGCTCCATGTATGTATGATATGTCAAATACTTTTACTGTCATGGAAAACTAAAAAGAACAAAATTTTTTTTTTAAAGATCTGAAAAAAGAAAAAGAAATCATGTGAGACTTCAAAACAGCTCTTGGTGCTTTGCAGGAAGCAAGTGAGGCCTAACTGGCTGGCCTTTTTGGAGCACCAACACAGGTGCTATCCCTGCCAAACTTGTAACAATATGGCAAAGACATTCACCAACATGTTGTATGCATGGAGAATGCTTAAAAAGCTACTGTTTCAGCCAGGTGCAGAGCTCCAGAGGCTGAGACAGGAGGATCCCAAGTTCAAAGCCAAGTTCAGCAAAACCTAGAGACTAAGCAACTCAGTGAGACCTTGTCTTTAAATAAAATACAAAATAGGGCTGGGGATGTGGCTCAGGGGTGGAGTGCCCCTGAGTTCAATCCTAGGTACAAAAAAAAAAAGAGGCAGCAGCAGCTACTGTTTCATTCCCCACACTCCCCCAATTTCTCTTCTTCCTATTACTGGTATTTATGAATGTTAGATATATCTTTCTCCCACGGGGTTCAAAGGCACCTAAGTATGTGACTGAGAGTGGAAGAGAAAGAAATCAGGTATCATGTATTTTCCCAAACTCGTATGTGAATTGTTTAACTTGTATGTGAATTTTTTATATAAACTCAGAACATTAATACAAATCAAAATGTTTCAGTGAGCGGGCATGGTGGGCACGCCTGCAATCCCAGCAGCTTGGGGCTGAGGCAGAAGGATCAGGAGTTCAGAAACAAAAGAGCTTCAGTAACTTAGCAAGATCCTAAGCAACTCAGTGAGACTCTGTCTCTAAATAGAATATAAAAAAGGGCTGAGGGTGTGGCTCAGTAGTTAAGAGCTCCTGGGTTCAATCCCTAGTTTAAAAAAAAAAAAAAAAAGTCTGAGTGAATAAGTCTTAGTATTTCGCTGTAATACCAATTATAAATAAACCTGTAAAAAAAAATTTCTGGACAATACTAGATATAAGGTCTTGTTTTGTTTGTCTGTTTGTTTGTTCTGTGTGTGGTGCTGAGGATCAAAACCAGGGCCTCATGCGTGCTAGGTAAACACTCTAACACTGAGCCACATCTGTAGCCCAGATTTTCTTAGAACTGATAAATTCCTGAATAACAGCAACTAAGTGATGTTTATACCCATTCACTGTTCTCTTCTAATAGAGTTATTTTATATACAAGCACATATTTTTAATGTCTGCCTTCTGTGCTGTTCCTAGAAGTTTGCTACTAAAATACATTAAATTATAAAAAACAATTCAAACATATTCTGAAGTAAAAATACATCTATCAGCAAATCCTCACTTTCATTAAATGGAAAACTTTTATTTTAAGCATTGTCATTATTGGAAAATTCTCTACTTATAGAGAACTATAGCAATAAAGCTAGAGAAGGAAGAGAAAATTTAGCCAAAATCTATATCCAAGAGACCAGCAAGTATAACTTGTTGTTTTGTTTTGTTTTTATTGTTATTGTTTTGGATTGAACCCAGGGCCTTGTGCATGCAAGGAAAGCACTCTACCGACTGAGCTATATCCCCAGCCCATAACTTGTTCTCTAGTACAGTTGGCCTGCCACACCCACAGTTCCAAAATCCAGGGATCCAACCAACCATGGATAGAAAATATTTGAAAAAAATAAACTGTGGCTGTACTGAACATGTACAGACCTTTTTTCTTGTCATTATGCACTCAACAATTCAGTATAACAACTATTTACCTACCATTTACATGTATTAGATGTTACAGTAATGTAGAGCAGTGCCAATTATAATCCCACAGTCCACAGTTCCAAATGCAGTAACCCCAAAAAGATCAAAATACCTAAATTCTAAAATCCCTAAGAATCAAAATCACAAAAATAATAATCCCCAAAGATTAAAATTCCAAATGTTGAAGTCTTTTTTTTAATATTTATTTTTTAGTTGTAGTTGGACACAATACCCTTATTTTATTTATTTATTGTATGTGATGCTGAGGATCAAACCAAGGGCCTCGCACGTGTGAGGCGAGAGCTCTATCACTAGCCATAACCCCAGCCCATAAATGCTGAAATCTTGAAAACAGAAATCCTGAACACCACAATTCCCATTAAAAAAAAAAAAAAAAAATATATATATATATATATATATATATATATAATCATTATTATCCAAAGTACATGTATGAAGACACGAATTGGTGTGAATGTATGAAGACACGAATTGGTGTGAATATTCTTTGTATACAACCAGAGATATGAAAAATTGTGATCTATATGTGTAATAAGACAGCATTCTGCTGTCATATAAATGAAAAAAAAAAATTTAAAAAACGATCTATAATGGGGGTAGAAAGCCCAATTCTAAAGGAAGAATTAGTGCAACTTTGGTTGTTTGTAACATAGTTGCCAAATTATTCAATCCTATACTACTTCTGCCCCTCCACAAAATACCCTCTATGGGAAAAATAAGGATTTTTTTTTTAACCCAGTACTGAGGATTGGACCCAGGGCCTCACACATGCTACCCCAGGCCTCTTTCTTTCTTTGAGACAGGATCTCACCAAACTGCCCAGGCTGGCCTGGAACTTGTAATCCTCTTGCCTCCACCCCCCAAAGAAGCTGAGATTACAAGTATGTACCACTGTACCTGGCTAGAAAATAAAAACTTAAAACAAATTTTTTTTTGACAAGCTCATAAACCTTCTGAACTCTGATATAAAGGTTCCTCCAGTGTCACAAAACACTTAAATGGTGAACTATTCTTGGTTAGGGATTTGGAAAATCCATGCAAAGAAGGCAGACTTCTTATATTTACAAGTAAATCTAACAGAAAAACTAGCACATGCTTCATTTGATTATTAATGGATGACCCTTTCAAAACTGTTCCTTTTTTAAAATCAAACATATATAACTCATGACCCTATTGGATCCAAAAAATTCTAGAGTTTATCTGCTTGTTTATGTATTAATGACTAGAAAAAGTAGTCATTTATAAATGCTTGTTTAGAGATTTGGTAGATTTGCAGAAGAAAATGGATTTCAATTAAATCCTTAAACAGTAACAACAGTTTTGGGAATTAGGTGTGATCAGGGCTTCTAAAAGTGAATTACAAGGTAAGTGAATTACAAGAGTTAAAACTAAACTACAAGTTTATTTTTTTCCCATTCAGTCCAATGCATTTGGCAGAACATTTAGGTGAGTGGACGGGCCATACAATATGGCAACATTTGTACATTTCTAATAAGTCGATAAAAATTTTTTTCTAATGTTTATTGAGGTGAAAATGCTATATACCCTGATTCAATCATTACACATTGTATACATGAATCAAATTATCACACCATACCCATAAATATGTACAATTGAAAGGATAATTTAAAATTTTCAGTTTAAAAATGCATCATTTGTCTGCATTAGCATACATCCCAACTGATGAAATTCCAGGAACTCCTAATGAATTAAAGTCTCATTTGCCTAAAGAAGGCAGTGAACTTACTGACTGGGTCAAAAATAATTATGTGCACAGTAGGATAAAAAGACACTTACAAAAAAGAGTCGCTCTTCAATCACCAGAATTGTTTCCGCCAAATCTGTGGTCTGTATATGAATGCATGCAGAATGGATTTCCAGGTTCCCAAAATAACACAGAAGCACAGCACAGAAGAAAAAAAAATTAACAGTGAATGCTTGTATCATCATGTATCAAATAATAGAAAGATTAAAAAGAGCAGCACCATGTAGAAAAAAGAATGTGAAGGGCTGGGTCGTAGCTCAGGATAAAGCACTTGCCTAGCATGTGAGGCTCTGGGTTCCATTCTCAGCACCACATAAAAACAAATAAATTAAGGTTAAAAAATTACCATTTTTGAAAAAAAAAAAAAAGAAAGAAAATAAATATGAACATCTCTAAGGACAGCCATGCCCTAAAAATAATTTTAAAAATAAAGCATTATTCTTCCTGATGCAAGACTTCAAAATATAGTTAATGATCATGAAAGTCAGCCAGTTCCTAGGGACTACTTTTGTGCAATTACCCATAATCTGTCCCTATAATATACTTTTTCATGTGTAAAATTTTCTTTTTAAATCTGGCACAGTGGCACATGCTTGTAATCCCAGCGGCTCAGGAGGCTGAGGCAGGAGGATCACGAGTTTGGAGCCAGCCTCAGCAAATTAGTGAGACCCTAAACAACTCAGTGAGACCCTGTCTCTAAATAAAAATACAAAAAAGGGCTGGGGACACGGCTCAGTGGTTAAGCACCCCTGGCTTCAATCTCTAGAAGCAAAAATAAAAATAAATAAATAAATAAATATTTCTTTTTAGTTATTTAGTTTGGGTTTTTCCTCTTCTATTTTTTTCCCCATTTTAAATTGTCAACTCTATTTTTTTTAACAAGTCACCATCCTATGTATTTCATTTTTGCATCATTTCCAATGCTGGAGGTATAAATTATGTAGACTTTTAGAGAGTTCTAATTTATTTCATGCATTTTTTTCAAATTCAACTGTGAATATGCATTATCACAACATTGACTTTGTATGTAAACACTGTATGTACACAAAAATTCTGAAATAGTCACAATAAATAAAGAGATGTCCTTTCTTTCCATCTGTATTTGCAAATTATAAAACTTTTTGAGACCTTGGGTCTCTGGGGTTAGAGAAGTAGTGACCCATGAAGTGTTTTTGTTTGTTTGTTTGCAGTACTAGGGATCTACTACTGAATCACATCCCATCCTATTTTTTATTTTATTTTGATACTGGCTCTCACAAAGTTGCTGATGCTGGTCTCAAACTTGCAATCCTCCTGAGTCACTGGGATCACAAGCATAAGCCACTGCATTCCACTCCCATGGGGGTTTTTGATGGATCTCACCAAGAGATTTAAGTTGTCCTTCATGGTATTTCCAACAGGTACATACAATTACTAACCATAGTGGCGTGTGTTTATACATTTCACTTTTTTTTTTTTTTTGTATTTTATTTAGAGACAGGGTCTCACTGGGTTACTTAGCTCACTTTTGCTGAGGCTGGCTTTGAACTCACGATCCTCCTGCCTCAGGCTCCTGAGCCACTGGGATTACATTTCACTTTTCTAAAAAATATATATATTGTTCAGTTGTAGATGGACATAATATCTTTATTTTATTTTATTTTATTTATTTTTATGTGGTGCTGAGGATCAGACCCAGTGCCTCACACATTCGAGGTAAAAACTCTACCAATGAGCCACAACCCCAGGCCAACTTTGGGGGTTTTAACCTTGAGGAATTCTGATCTTTTGGAATTTCAACATTCAGAATTATGGCATTCGAGATTGTGTACTTCCATATTATGGCCCAAATTCATAGAAGGATAATATAAAGCATACAGGAGGATGTATACCCGTTATATGCAAATACACCATTTTACATAAGGAACTTAAACATCTGCAAATTTTTGTATCATCTGGAGTCCTGGAACCAATCCCTTACTAATTCTAGGGACACTGTACATCACCATGCTTAGCACAGGATTTGACATACAGTAGAGTTTTAATAAACATTTGTTTTGGTTTTTAAAATATTTTTTAGTTATAATGGACACAATATCTTTATTTATTTTTATGTGGTACTGATGATCAAACCCAATGCCTCATATGTGTGAGGCAAGCACTCTGCCACTGAGCCACAACCCCAGCCCTAATATATATTTGTTGAATGTGTGAATTCACTTGAAAATTTGTGTGTGTGTGTGTGTGTGTGTGTGTGTGTGTGGTGCTCGGGATTGAATCTAGTGCCTTGGGCAAGCACTCTACCAACTGAGCTATATCCCAAGCCCACATTTAAATTTAGTAAAATATAACGTAGTATTTAATAAACCAAGCAGAGACTGATTATTAAGCAGGAATACTCATATGATATGTGTCTTATACTTCAACAGGAAAAGAAAATTGGAAGAGAGACAAATTATGGAATGACTACCCAATTATCTGACAGTTTTCTTTCTCAAAGCCCCAAAACATGCCAGATAAAATGCTTCCTAGTATTTTTAAAATTCCAATATATATGGAGCTTATTCAGACTGATGTCAAAACTGACCCAACTTGTTTCTTTCATTTGTGAAGCTGGCAAATGTTTACTTTTGATTAAAAAACAAAGAAAGAAAAGAAAAAGAAAATTAAAAGAGTAATTAATTAATTAATTCTTGCTGGGCACACTGGTACATGCCTGTAATCCCAGTAGCTCAAGAGGCTGAGGCAGGAGGATTGCAAGTTCAAAGCCAGCCTCAGCAATTTAGCAAGTCCCTGAGCAACTTAGTGAGACCTTGTCTCAAAATAAAAAACAAAAAGGGCTGAGTGTGGAGATACACACATTTACACACACACACACACACATACACTTAAGACTAATTCTGCATTTTCAGGCTATAAACACTTGGAAGGATGAATCACATTTCTTTTAAGTTGTATATATTTTCAGAATCACAAATAAAATCAAAATTGCAGAATACACTTTACCTATAAAAACATTAAGTCTCCAAAGAAAAAGCTTTTCTTTCTTTAGGGATATAGCTCAGTGGCAGAGCACTTTCCCAGTACACATGAGGCTCTGGGTTCAATCCTCAGCATCACATTTAAAAAAAAAAAAAAGCCATCTTTATTTTTTAAACTTGGCAGCTATTTAATATTTCAGTAATATGCACATTCGGAAATGCACACTGTACTTTTTACTTGTATTTTCCCCTAAAATGATTGTACTTACAAGTATATTCTGGTTTTGGCACATATATACTGATTCCACTTCCTGGGAATTATGAGCATTCCCAGTGAGATGAAAACATTCTCTCATTGAAGATAATGTTTGTGACATTTAAAAGGAAGTTCACCACATTCTTTCACAGTTTCATTTGCATGGATGACAATTTAGAGTTTCTTGGAAAATGGTATTTAAATTCCATAAGTTCTGAAAATACAATATTATTTAACAATGACTAGAGACAGAACCTAAGACTTCTCAGCAAAAGGACTAGTACACATATAATAATGTACGATTTTAACACCAAACTATTCCTGTATTAAGTAATAGTACATATATGTTTTACAGATTAGATTACTACTCATTTAAATTTTAAGTTAGGCCCTGACTTCCTTAGTAAGACTCCTTTCGCACAAGAAATAAAATCAAGAATCAATAAATGGGATGGATTCAAACTAAAAAGCTTCTTCTCAGCAAAAGAAACAATCAGTGAGGTGAATAGAGAGCTTACAGAATGGGAGCAAATTTTTACCACCTGCACATCAGATACAGCACTAATCTCTAGGATATTTAAAATTTAAATGAGTATTAATATAAATCTTAACACCAAAAAAACAAATAACCCAATCAATAAATCGTGGTATTAATGATCCTAACATTTTAAGTAATTAGATATAAGAAAAATGTAATACATATGTCTAATTACTTAAAATTCTTAAGTAAAATATATACATAAGAATTTAATATATGATAGGGCTGGGGTTGAGGCTCAGTGGTAGAGTGCTCACCTAGCGCATGTGAGGCACTAGGTTCAATCCTCAGCACCACATAAAATAAATAAATAAAATAAAGATATTGTGTCCATCTACAACTCAAAACATATTTTTCAAAAAAGAATTTAATATATGATGAAAAAAGACATCATGGGGCTGGGGTTGTAGCTCAGTTCCAGAGTGCTTGCCTTGCATGTGTGAGGCACTGGGTTCGATTTTCATATCAATATCAATAAAGAAATATCAATAAAGAAAATAAAGGTCCATTGACAACTAAAAATATTTTTTTAAAAATCATGAATCATTGGCAAAGGCATAGATTATTCAATAAATAGTATTGAAATAACTAAAAATTGGGGGTTATGCAAAGACAAAAAGGATTATGCAAAGGATCATCCTTGTGGATCTCCCCAGGTCTCCCCAGAGTAAGTGGGTGGTATCCAGAGGCATCCAATTGCTGCTTCTCCCAGAGTCTACAAGTGCTGAACAGTTGGTCTTCCCAGACATTCTCTAAAGAACCAGGCACCAAGTTGGGGATAGTCATGCAGCTCAAGATTCTGAGGTAGGAGGATTGCAAGTTCAAGGCCAGCCTCAGCAATTTAGTGAGGCCTCAACAACTTAGTGAGACCCTGTCTCAAAATAAAAATAAAAAGGGCTGGGGATGTAGCTCAGTGATAAAATACCCCTGGGTTCAATACCTAGTACCAAAAAAGAGAAAAAAATAATAATAAAAGAACTGGGCATTATGGCATACTCCTATAATGCCAGCTGCTCCAGAAACTGAGGCAGGAAGATCCCCAAGTTCAAGGTCAACCTAGGCAAGTTAGCAAGATTCTGTCTCAAAATAAATTAAAAAGAGCTAAGAATGGATCTCGTTGGTAGATCACTCACGCAGCATTTGCAAGACCCTGGGTTCAATTTCAGTATGGTAGAAAAGAAAAAGAGCTGGCACTTTCAAGGTCACTCCCATGTTTGACCACAGAGCACCCTGGTGTGCTCAAGCAAGAACATTTCTCTTTAGAATGTTAAACATGGGCCCTGTGCCTCCTTCAGAAACTTCTATTTATGAATCCCTGTTTAAGCCACAGAGTGTTTGCAGCTGCTTGCCTGGGCCCTTTGCTTGAGGAAATGGATTTAAACCCTGACCTTACATTATGCACCAAAATTAATTCTAGATAGTTAGCAAGTTATTAAAAGTAAATCACAACAGTAAAAGCAAAATTAAATAACCCTCAAATCTCTGGAATGTGTTACAAAATCCCAGGCTTCATAAGAATATGACAAATCTCAAATAAAAAATATAAATCAAGTCACAAAATACTTTTTAAATTTATTTAATGATTTGTTGCTGGTGTTTGAATCCAGGGCCTTGTGCATACGAAGCAGGTTCTTTACTACTGAGCTACACCTCTAGCCTTTCATAAATATTTTAAGTTTTCAAATAATCAAAATAAAAAGACAGGCTTCGCCCTGCTTCTCTCTCTCCAGAGGTTCTGACAGTTCTTACATCTCTGGATACTCGGCTCGGCATTGGCTGCCATCATAAGCCACCATCCTGTGCTCATGCTCAGCCAGAATACAAAGCATGAATCTGGAAGAAAAGTTCAATCTGGAAACATCAATGCTGCTAAGACTATTGCAGATATCATCCAAACAGGTTTGGGACCCAAGTCCATGACAAAGATGCTTTGGGACCCAATGGGAAGCATGATGATGACTAATGCTGGCAACGCCATTCTTCAAGAAATTCAAGTCCAACATCCAGCAGCCAAGTCCATGTTGGAATTAGCAGGACCCAGGATGAAGAGGTTGGAGATGGAACCGCATTAGTAATTATTCTTGCTGGAGAAATGCTGTCTGTGGCTGAGCACTTCCTAGAGCAGCAGATGCACCCAACTGTAGGAATCAGTGCTTACCCCCAAGGCATGGATGATATGATCAGCACTCTAAAGAAAATCAGTATCCCATTGACATCAATAACTGTGACATGATGCTGAACATCATCAACGTGCCATTACCACCAAAGCAACTAGTCGGTAGTAGTCGTCTTTGGCTTGCAACATCACCATGGGTGCTGTCAAGACTGTACAGTTGGAAGAAAAGGTCAAAAGGAGATTGACACCAAGAAATCTGCAAGAGTGGAAAATATACCTGAAGACCCGTGTGTTACGTGGAGTCATGATTAACAAAGATGTGACCCATCTATATTACAGCATATCAATGTGGCATTATATCAAGAACCTATAAAATATAAAATAAATAAGGTAAAAGTATTATGTCCATCTACAACTAAAAAAATATTTTTTTAAAAAAAATTTTAATATTTTATTTTTTAGTTTTCGGCGGACACAACATCTTTGTTTGTATGTGGTGCTGAGGATTGAACCCGGGCCACACGCATGCTAGGCGAGCACGCTACCGCTTGAGCCACATCCCCAGCCCTAAAATAATATTTTTAAAAAGACAAAGAATAGATTAGAAGAAACATTTTCATCTACCTTGACAAAGGATCAACTACCATTATTACATTAAAAATCATACATTTTCAAAATTAAGCCATAAAAGCCCACTGACAAAGGTTTTATAAATAATCAACAAAAATGAACATGCAACCTATTGGTTGCATTCAAAGAAAAGCAAGTGAAAGCAGCAAAGTACCTTTGAAACCATTTTTTACCCACTCTTTCTCTTTCTTTTTTTTTTTTTCAAACTAGGGGTTGAGTCCAGGGACTCTTTACCACTTAGCTACATCCCCAGCCTTTTTCATTTTTTATTTTGAGATAGGGTCTTACTAAATTGCTTAGGGTCTAAGATGTGGAGGCTGGCCTCGAACCTGTGATTCTTTTGCCTCAGCCCCTACAGCAAGTCACTGGGGTTACAGGCACGGGCCACCATGCATGTCCAGCTTTTCTCTTCCATTTAAGATAGCTTTCTTAGCCTCAATGGCCTTTACTTCCCTAACTTCTGTATATAGAAGTGCTTTAGGATTCTGTACTTCTCTTTTCTATCTGTTCTCATTCCCTAAATATTTCAGCCAATGTCATGGCTTTAAAAAACAGTCTTTATAAACGATCCCCAAAACTTATATCACCAATTTGTGCCAGAAGATCCTCAAATGTATCTCACTCTTTTTTATACCTACATATTTTTAGTTGTAGATGGAGACAATACCTTTATTTTGTTTGGTTTGGTTTTCTAATCTGGTGCTGGGATCAAACCCAGAGCCTCACGCAGGCTCAGCCAGCGCTCTACCGCCAGCCACAGCCCGGCCTGTATCTCTAACTAGGGACCCTTCTGCTCTGCCCACCAGCTCCCCCTCTGATTTCTCCTTCTCAGTTAATGGGAATTCCATTTTTTCTATTGCTCAAGCCAAAAACTCCCCCCCCCACCCCCGGGGCTTAAACCTGGGGGCCTCGTGCCGCGAGTGCCCTACCTCTGAGTGTCACCCCAGCTCACAGGCCCCGGACCCTGACACCATCCTGGATTCCTCTCTTTCTCCCATATCCCACCTCTGGTCAGTCAGCAATTCCCATCAGCTCCACCTCCAATCCACACCCACCCCACCACCACCCCCAGGATCCAAGCCGCCATCATCTCTCGCCTGGATTTTTGTAATCACCTCCTAAAAGGTGTCCTGGCTTCCACTCCCTCGGTTCCCAGGAGAATAACCGGAGTGAACCTGTAAAGCCTAAAACATTCTCACTCCTCTGTTCAACTCTCCAAAATCTCCAATTCTTATTCAGAGTAAAATCTGAAGAACTTTCAAGCCCTGCCTAGTTTACCTCCTTCTGTCTCCCTCTACCCTGGTCTCCATGACCTTGCCAATTACTATAACCCTCTTGCTCCTTTTGTTGCCACATGACCTTGATGTCCTTCCAATATACCAGTCATGCTCCTGTGGCAGAGCATTTACACTTGATGTGGTACATCTGGAACGTTCCCACCAAGACATCCATGTGACTAACATTCCCATTTCCACTGGGTCTTCACTAAAAATTCACCTTTACTTTTCCTCCTCTTCTTCCTTTCATGAAAAATTCAAGGAATATTAGGTGGAACAGAATAAGGCGGACTAGCCCACAGGGTATGTGAGAGCCTAAGCAGGATAAGGAGGGACAATGCAGAAGTGGCCTGGCAAGGGATGTCAGAGACTCAGCAAGGTGAGAAGGCTGTGTTGCCAGGGTGTGGACCCCAAAGTGGGGTCAGAGGGCGTCCAGGCAGGGGAAGCATAGCAGTAGAAGAGACTGATGATATGCAAATAAGTAAATAAATTCAAAATAAAGGCATCTAGAGCCAGGTACTTTTAATCCTAGTGATCTGGGAGATGAGGCAAGTTCAAGGGCATCCTCAAGGACTCAGCAAGACAATGTTGCAAAATAGAATAAAATGCTTAGGGATGTAGCTCAATGGTTGAGTCCCCCTGGGTTCAATCAATAACAATAATAGCAGTTAGATTTCTTACTGTCAAGAGTATAGAGGTACAAATAAGAAAGAGATAAAACTAGAATGGACCCTGAGTTGTTGGATTGAAATTGAAATGTACTCATGATTTTCAATTGTATTTAGAATATGTATTTAACATATGGATATATGTATATAAACTGGGCCCAGTAGCACAGGAGGCTGAAGCAGGAAGATTGAAGTTCAAAGCCAGCCTCAGCAACTTAGTGAGCCCCTAAGCAATTTATGAGACCCTGTCTCAAAATAAAACATAAGGGTTAGGGTTGTAGCTCAGTGACAGAGCACTTACCTAGTAATCTGGGGCACTGGTTCGATCCTCAGCAAAACATAAAAAATAAAATAAAGGTATTTGTTGGGAGCTGTGTATGAACTATGGATTTTGTTTGACCCATGAAGTCGAAGAAGTTGCTTTTCTGGGAACTGGGTGAAATTCCAGGAGAATTCCATGATCTGGGAGAAAGCCCAGATCACGCTGATGCCCTGCCTTAGCTCACAGCCCCAGCATCAAACACAGCCTCCCGAAATTTGGGTCAAGCACCAAACAACATGTTTACCTCAAGAACCTGCCACACTGAAACCTCGGATGTACTTCCCCTTAAATAAAGGGTTGGGGCCTTTTTCAGTGGTCCCATTCCAGTTCCTGTCAGGGCTGGAAAACCTACCAGGTGCCCCCCCTTTTTAACTAACTTCTGTCTTTAGCTTTTATACCTTGTTGATTATTTTCAGAATTTTTATTTTCCCAGGAGGCTCCAGGCAGGAATCTGCTCTACCAGGGTGCTGGTAAACCCAGCAGCAGGTATTATGTCCATCTATAAGTTAAAATTTTTTTAAAAAGAAAACAATTATATATATATATATATATATATATATATATATATATATATATACACACACACACACATATATATACACACACAGTATACATATTTATATATGCATATGTATATATAAAAATATATATATGCATATACATACATATATGTGTGTGTGTGTGTGTGTGTGTATATATATATATATATGGCTGGAGATGTGGGAAAGTGGTTAAGTACCCCTGGGTTCAATCCTGGGTACAAAAAAAAAAAAAATTATGCGCACACACACACACACACACACTAATGAGTATACACACATATTCTCTGACCTTTGAGAAGAACTGGAAGGAGTAACATGGAAGAGCAATGAGCATAACTAGCACTTATAATGTGGCTTCTCTAGGGCTCCTTGGAGAAATGGCTGATTCCAGTGTTGGGGCAGGAAAGTAGACTATTTTTTTTTTTTACTATTATAATAAACCTAAGATATCTTATGTGCCAGAAAGCAAGGAAGTACTCAAAGACTGATAGGGACATATGAAATAGACATAGGCATTTATCTTAAACTGTCCACTGGAAAAACCTGACACACTACTCAACTGGTTCAACTGGAAAAACATGATACTAATTTAACATTGGCATGCAGGTCTGCAGTCCCACCTAATAGGGAGGCTGAGGTGGGAGTATTGCAAGTTCAAAATCAGCCTGTGCAACATAGTGAGACCTGTATCAACAAACACAATAGAAGTCATTGACTAAAATAGAAAATGCTGGTATAGCCCATTGGTAAAATAAGAAATCATGAGCTTATACATCTAGATGTACTCAAACAAACTGAAATTTTGATGAGGAACATGATCAAACATCTTCCCAGTGCATACTTGATCACAAAGTGCAGAAGACTACAATAGAGAAACTTGGAAGACAAGGTCTAAATCAAGTGATCCAAGCAAACACTGTCAGTAATGATACAAATCAAAATTATGGCCCTCCCCATAAGATACAATAAGGGGGCTGGAGTTGTGGCTCAGCAGTAGAGCGCTCGTCTAGCACGTGCGAGGCGCTGGGTTCAATCCTCAGCACCACATAAAAATAAATAAAATAAAGGCATTGTGTCCAACTACAACTAAAAAAATATTTTAAAAAAAAGAGAAAGATACGATGAGAATACAGCATCAATATTCTATGACATTCCTGACAAAAATGCATAACCCTTGGTCTAATCGCAAAGAAACATTACACAGACCTAAGTTTAAGAACATTCTACAAAATAAGTGGCCTGATCTTCAAAAATGTCAAGGTCAGAAAATTTGAAGAAATATCAAGAAACTCTTTCAGACTGAAGCAGACTAAAGTGACATGATAACTAAAAGCCACATAATTCAGAACTGAATATTTTTGCTATAAAGAACATTATTGAAACATACTCTACTTCATGTATAACTAAAAAGAACAAATTAAAAAAACAACTATATGGGGCTAGGGCTGTAGCTCAGTGGCAGAGCACCTGCCTAGCATGCATGAGGCACTGGGTTTAATCCTCAGCATCACATAAAAATAAACTAAATAAAGACATTCTGTCCATCTATAACAACAACAACAAAAAAAAACCTATATGGGGCTGGGTTGTGGCTAAGTGGTAGAGCACTTGCCTAGCATGCGTGAGGCCCTGGGTTTGATTCTCAGCATCAACCACATATAAGTAAATAAATGAAATAAAGGTCCATCAACAACTAAAAAAAAATATATATATATATATATATATATATATATATATATATATATGAAACAAAAAATTTAAAGAGCATTATTGGGACAACTGACAACATTTGAGTGGGGCCTAAGGCTAAAATAGTATTAGTGTTTCAATGTTAATACCTTTTTTTTTTTAAGGTTACATTTTGCTTACTTATGAGAAAGTCCTCCGTTGTAGGAAAGATACACTAAAGTATTTGGGGAAATAGAACAATGTATGGGTAATTATCTCTCAAATGACTCAGAAAATTAAAAGGTTTTACTATTATACTTATAAGTTTTCTGTAGATTTATAATTTAAATTTAAAATGTTCAGTGAGGGCTGGGCTCACACCTGTAATCCCAGTAGCTCCAGAGGCTAAGGCAGGAGGATCCTAAATTCAAAGCCAGCCTCAACAACGGTGAGGCCATAAGCAACTCAGTGAGACTCTGTCTCTAAATAAAATACAAAATAGGGCTGAGGATGTGGCTCAGTGGCTGAGTGCCCCTGAGTTCAATCCCTGGTACCCTCCCCGCCAAAAAGTCAGCTTTATGGGCTGGGATTGTAGCTCAGTGGTAGAGCACTCACCTAGCATATGGAAGGCACTGGGTTCAATCCTCAGCACTATATTAAAAAAGTTAATAAGGGGCTGGGTATGTGGCTCAGCAGTAGAGGGCTTACCTTGCACGTGCACAGCCCTGGGGTCAAACCTCAGCACCACATAAAAATAAATACATAGATAAAATAAAGGTATTGTGTCCAACTCCAACTAAAAAATAAATTTAAAAAAGTAAATACACAAAATAAAAGTATTGTATCTATCCACAACTAAAAAAAAAAAAAAAGTTTTTTTTTAAATTAGCTTTAGAATGTTCAGTGAGAATTTTATTAGTCACCCTAACTAAAATTTCAATGCTCACCCCAATGACAGTTCATATTCTTCTTCCTGCCTTATCCTTATTTTTTTCCTTTAACACACTTATTTTATTTACCTGGTTCATTGTTTTACCCAGAATAGAAGACAGCAAGGAATTTTGTCTATTTTATTCACTATTGTGTCCAGAGCACTTAGAACACTGCCTGTGGCATAATAGGTGCTCAATAAATATTTAATGAATAAAGGAATGGAACAAGTCTATTAAATAAGTAAATGTTTTAAGAACAATAATATCCAACATGAGGACAGGTGAGATAGTTTGTTAAAAATCCTCTTGGAAGACAATTTGGCAATTAAAAGTCATAAATATAGTAATTTCCTTTAACTCAGAAACTTCATTATTAAAAATGTATTCTAAAATGTGGAAAGGCGATCCCAGTGTCAAGCTGTCCACTATAGTGTTATTTTATCAAAAAGAATAACATCCTCCCCCCCCAAAAAAAGTTGGATATATTAAGCCAATTTCAATCCACAGATTGAAGTTCCATTTATTTGAAATTCTATTTTATTTAAAATTCTAATAATGTGGGAAAATTCCTTTTATATATTATTACAACAACATAAATTTGTAGTCTATAACTTCAACTAAATGAAAACATGCACTGCCAAAAGACTAAGAAATCACTGCATAAAAATGCCAATTTTTATTTGCTTTCTCTATTTTCCAAATTGTTCATAGTATGGTTGTAATTTACCATCTGAAAATACATTTACAATAAAAAATGCATGTATTTAAAACACACACACACACACACACACACCATGGGTGAATTATCAAACATAAAAGGTAATAGATACCCCAAAAAGAAAGCAATTACTTGGATAAAGAGATTTAGGAATACACAAATCAAAGAGTGACCAGTCTGCAATCAAATATAACTAGCTATAAAGAAAAAAAAAATTTTAAAACCTGTTTGAAGAAAAGAAAGTACGTTAATAGAGGAAAGTGGTTTGCATACAATCAAAAGAAGCAAGCATTTGGCAAATTAGTCTAGTACTACTGAGGTAAGACATATTTAATACAACAATTAACAAAAACACTAAAAAGGGTACTCTCCTGTGGACCAGGTCCACCATTCTTGCCAAGTTTATAAAATACCCCTTCAGACCAGCGGCACCTTTTACTTTAATTCTATACTCACCAGAGAAACTGATGATCATTAACTTGGCTTCTCAGTTACCTTTTCCCAGAAAGGAGATGCACAAGACCTCCCTCTAGTGACATGAGTACTTGAAATGTGGCTAATTTGATGTTAACATCAAATGGAGATGTTAAAATCCACCTAAAATTTTAAGGACTTTAAATGGAAAAAAAAAAAAGTAAAATATCTCAGTAATGATTTTCACAGAGGTCATATGTTGGAAAATTATTATATTTTGGATATGTTAGGTTAAATAAAATATATCATTAAAACTAATTTTACCCATTTCTTTTTATGATTTAATATGGCTACTAGAAAATGTTAAATACTTCTGTAACTTGCATTTGCAGATAATATTATATTCTTACTAAAGAGCAAGAACAATGCAGTCAATGTAAAGATATAGCCTCCCTATAAATTAGAAAATCCACACTCTAGCTGACATTTAACGGGTGAGTTTTCTTTTTCTTTCTTTTCTTTTCTTTTTTTCTTTTGGTACCAGGAATGAACTGAGGGGTGCTTAACCACTGAGCTACATCCCAGCCTATTTTTATTTTTTATTTTGAGACTGAGTCTCACTGAGTTGCTTAGGGCCTCCTACCTCAGCCTCCCAAGCCACTGGGATTACAGGCATGCAACTGGCAACTGATAATCTTTCATGGCATAAGTCTCTCCATCATAAATGGATCAACTAACTTCACATTAACAAAATCAAGCCCTGCAAAATGGATGATCAGACCTTCAATGAAGTGAGCAAATCAAAGTTTTGGCACCCTTGGAGTTTCCTGGGCACAAGCTGTCAGCTCAGCCATTTTTCTGCCTGCCATTTCTCTCTTGGCTCATAATCTTATGTTTAGACTTTGTTCTTCAAAGGGTTGTGAATTATTCATCTGTGCTCTCCTACGACTTAGGTGTCTTAAACAGAGGTACTGAGAAGTTTGTTAAATAAGCATTCTACATTTGATGCCTTTGATCACAGCTATATGCCTCCTTGTCTCAAAAAGTACTTGGACATAACTCTCCATTGTTTTTTTTTTCTTCTTCATCTGTTAATTGCAAATAGCTTGTAAAGACTGAACACATGCTCAACAGAAAGCAAAATTTAGTAGTGTGATGTAAAAATAGTGAATAAATCTAATATGCAGTGAGTCTGATAACCATTACAGTACATTATATTTTATTTTCAAGGTCAAAGCCTTAAAGACAGACCACAGAACTGATATTTTATCATTACATGGTATCTTGTTATGCAACCTCTTATTTTTCCCTATTCTTTGATATAATAACCTCAAGGCTGATACAGAATAGTGGTGGAAAGGAAAACAGATGACACAAAATGAAGAGTAAGTTTATCACAGGATCACTGTAATGCTTTGGCTTCATAGCATAGACCAGATGGCAATAACCCCTGTCTCAGCAGGCAATTCTCAATGTCCTGTGGTTTGTAAAACAAATTCACTATTAACTTGATCTGCTAATAACTGTTTTGATTATTGTGGCAGCATCAAAACAATGCTGAAGGCACTGGAGTCATAGCGCAGTGGTCGAGCACTTGTCTAGCATGTGTAAGGCACTGGGGTCCATTCTCAGCACCACAAATAAATAAAGATTCATTGAAAAACAAATTTAATGCTGAAAACATGCACAATCCCTCAATTTAAGATGAAAAGCAACAAACAGAAAACAATAACTCTTCCCTAATATTTACTCTGTCAAAAGGAAAATCCTTTTCTGAGAAATGTTTTGGTGCCGGGGATTGAACCCAAGGGTCGTGGTGGTGTTGTTGTGGTGCCAAACCCAAGGGTGCTTAACCACTGAGCAACATCCCCAGCCCTTTTTATTATTCTATTTACCGACAGGGTCTCGGCTGAGTTGCTAAGCGCCTTGCTAATCTGCTGAGGCTGGCTGCGAACCCTTGATCCTCCTTCTACAGGCTCCCGAGTTACTGTGATTACAGGCATGCGCCACCCCACGCCAGGAAACAGGAAACTTTGACTTCTCAAATCCAGGTATAGCCAGGTATGGTGGTGTGTTAGAATCTGTAAACAAGTCAGGATGGCTCCTGGCATTTTGCCAGGGGAAGAGTTGTAAACAAGTCTGGATGATGCCTGGCAAAATGCCAGAGGGAGTGGTTTGAGAAGTAACAAAAGCGAGCCATTAAGTGTGGAGATTCCTTATTGGTTGACTGATGTATCTAGTTTATGCTAATTAGATAAACTGTGTGGAATGTATAAATACTGCTCCTGTCCTACACTAAAGGGCTTCCACTCCTGCTGTATCAATCTACACAAGTTGTTCGTCACCCCTCCCCCTTATTTTGCCCAGCCAGCCGGGCTGCCGCAGTGGTGCAAGTTTGTGATCTCAGGGATTTGGTAGGCTGGGGTAGGAGTGCAAGTTCAAGGCCAGCCTCATCAATTTATTGAGATCCTGTCTCAAAGTAAAAAATAAGAGGGGCGGTGCTGGGGACAGGGCAAATTGCCCCTGGATTAAATCCCCAGAACCAAAATAAACAAACAAATATAATTCAAATATACTCTCATCTCTTAATTGTCAAGTGAAGTAGGTGGTCTTCATTTTACCCAATTTTGTGGCTGTTTTGTAAAAGATACTAAAAATGCCTAAGAAATTATTGGTATTAGTTTTACTTATATTAAACATTTACAGTTGCTAATTCTATAGAAACAGGTACGGGTCCTTTGGCAGTTTTACAAACATTGCTGCTTTTATTATTTTACATGTGAACTGTGTATTATTTTCCAGAATTCATTCGTCTGTAGGTACAACTTGACTAATCACATCAGCAGTTCTGACTTTAAGACAGGGAAAATAAAAACAGGTACGACGTGGGACGGTAAGCTAGCTCCTGGGGAGAAGAGGCCACGTTCCAAGGCCAAGTGGACCCAAGTGTCAACTTGAACCAGATGCAGCACAAACAAGAGGGACAGACAGGGTAGCCTCAGCTCCAAACGCGGCACTTAGAGGTTGGGGTAAGGGTAGGGTTAGTTAGTTAGCCCTCATTTCCACCAACGTTGGTAACTGCAGAGCAGCTGGGGAGGTTCACGAATGTGGGATTGAGGGTAATTCAGGTTTTGAAATTAAATTAGAAAACAGAGGCTCTGTTAATCTTTAAGCAAGAGTTGAAAATTGTAAAAGGCGGTAAAGAAGAGGAAAGTCGCACAGAGCTAACGGCCGAGTTCCAGTCCGCGGCGCAGGAAGCGGGAAACCCCAGACGGAGCCAAAGCGCTTCCCCCAGGCCTCGGCTCCGGAAGTTCCGGGGTCCGTCGCGCCAGCTCCGCGCATGCGCAGGCCTGCGCTTAGGGTGTGGCGGTGCGCGCCCGACCCTCGGTCTCTGGAGAAGAGGGCGGGCGGGGAGACGTCACGTGACCTGGATTGCGGCATTTGGGGCCCAATCCGAGAGGTTCTGGGAAAAGCCCTTGTGGAGCAATTCGGGTAGCCCCGGTCCTTGCGGAGCCCTGACTCGGTGTGTCCGTTTCTGACTTCTCGGTTCTGTTCTCGACTCGGAGGACCCGGTGGTTCTCGCTCGGTGTCCCCGGAGTGGAACCGGAGGCGCCCGTTAGTTCCTTCAGGACCGAGGGGCCTGCTCGGTCTCAGGTCCATCTCGGTCTCGGCGGATCGCGCGTCCTTTCTACCCCGGCGATCCCGGAGTCGCGGGAGAGCGCCCCGTGGTAAAACAGCACCCAGAAAAAGAGCCTGCCACCCATCTCGGGGTGAGGCTGGGGCAGGGCAGGGAGAGTCGAGGTACGTGTCCCCAGGATGCGACCGAGCTTGGTCCGTGCGCCGACCTCCGATCAGTTGTCCTGGTGGCTTTCATTCCAGCCTCCGGAAAAGAACCCTGCGAGGTCGAGGCCAGCCTCGGCCACTAAGCAGGACCCCGTCCCCAACATTAAAAGGATGTGGCTCCGAGGCACAGCGCCCCGGGGTCAATCCCCAGTAACCCCACCGTCCAAACCCTCAAGGGTGATGACTTAACGTGGCCTTTGGCCCCGGAGGGTCGTGGTGGGCGCGGCCTTTCAGGGTTTCCCCCAGCTCGAGCACGTGGAGGGGAGGCCTGGGGCTGGCTCTGGCCCAGCCTCCCGCCCAGCCTCCGGGCTGAGGTCTCGGTTCTCAGTTGCTTTAACTCCAGTTCCTTCTAGTATAGATTCTAATACCGCCCCACCGACTGGTCACAGCTCCCCGCATGAATGACGTCAAGCACTACACTGCCCTAAGAAATGCCGGCGCCACCCCGCCTGGACCCGGCGGCTGGGGAGGCTGAGGCAGGAGGATTCCGAGTTCAAAGCCAGCCTCAGCAATTTATCAGTGCACTAAGCAACTCAGTGAGACCCTGTCTCTAAACAAAATACAAAAAAGGGCTGGGGACGTGGCTCACTGGTAGAGTGCTTGTCTGGCACTGCGAGGCACTGGTTTGGATCCTCAGCACCCACATAAAAATAAATTAGTAAACAAAGATTGTGTCCATCTGCAACTAAAAAAAATAAAAAATAAAGGTGTGGGGCTGGGATGTACTTCAGTAGTTAAGCGCCCCTGGTTTCAATCCCTGGTACCAAAAAAAAAAAAAAAGGTAAAAAAAAATCCTTCTGGGAGAAATTCCCTTCACATGGAGAAACGGGTATAGCCTGTGAGCCAATTCTGGGGCTGCAGAATAAGCCTAATCAGGGAAAGTCCCAGTGAAGGGCGGAGATCATGGACCTCATCCTGAAAGATGGTGTGAAGTATTTAATAGGAGAATCAGAGAAAATAGGCAAGTTTATTGAATGTAATTTATTTATTTATTTTTGCATGCATGTTATTGAGGATTGAACCCAGGAATGGGATTACAGGCCTGCCCAGGGAGCCTGGCTCATCATTTCGTGAAGTTAGAATAGATTGTTTTCATCAGTGTTGTGTGTAGCATGTATCATTATTAAGCATTAGTGTGAATGTGTCTGTTGTTTTTTAAGTAGCCAAATTCAAATGATGCCTCATAAAATGTTAAATTATTTGTAAATATAAATGAAATTCAAAGTCATACCTACTTCTGAGTCTTTCTTAATCAGGGTTATTATGAAGTAATCTTACTTCAGAGTTTTACCAAAGTGTCTACACTCCTATGACATAAAACTACTTTATCAATATGTAGTCTCTCCCACCCCCACCCCTGCCATTATGTAGTCTTTTTAAAGATGCTCCTGAGATCAGTTCATTTTGTAATTTCCACTTGTGGTATAATCTTTTGTCCTTCCAGTTAAGACTGGCTGTTCAAATAGACTAATAACCCAAATAACTGTCTCAAGGTAAGGTAGGGTTCTCAGATCTTAGGCTAATTAGTATATGCAAAAGGCACCAGTAGTAGAATGCTATTTTAGCTACAGCTGCAGAGTATCATTACACCCTATACTATAAGACAGGAAAAATTTCCAGCAACTAGAAAAATATCTGCTCCAAAGCCTCTCTTTAAAATACAGAACAAAGAATAAACAATATTTAAGTGTTTTGAATCATAGTCTCTCACTGAATTGCCTCATTACCTATCAACCTCACCAAAAACTGTGTGGGGATTCTACCATTTTCTTTAACCAAGAGGGTAAAGGCTTTGAATTTTTTGAAGACATAAACAAAAGTCATAGTAAATACCTGCAGCTGAAAATTCTTCAGTATTTTCCATCCCTCAGGAAGAATTCTATAATTAAAATACATTTGCAATATTAACCATAAAACCAAAAAGCAATTGTAAAAACATTACTTAGCATTATACTTGTGCCTTAACTATACAAAACATACCTCCCAGACTTCTCCACAAGTGAAACTTTTAAAAATCACTTATCGGGAAAACCTAGAGTACAGAGAAATACCTACTTTTTCAAAATTAAACATGTAAGAATTATATCTATATATATCATCAAAAGATTTTGAAGTTACACGTTACAGAGTACAGATGGAAATGATGGGCTCATATTAGAAAACTGTGTTTGTGTGTGCATGTGCACACACGGTGTTGGGGATTGAATCCAGGGCTTTGTGCATGCAGACAAGCACTCTACCATTGAGCTATATCCCCAGTCCTAGGAAAACTATTAATGTACAGTTGTTGAGATTGAACTAAGGAGCACTCAAACCACTGAGCCACATCCCCATCCCTATTTTGTATTTTATTTAGAGACAGGGTCTCATGAAGTTGCTTAATGCCTTCCCTTTGTTGCTGAGGCTGGTTTTGAACTCTATCATCCTGTCTCAGCCTCCCAAGCGCTGGGATTACAGGAGTGCACCACCACACCTGGCAATGTACAGTATTTTATAATCAATTTAACTGTAATAATAGTAATAGTTACTTCCACTACAGGCAATAAAAGTACAGGTTCAATTGCAACTCCAAAAGGAAAATTAAATGAATCAAGAATTTTTTCCTGAGGGGAGGGGGGATAGTAGAGGATAGGAAAGGCAGCAGAACACAACAGACACTAGTATGGCAATATGTAAATCAATGGATGTGTAACTGATGTGATTCTGCAATCTGTATATGGGGTAAAAATGGGAGTTCATAACCCACTTGAATCAAAGTGTGAAATATGATATGTCAAGAACTATGTAATGTTTTGAACAACCAACAATAAAAAATTTAAAAAAAAAAAAAAGAATTTTTTCCTGCTTCTTGGAAAAAAGTTAATAAGAAAGATGATAGGTTAAACTATTTATCACATCCAAATTTGAATGAGGAAACTTTCATTTGTTTTTAAAAAGATCTTCAAAGCTGCCAACAGTATTGCTGAAAAAGTGAATATCATACACTGAAGCTAATCATTATAACAAATCTTCAATTTATTTGAAGCAATTCCGTTTCAAAAACTTAAGTTACATCAGTCACAGGAAAAACAGGGAATAGTCAGAAACAATAAAAGAATGATCATGAGTACTGCTTTTTGATTTGTTTTTAACACTGTCATGGCTTTATTCAAAAACACAGTTGCACAAAAGTATTAACCTCAACGTTTACAGAGAGATTCTTAAAGAACTTAACACACTATATACATACTGCAATACAAAGAGCATTAAAATAGGACCCCAAACTTCTACAAAATATAAAACCCCCCTTACTTATTTGCATGAAAATACCACCCACAAAGCTAAATAAGTTCTTAAAAGTTATCTGGAGGTTCACTATGTGTTGTTTTCAAACCAAAGAACTCTAATTTTGATTGCACAATAAGATGATTGATAAGAAAGTCAATATATAGATTTCATTTTAAAAATAAGTATTTTATAATCTGGACGTAGTATGTAATGAGAATTCTTAGAGACTAAAGCAGGGCATATCAATTGTTAAAAATTAGGAGAAAAAAATGTCAATCTTTTGTACTTTCTGATCCACCTACTAAATTTATTCCAAGTGTTTTATTTCAGTCAGTTGTGCAACTGTTTTAGTTTCTCCACAAATAACCTTTACAACGCCAAGTCATACATTTTAAACTAAAAAAAACAAGCAGCAGCAGTACTACACTCAGTAATTTAAATGTATCCCAGTAGAAGAATAGCTTCAATTAGTTTACTGACACTAACTTTTAAAAACCTTACAAATATTCAAAACAAAGAAAAAATTTTAAGATAGTCAAGATGAACAAAGCAGTTACCTTGAATATGGAGCCTCCATGACAAAAACAGAGATGTACTGTGTACTCGTTATATTTTATTTAGTAACCATGTAAGTAGGCACACGCTCATACTTATCCCAAATATTCTTCTATTTTAATGGACATTCACTTGAAAATAAGTCTTAATTTTAATATTTAATCCCAAATATTTTTCCAACTGCCTACAATATTCCAATTAAATGCTACATCTGGTAATGCTTTAAAACTACAGGAACAACTAAAGGTTCTACTCAGAAAAATTATAAATACTGCGCAGGGTTGGTATCCAAATAATTTGGAATGCCAACTTAAAAACTGACTTAAACGTCTCCTTAATTATCAACAGGCAATGAACATTGATGCTAATTCAAAACCCCTCCCCTGCTTCTTTACTTTCTTCCTCCTACTTATATGGTCTTACATATTGTCAGTCAAGAAAGATTTACAATAAGCAGAGCTTGCTGCCTGAAATTGTATCAATAACAATATTTGTATCGCAGAAAATTCTCAGTTTCTTCCACTCTGTTTAAAACCCAGAGAGATCTGAAAAGGTGGTTGAGGTATAAGACTAAAGGTTTTCTGGGTATCCAGAAGTTCCCAGCTTCCTTTTGGGATACAGAGGGGAGTCAACAAGAAGGGAAGGTGATCATAAAGAAATTGATGAGAATATGCACACCTAAAACAAAACGAAATAAATAACCATTGGCATGATCTGCAGCCTAAAGAGAGGGCTCACCTGCGTGTCTCACTTAGTATAAGCAATTTTTCCTTCAAAAATAAAATCTTATCAATCACCACAAAATCCATGAATTATATTACTGTCTAGAACCTCCCCCAAATCCACAAACTATATAATTTGCTGAATAGAACCTTTATTATTCTGCTTCTACTTTCCAACTTAATTCATGTGACAAAAAAAACCACCCAAATATCTTTAGCTATTAAAAAAAAAAATCAATGCCTTCAAAATAAAGATCCCTGGATCATCTCTAAAAAAAAAATAATAATAATAATAATCAACTTATTCAAGAGACTACTGTCATTTCATATTACAGATGACTGTAATTTCAGTTAATTTATAAATAACTTTAAAATCTTATGAATGAAATGCACCAAACTTCACCTGTGTAAAAGCAATCATGTTTTAATTACAGACTAAAAATTACTAATACAATGAACTTGAATTTGAATTAGAAAAATTAAGCTTCTAAATATAATTGCTAGAGAATGTCTTAAGGGGGAAGTGTCAATGAAATTTTTTCTCTACATACAATATGATCATTAACAGACTAGTAAATCTTAACTGGAATGATAAGGCAAAAATAGTAAAACCACACTTTTCTATAAAAAGTTACACATTATCTTCTGTAGGGATAGCTATCGTACATGAAAAAACAAAGATGTGATCACTCTATTGCACACCCAGGAATGCTGGGGAATCTGGTCTTAGAATGATCTAGTCATCTTCTTCCTCTCCATCATCTTCAGCATCTCGTTTCCTCTTCTCCCCCCGGAGACCTTCTTCTTCTAAAAGAAGAATGGAAGGAAAAGTGTAAAAAACTTTAATTTCAACAAATGAGTATTTGTTAAGTTACAAAGTTTTGACACTTAGTGAAAAGTTGACAAATATATACATTTATATATATATATATATACATATATATGTATATGTATATATATTAAGTTTCCAGTCTTAAATTTCTTTTTATTTCAGTGTATAAACAGACTTAACAGACTAAAAAATGCACAAATAATGATAGCTTGCTATGCACCCTTGTGGCCAAGTCATGAAGTACAGATGAAGAAACTAGGCTTCATATTGAAGAAACTGTTAGCAAATTTTTTTTTTTGAGAGAGAGAATTTTTTAATATTTATTTTTCAGTTCTCGGCGGACACGACATCTTTGTTTGTATGTGGTGCTGAGGATCAAACTCGGGCCGCACACATGCCAGGCGAATGCACTACCGCTTGAGCCACATCGCCAGCCCCTGTTAGTGAATTTTTAAAAAGACCTATAGGTAAAGAATACTAAAGAGCAAGTCGCGTCCCCCTACCCTGGATATCAGATCTTAAAGAATATTATATTGAGTTCAACTGTTCCTCTCCTTTCTTACAGGTAAGGCTTCCCTCTTCAAAATGAGAGACCTTAAAAAGGTAATAAATTGAGTTCAGGGTAGCTCCCCTATCTCTTCGTTTTTTATTTTAAAATACATGTTATGAGCTATCCCTTTAATGGAATTAAGGAATGCCTTGAGAAATTTATTCTTTAAAAAACTTTTGTAACTTCAAGGCACTCTATGATAAACAGCAAAATCAAAAGGATCAGTGACAATTTGTATTACAGACTCATTTATTAAAGTTCATGAAAAAATATTTTTAATTCTAGAATTTGTTTCTGGCTAATGTAACTCACCCTCTTCCTCCTCTTCTTCCCCTTCTTCTACATAATCATCATCATCTTCTTCATCCTTGAAATTCAAATATTCAGTTTGAGTATAAATAAACCATAACATATTTTTCACTATTGAGTATATCCCAACAAAGGCAAAGAAACTTTAGTTACCCTGTGTTTTGATAACCACAACTTCTTCCTTATTTATATCTTTTTTTAAAATCCAACTAAGTATCTAGTTCTTTATAAAAATAAGTTATGCTTTAGACACCACTGTTCAAAAGAACTTTCCACAACAATGGAAATGTACCATATCTGTGTTGTGCAATACAATAACCACCAGCCACACATGACTACCGAGCACCTGAAATGTAACCAGTGCAAATGAGGAATTTAATTTTTAGTTTTAGTTAATTTTAATTAATTTAAATAGCCACATCTACCTACTAGCACAGGTAGGACAGCACAACTTTTGACTCTTTTTAAAATGAGACCTTTTATTTTACAGATCAAGTTAAGAATGATCTGAATCCTAGCCCCAACATAGAGGATATATAGCTATAATTTTCAAAAAAATATAAACTACTAATCACACTTATTCCTTGATGATTTAGAAAAGTCCAAGTCTAAAAGAGCTCTTTCTCTGAATGTTGTTTCAAATTAATTGATTCATGTTCTAGGCCTTTTTAAAAATCATCTTTTAGATACTATCAATAAAAACTCAGCTTTTGAGGTCACCGTGATGGCGCACACCTATAATCCTAGTGACCTGGGTGGTGGAGGCAGGGAGACTGCAAGGTTTAGGCCAGCCTCAGCAATTTTTTTTTAGGCCCTAAGCAACTTAGTGAGAACCTGTCTCAAAATAAAAAATAAAGGGGCTAGGGTTGTGGCTCAGTGGTAAAGCACTCACCTAGCATACATGTATGAGGCACTGAGTTTAATCCTTAGCACCACGTAAAAATAAAATAAAGGTATATGTCCACCTACAACTAAAAAATATACATATTTTTTAAAAACTTAAAAATAAAATAATAAAAAATAAAATGTGGTTCAGGGCTTGACTGCCCCTGGGTTAAATCCCCAGTACCCAACCCCCCCGACCTGACCCAAAAAAACTCACTTTGCCAGAAATTTGTTCAGTAGTAGAGACTACAGTCTTCTCATTAGTGGGAAATGTTTCCTCATTTGTCGATGAGTAATACAAGGACACCGCGATTCCCAATCCTCCCAAAGCTCTCAACTTCTTTTTTTTGGGTGGGGTGGAGGGGTGGGGGGCGGGTATGGGATTAAACGTAGGGGTTCTTTATCACTGAGCTACATCCCCAGTCCTTTTTTTATTTTTTGAGATACGATGTAACTGTTATTGAGGGTCTTACCTCACCTCCGTTTTTTAAAATAAATTTTAAAGTTGTCAACAGACCTTTTCTTTTATTTATATGTGGTGCTGAGTGCCTCGCACACGCTAAGCAAGCTCTCTACCAATGAGCCACAACCCCAGCCCTCATCTCCACTTTTTTAAAATTTTATTTTATTTTTTTTGTACCAGGGATTGAACTCAGGGGAACTTGAGCACTGAACCACATCCCCAGTCCTATTTTGTGTTTTATTTAGAGACAGGTTCTCACTGAGTTGCTTAGCACCTCATAGTTGATAAGGCTGGCTTTGAACTCGCGATCCTCCCTGCCTCAGACTACTGAGCCTCTGGTTATAAGTATGCGCCACCACACCCAAGCATCCTCATCTCCATTTTTAATGATTTATATTACACACACATAAAGTCCTTCTTTACACATATTAATTCCTTGCCTCTGAAGAACAGTGAAATAGGAAGAAATTTTTTAAAAAATCAAATAAAAAGTTAATTGAATGGGCTGAGGTTGTGGCTTAGTGGTAGAGCACTTGCCTTGCACATGTGAGGCACTAGGTTCGATCCTCAGGACCATATAAAAATAAATAAAATAAAAAATTTTTTAAAAAGTTAATTGAATATGCACTCTCTTTCCTTCTAATTTCTTTTTAAATCTCAATCGTCTCTAAAGCATTCCCTGGCACTTAGCTTCTAAAACCAAGACATCAGACCAGGCCTAGTTGCACATGCCTATAACTCCAGTGACTCCTATGGTTGAGGCAGGAGGATTACAAGTTCAAGGCCAACCTCAGCAATTTAATGAGACCCTGTATCAAAATAAAAAATAAAAAGGGCTGGGGATATCGCTCAGTGGTAAAGTGCTTCTGGACTTAATCCCCAATAGCAAATAAAAATAAATAAAAACAATAAAAATAAAATAAAAACAAGACTAAATTTTCAACATTCAGATTATCTCAGGAACAAAAACTCCTTCTGGTCCCTGCTACTCCTACAGTGACTTAAGGTTATATGTATTATCACAGAATTTTTTATTCTTTATGTGGCCATGTCATTTGGGGTTAGTATTTCACAATACTCAATGGAATGATAAAGCTAACATTTGCAGTTAGTTGAAAGTAATTTTTAAATGACTTAATACTACTTAGAATTAAGGAGGAATTATTGGCACAAAAAATAAAAGGTCAAATGTTAACGAACAAGACACTTATTTTATTAAATAAATAAAAATTTATGGGAAAAACATTTAAGCTGTATGTTGGTGTAAACCGAACAGACTGAAAATAAATATTCAAAATATTCTGTGAAGATTTAAAATATTTAAGGTTCTATTCTTCGTTATTATATAGTTCCTAACTCACTAGGGCCTGAACCAAATATACATCTTTATTTTCCACAGTAGTTTCATATTTAAAATGGTATCAGAAAAAAATAATCACTGACCAGATATTATCGACCTGCTTGATGTAAAAGTAATTAGGAGAACAAATAATATTTAGTCTAAATAAGAATTCTTCCTCCCCACACCACCACTGTGGGGATCAAACCCAGGGCCTCATGAATGCTAGGCAGGCACTTAAACACTGAGCTACATCCCCTAAAATAATGAAAAATTATTTAAAGTTATGAAAGAAACCTCAATTTAACATTAGGAAAAAGGAACTTCACTAAACTCCCAAGAGCCAAGATCATTCATTCTTTGTGCCACTCGAGGTAATAAATGCTGAGGTGCAAAGATGAAAGGTATTCCCCACCCTTTAAGAGCTCACAGCTGCACAGAAAGTACCCAAATACGTTTTTTAAAAAAACTATCTACAGACAATAGAAGCCTAATCAAGGTTTAAAGATAACAAAGGAAGGAATGATTTTCTAAGAAAAAATATAGAAAACTTCAAAATTAAGGTTAGCACCAGAGTTGAGTTTAAGGATAAAAGTTTACAAGGCATGACTGGGGTGGCTATTACACAAGCAAATATACATGTGAAATTTCACGGAGCTATTCATAAAATTAGTGCTTTTTACATGCTTCACTTATATTTATGTTTAATTAGCACAAACAAAAATGAAGTCCATCAGGGACCTGGGTAGGAAGTCATTTCAGATAAACTAAACAATTAATACACATACATAAAGGCAAGGGATAGTTTAGTGTGATAATTTAACTTGGTACTGAGGGAGATGAAATTAGGGAAGGAAACAGAAGCCAAACAGACAATGCAGGGTTTGTATCTTTGGGTGGCAATAGGAAAGACATTAAGAGTTTCCAGAAGGCTAGTGACAGGATCACATTTGCAAATGAGACGACCCAGGCAGCACTGCAGGGGATATTTCTAAGTAGTAATGCTATATTCAGAGTATCAAGCAAGAAATAATTGGAGGGAAGAAATAATTGTAGGTACATTCTACAATGTACCTACAATGTGCCAGGGACTAGATACCTACATTATCTTGTCAAATCCTTAAAACAATCCTATGAGGTTGGTATAATCTCACTTTTATAAATGCAGAAACTAAGGCTAGAAACACCTATAAAATGTTTCTACCATACCATACCACTGAAAGCAGAGTGGATTTGAAAGATATCTGGGATTTATAATCAATAGGTGTTTATGCTTATCTAGATGTAGTATGGGATAGACCACAATGGGGAAAAAAAGCAGACAGACACATACACATTCACAAGTTAGGAAACAACTCTCAGATTTCTCCAACTCACTTTTTATAGTACTTAGCCCTATGCCTAAGTAATTAATTTTTAATTTTTTCACCTGAATTTATTTATTCACCTGAATTTCTTCTTTCATCAAGTAAGAAAGGCCCACTTCTTCTTCTCCCTCTCCCAATTCTGACCCTGCTTCATCTTCATCCTCCTCATCATCATCTTCCTCCTCTTCCTCATATCCTTCAGGTGGACCAGCTTCATCTTCCTCTTCATCTCCATCATCTTCATCTCCATCTTTAAAAATATTTAAAAATATATATGTGGGGCTGGGGCTTAGTAGTAGAGCATTTCCCTAATTCATGTGAGACACTGGGTTTGATTCTCAGCATCACACAAAAACAAATAAATAAAGGTATTGTGTCCATCTACAACTAAAAAACATTTTAAATATATATGTATATATTTTACACGTGTACATTTATGTGTGTGTGTGTGTGTGTGTGTGTGTGTGTGTTGTTTTTAAGATGAGCAAATGTCTGGACAAATGTTTCCTTCTAGTAACGTTCATCCTTTTCACCCTTTCCCAATCACTTTAAACTCTTAAGCCAACTAGTGGAAAAGTATTTCATGGTGACTTTTTTCTTTTAAGATTACCATTTTTGGGGAGCACGGGGTGGGGACTGAACTCAGAGGCACTCAACCACTGAGCCACATCCCCAGCCCTTTTTTGTATTTAAGAGTACCATTTTAAAACATCAAATATTTATTGCTTGAGAATGGTTTCTAAATACTGGTATTTATTCAATGTGCATTGAAGTTGGTTTTACTTCGTGGACACTTCAAAACCTGCGTGTTCATCATTCATTCCAACATTTTATAACATTATTTATCCAAAACAAATTTACTTTGCTGGGCCAGTGGCACATGCCTGTAATCCCAGCTACTTCCAAGGCTGAGGCAGGAGGATTCCAAATTCAAAGCCAGCCTCAGCAACCTAGCAAGATCCTGAAGCAGCTTAGTGAGACCCTGACTCAAAATAAAAATTAAAAAGGTAGTAAAGTACCCCTGGGTTTGATCCCCAGTATAAAAAAGAAATTATTTTAATAGTGAAAACTTTGACCCAAAAATAAATATCGTCCTATTACTAACAACGGCTATTCTGTCACCTCATCTTTTAGTCTTATATTCATCTAAAAATGTATATTCACAATCTAATTCTAGGATATTTTTCACCACTTCAAAAAGAAGAACCATACCTATTATCAGTTCCCATCCCCTAAATCTCACCCCAATAATCTACTTTCTATTTCTATTGGATGTGCCTATTCTGGGCCTTTGGTATATATGAAACCAAACAACATGGCCTTTTCTGTATGATGTCTTTCACTTAGCAGACTGTCTTCAAGATTCACTTTTACATGTATCAGTACTTCATTCACTTCCATGGTGAAATAATATTATATTGTATGGATATATCACATGTTTTTAACCTATTTATCAGTTGACAGATACCTGAGTTGTCTCTACTTTGGGGCTATTATAAATAATGCTATTATAAATGGATCCTTTTTAAAAAATACTATTTAAGAAGTTTTCACTATTACTGGATAGTAGTTACACAAGTTTATATGGATGTAAAATGTCACAGAGCTTCATATTACAGAAATCACTAAATTCCCTGAAGCTATTAGAAATCTGAAAGAAGAAATATAGGCTAGAGCTGTGGGATTTAAAATTTTCTTGTCTTACCAATAGCTTATGTGGGTTTTTTTCCCTCCACCTATACCTCCAGGTCCAATCTTATTTGCATGGCTAGAGTGGAGATTATAATTATGACACATTTATGAGTATTTAGAGTGATTACCCTCATCATCATCCTCTTCGGAGTCAGGTGCTTCATTATCCTCCTGATCAAATCCATCTAAGTATGTGATTTGTTGCAGCAATTCAAAAATACTTTCTCTGTAATCTTCCAGATTTGTGATCTCACAGTTAAACAAGTCAAGACTTTTCAAATTTTTAAGATTTTGCTAGAAAAGTAAAGATGTTCAGTCAAGATTTAATATACCATATTATTTCTTCTTAATTCACAATCCAGAAAACATATATTTGAAATTGAGAGAATGACTTTTGGATTGTTAGAATTTTATAACTAAGAGTTATTTTATAAAACACAGCCAATTCTCTTAATTAGCCCCTGGCATATAAATTCCAAAACTTTGTTTGATCTACTATTGTTACCTCCAGGATCTTAACTGAGTGCCTTATTTCTAGTGGACACTCAACACACTTTTGATGACCAAACCTGTGCACAGGCAACAACAATAACATGATCAATTTAAAACCACATAGGCCAGGCATGATGGTGTACACTGTAATCCCAAGGACCAGAGACGCTGAGGCAAGAGGATCACAAGTTTGAGGCCAGCCTCACAACTTAATAAAACCCTCAGCAACTTAGTAAAACCTTGTCTCAAAATAAAAAAAGTAAATAAAAATACCTTTAAAAAGGGTTGGAGTATAACTAAGTGGTTAAGTGACACTGGGTTCAATTCCCAGTAACAAAAAAAATCACACAAAGTAGGCACAGTGGTACACACCTGTAATCCCAAAGACTTGGGAGACTGAAACATGAGGATCAACGGTAGGATCAAGGCCAGCCTCAGCAACTGAGCAAAGGCCTATGCAACTTAGTGAGAATCTGTCTCAAAATAAAAATATTTTTAAAATAAAGGGCTGAGGATATGCTTAGTGGTAAAGCACCCCTGGGTTCAATCCCCAGTACCCATAAAAAAAAGAAAAAAAAAAAATACAGCTATATTTTCAACATTTTCAATGACCTCCCAATCTTTTTAAAAATCAGAGCAACAATTTTCAGAGTTTTACTAAATAGTCTTTTCCTTCCCACATACCAGAAAACTAGGGGACACTTAAAGTAACTCAAAAAATTATCAAGAAGGAATGAAAAGCAACAGAACTTAAAATAATGAAAATTTTGAAACCAGATAGTCAAATCTTGAAGCTAATGATGAAATAATAAATATAGCTTTTCACTGACTTAAAAATTCTTTTGGGTACTACCTTGTTTGTCTAAAAAGAACAAATTAAAAATTTCATCTGGGGCTGGGAGCAGTGGCACACACCTAGAATCCCAACAGCTTGGGAGGCTAAGGCAGGAAGATCTCAAGTTCAAAGCCAGCCTCAGCAACTCAGTGAGGCATAAGCAACTCAGCAAGACCCTATCTCTATATAAAATAAAAAATAAAAATAGGGCTAGCAATGGGCTCAGTGGTAAGCACCCCTGGGTTCAATCCCTGGTACAAAAAAAAAAAAAAAAAAATTTCATCTGGGAACTTGGAGACTGAGAGAGAAGGATGGCAACTTCTTCAAGGCCAATCTCAGCAACTTAACAAGACCGTGGCTCAAAATATAAGAACTATGAAGGTGGCTCAGTGGTTAAGTGCCCCTAGGTTCAAAAGTATCAAAAAAATTATTATTTTTTTAATTTTAAATAAATAAATAAAAAGGGTTGGGGATATGGCTCAGTAGAGATGTGCCCCTGGGTTAAATCCCCAACATGGGGGGAAGAGGGGGAGTGAGAGAGAGAACAAATTCAGAAGTTTTGCATTAAACAAAAATAACTAAGGTAAAAGACAAACTAATCTGAGAAAATTTAACAGCAACAACAAAAAAAGAAAGTCCAGTGATAAAACCTTTCCACTTACCAGAGCTTCTACCGTACTGAGATCTTTGATTTTGTTTCCACTCAGATTGAGGTAGGTAAGATTTGGACATTTTTCTGCCAGGACTTCCAAGCCTCCAGAAATTATATTGTCACTAAGTTCCAACTATATATTCAACATGGGGAGAAACAAGGAAAGATGAAGGCTTAGGATGGACCTAAGATTTTAAAAGCATACCAATTTAAGTAAGTTCTATCACCAGCAAAAAAAAAAAAAAAAGTATACCAAAGGGGGGGGGGGTGCATTTATCATCATTAATTTTCAAATTCCCATTTGTGCCTGTTAAATGACATATGAGAACGCTATATGATGAGCTCCTAATTCAGCTTTGGTTTAGGTTGTGTTACAATTGGATTTCATGATTCAAAGAAAAATATTTGGTAGATGTTAAATTCAAATTCATGCCAAGCACGGTGGTGAATACCTATAATCCCAGTGGCTGGGGCGACTGAAGCAGAGGGATTAGGAGTTCAAAGCCACCCTCAGCATCTGAGGGAGGCTCTAAGCAATTCAGTGAGACCCCATCTCTAGATAAAATATAAGAAAGATGTGGCTCAGTGGTTAAGCGAACCTGGGTTCAATCCCCAGTACCAAAAAAAAAAAAGAAGGAACTGGGCTTGTGGCTCAGTGGTAGAGTGCTTGCCTGGCATGTATGAGGCACAGGGTTTGATCCTCAGCACCACATAAATTAAACTGAATAAAGGAATTGAATCCATTTACAACCAAACAGAATTTTATAAGAAAAAAAAAAAGAAAGAAAATCCAAATTTGTGTCATAAAGTAATCCCACTAACAAATTCAAATTTCTAAAAGCAGCTTTAGAGATGATTCAACAAACCATTTTTCCTATCTCTAGAAACAAAATTTTCTCACTAACAGGCAGAATAGTCATTTCATTTGGCAAAGGACTAGACATAATAACCCTTGGCACTGAAATCATTCTGCTTGTACATTAATCTTGACTTACCTTTCGAAGTTTGTTTAAACTGGGAAGTTGGGCCAATGAACTTAATTCCACATTAGCCATACTCAGAAACTCTAGTTCTTTAAAAGTATCATTCAGGCCTTCAATTTCCCCATTGACACACAGGCAATTATCAAGAACTAACTCTGTCACCTGTGAGAGGGAATACATTAATGATTAGTTTGTGATCTGTTTAGCAACAGACCTGGTTTGACACTGTGGAAATGTGAATATTAAAACACCAAATCCGGGGCCGGGGATGTGGCTCAAGCGGTAGCGCGCTCATCTGGCATGCGTGCGGCCAGGGTTCGATCCTCAGCACCACATACAAACAAAGACGTTGTGTCCGCCGAAAACTAAAAAATATTAAAATTCTCTCTCTAAAAAAAAAAAAAAAAACACCAAATCCTAAACAGGGCATAGTAGCTGTTGCCTATAATCCCAGGTAAGTAGGAGGATCACTTAAGACCAGGAGTTCCAGGCCAGGGTAACACAGCATGACCACACTTAAAAAAAAAAAAAAAAAAAAATGCCTTACACAGATCCTTTCCACCCCCTGCCAGCTAATATAAAATCTAGTTATCACTACAAGCTATCTTCCAAATCAAATTTTAAGAGTAACAAATTCAATGCCGGATTCAAACCACTGAGTCACTAAGGTATAGAAAACAAAACTTCATGCAGGCACCATGGTGCATCTGTAATCCCACCAGCTCAGGAGACTGAGGCAGGAGGACCATAAGTTCAAAGCCAGCCTCAGCAATTCAGTGAGATCCTGTATCAAAATAAAACATACAAAACAAGGTAGGCATGTGGCTCAGTGGTTAAGTGCCCCTAGGTTCAATCCCTGGTACTAAAAAAATAAAACTTTGAAAAAAGTTCCAACTGAAATGTTTCCGATCCTAATGAGGATCCTCACCATCTGGACATATACTTATGCAGGAAGGGAACACTTAGACTACTGGAAAAAGATTCACGTGAACAACCTACCTAAAAAGTAGGGAATGGAGGAAACCATTTTATCACTTTTAAACCACTTCATCTTTGGTTGATAAATGCCACAGGAACTTAAAAAACCTTGTTACCCCTCAAGAAGAAATGTCAGAAAGCTCCTTCTGGGTCAGCCCATCTTTCCAGTGTTATTTGAGGACAAACAATATCATCCAGAATGATACACCCTTGGAAAAATGTTATTTCTGTCACTGTGGTACATTTTTGTGGACATTTTCCCATTCTTGGGAGTGGGGGGCTGGATTCCCTATTAGGTCAGAATTGCAGTAACAAAAGTTACTGATGAGTGTGTAAATGGGTTTAACCTTAAGGGGGAACGAGGAGACCCTGCTTCTCTTACTCCCAATGCAAAACTATATTAAAGGGCTAAAAATCAGCAACTAAGCATGACACCTTTTCTATTTGAGTATGATTTTGACAGCATTATTTTAGTAAACCAGAGATGGCACCATGATCTCCTATTTGAAGATGAGGAGACCCAGGACCAATAAAGGAGAATGACTTGCCTTGGGTCACACAGTTGGTGTGCGGTAGAGCTACGCCTTCCAGTTTTAACTGAGTGGGGAGGACTACTACATTTGGTGTCAGAAAGCCAGTTCTTCCACGTAAGGAAATCACTAAATTGCCCTACGACTCCTCTGTTAGTCTGGATTCTAGAATAATACAATCCACCTTACAAGTTTGTCGGAAAGAGAAAAGTAAATAAACGTTAAAAGTGCTTTGTAAACGGTCTACACAAATATACACAAACAGAGGGACCCGGCACAGGAAGGGAGCCTGCAGAAAGGTAACTGCAACCCCAGAACTGGAAGGAAATTACTCGGCTCACTAGGTAAAAGAATAGGAGAGAGGACAAGTCCCTTTTTCTGTCCCAAGACATATAAAATAATAATGAAGGCATTCTAAACATGTGCTTCCGAGACCGTTTTTAGGTGTGGTTGTGTTTGTCCTGTTTCTTTTCTGAAGCCCCTAAGAATAAGTTCTAGAAAAGTTCACGTTCTCCGAGGGCTGACCCTGATGGTATGACTGTTTCCTCCTCCCGCCCGCGGCCAGCTTCAGGGACGCTGACCCGGGAAGAAGCGGGGCAGGGGCAAGACCCCGGGTCCCCACTGCACCGTCCCACGCGGAAGGCAGGCGGCACCGGGGCAATTCTCGGCCGGCGTGTGCGGGCGCGGCCCCAGGTCCCGCAGAGCCTGGGACTGCCATCCGTACCAAGGGTCATTTCAGGGACCGCAAACTAGCCGGCTGCTGCCGCCGTCCGCTGCGACCAGAGAAATGCGCGGGACCGACAGGAACCCCACGCCGGGCGGGGACTCCCCCAGAAAGACAAGGGTCGCTACCCCGGTGCCCGCGCTCCGCCGCGGGCGGGGAGGGCCGCGCGGGGCCCCGCGACGCCCCCGCCCGGCCCCGGGAAAGTTGGCCGCGACCCCGCCTCGCGTGGCCCCTCCCCACGCCGGCTCTTTAACTCGGGCGACCGCGGCGAGGGCGCCGCGCTAGCCTCGCCGAGCCTCCAGGGCGCAGGCTACGCAGACCCTCCGCCGAGGTCCAAGCCGTCGGCGGGAATCAAGTTCAGACCAGCTGGACACTTACCCGGCGGCGGCAGAAGCGGGTCACGCTCGCGTCCCTCCCCACCGCCGGTCATCGCGACAGCTCCCCGTACCCACCCGCGGTCCGAAGTCGCCGCTGACCCAGATTCCGCCGGCGGCGGTCGGCGCGCGCCGCTTCCCGGGGGAGTGGGAGCCCCGGAGCGGGGGAGCGGACTCCGCCACCGACCTCCGCCAGGGCCGGCGCGACGCCCGACGCCCCGAGGCCTAGAGGCCGGGGCGCCCACCCCCCAAAAGCCCTAGTTGGCAGTACTGCAGAAAAGTTGGACCAAGTTCGCAGGCGGCCACCGCTGCGCAGGGGCCGAGCGGACCGGGGGGTCGCGCGCGCCGCCGGCCCCGGGAGGAACGCGCCCCGCGCGGCAGCCGAGGGCCCCGCGCGCTCTTCCCGCCCCCGCGAGGCCGGGACGCCCGACGCCAGGAGCGCAGAAAGGGGCTGAGCCCCCGCGCGCACACATACGCCCCTAGAAACTTAAGCCCTTCGCCATTTTAAGTAGAAAATCCTAATGATTTTAAACAAAATTAAACATTTCCACCAACCTGGACCCCCGGTGGAGACTGATCTGTTAGCTCTCCCCACCCACCCTCAGCACCCAGAAATCCAACCCCCAGGATACGGGGGCAGTGGGGAAGGGGTGGGGGCTGAGTCATCTCACCTCCTCCGGGGCTCGGTTCCTTAACTCCATGTTAATCCTCTTCTTCATCTCCATGTCCTCCTCCTGCTCTTCTGCTCCTACTCTCCTCCTTTCCCCTTTCCTGCTCTTCCCACTACCCCCCAACCCTGAAATTTTAAAAAGATTTGGAAATGAATGAAAAGAAACGCAAATTTAAACGCCCACTACCACCAGATAGATGTGGGGGAGAAAGAAAAGAATAGCAAATGGAGTCCAAGGAGTTGGGACTCTAACTCGGCTGCCCCCACCTCCCTGTCCACACACCCGCGCGCGCACACACACGCACGCACACACACACACACGCGCGCACACACACACACACACCAGCAGTTCCTTCCCCTTCAATGGCTGCTCAGAGACTGAGCCTCCATGACACGGCACCGCCAACCCCCTGGCCTACACTCCACCCACCTTCCGAACGTATTGGTTGGTTCTTTAGCGTCACCCTATTGCATTGGGCTAGCTAAATGTCCATCAGTCTTCAGGGAGGACCTGGACCAGAAACTCTGCGTCTATTGGCTACGACCAAGCGCGCAGTTAACTCCGATAGGTCCAGGGGGGTGTACGTCTCAGCGAAACGATTTTGAATCCCAGCAGCCCCCCTCCTTTTCTTTGTGTGGTTGGCGCGCTTTCCCTAGGCATTTGTGCGGTTTTGATGTCTGTTGGATTTGTTTTTCGCTTTTAGGGTCGGTTTTGTTATTGTTTTTGTTTTTGTGTTCTTCCGCCGGTTTCAGTATTAAAGGGAGGGAGCAGGCATGCCCAAGTTGCGAAACTGACGATCCAGCGGGCGGCACGCACTGATTCTTGGCGGTTTTGAAGCGCAGCCTCTGCTGCGGCCAAGGTGTAGGGCAACGCGCACATCACGTTAGAAGCCGGTCTCCGTGGCACCCCTGCTGGGGACGGGCTTCTCACTAAGAGGGGACCGAGGCCTTCCGCAGTGTGGAACCAGAGCTAGGATAAAGATATTTTAACTTCCACCATGGAAGAGTAAACAATATTGAGAGAAGTTGAGTGAAGCCTATAAGTTAGGATCCTTTAAATAAAAGTATCCTGGATGAATTGTTACTGAGGTGCTTGTTGCTGGTAATAAACGCTTAGACCTTGGAGGAAGAACAGCGCTAACCTAATGAAAATCAGACATTAATTTGCGTAGAATCAGCACAACAATTTCTCTCCTTTCTAATTTCCCTTTGGTACACCAGTTTCCATGGAAATCTGTAGATAAAGTGTGTTTTATAAGTCTACCTATTTGGGATATTAACAGTAGGCTAAGAATGATTTTTTTGTGTGTGGGGGGGGGCGGTGGTCCCAGGGATTGAACTCAGGGGCACTCGACCACTGAGCCACATCCCAGCCCTACTTTGTATTTTATTTAGAGACAGGGTCTCACTGAGTTGCTTAGTGCCTCACCCTTGCTGAGGCTGGCTTTGAAGTTGCAATCCTCCTGCCTCAGCCTCCAGAGCCACTGGGATTACAAGCATGCACCACCGTGCCGGACAATAAGAATGATTTTTTAAAATTTTTGTCTTTAGGGTCTAACTTTTCTTAGTTCTGGCTTAAATTTTGTCTGCATTTCCTTACACCATTTTCCGGATAAATACCCAAAGAAATTCCAGATAATTTGGGGAAAGTGAGTGAAATTAGTCCCTCGACTTCCAGAATTGTTTGCACTTTCCAATTTCTCGGGTTAGAGATCTTTTACTTTCCAACACAGACTCCTCACCACTCCACCCATACTCTTGTCCCCATAGACACAAACAAATAGGCTTAGAATTAATAATTAAATAATAAAATGGCACCTCTGGGGCAGTATAAGAATTCGTTTGTTCTTAATATTTAATTATTTATTTATACCAGGGATTGAACCCAGGGACTTAACCACTGAGGCACATGCTCAGCCCTTTTTTAAAGACAGGTCTGGGGCTGGGGCTGGGGCTCAGTGGTAGAGCGCTCACCTAGAATACATGAGGCACTGGGTTCGATCCTCAGCACCACATAAAAATAAAAAATAAAGATATTGTGTCCACCTAAAAATAAAATATAAAAGTAAATTTAAAAAAAAAAAAAAGGGGTCTTGCTGAGTTGCTTAGGACTTCACTAAATTGCTGGGGCTAGCTTTGAGCTCAAGATCCTTCTGCCTCAGCCTCCCAAGCCCCTGGCATTACAGGTATGAACCACCACCGGCTAGTTTTGTTTATTTTAATGCAACCAATGCTAAAGGAAGCCAGGATGACATGAAAACTGAGCCAAAATGTACTGAGCGACAGTTCAAGGAAGAGTTAAAAACAAGGGAAGAAAACGGAATAGTTCAAAAGACACAGTTGGAGGCTGGGGCTATAGCTCAGTGGTAGAGCACTTGCCTAGCACACGTGAGGCCCTGGATTTGATCCTCAGCACCACTTAAAAATAAATAAATAGAATAAAGGTATTGTGGCAGGGGAGGATCTTAAATCATGCCTGTAATCCTGGCTACTTGGGAGGCCAAGGCAGGAGGATTGCAAGTTCAATGCCAGCCTCAGCAATTTAGTGAGACCCTGTCTCAAAACAAAAAAAAATATAAAGGACTGCAGATGTGACTCAGTGGTTACGTGCCCCTAAATTCAATCCTGGTACCAAAATAAATCAAAAGAAAGAGCAACATTTTAGTTCTAGCTTGGTAGTAAATCCTGAATTCTAATCCCACCTGAGACATGCAGAGTCTAGAATGAAATGCAGAGGAGCTCAAGGAGGAAGATCCTGATTTAGAAATCATTGGCATGCAGTGATATTTGAGGCCATGAGAAAAAATAAGACGTCCATAAGGTGTATTTAATAAGATGATCAGGCCCAGGAGAGTAAAACATGGTTGAGGAGGAAAAGAGAGAGAAGGGAGAAATTGTCCAGCAAACTACTCAAGGAAACTGAGGAGTAGGTCGGGAAGAAAGAAAAATTTTGTGGAAGCCAAAGGACAGATAGCAGATAATCATGGGGTTAAATAGCGTGGTCTCTGTCTTGGAGCACAGGAGACAGAATGGGAGGTACGGTACGCACATTCATTTCACCATGGAGTAGTTGCAGCAGAAAATACACCATGACAGCCCAGAGACCCACCAAAGTGAGCCTCCCCCCCATACCCTTCGCCCCCACTTTCATGTCGTCTTTCATCTCTGTTACCGTGACATTTTGAAACTTACCTCTTTATATTTTCAACCAACAAGCCAGGTTAAGCCTGGGAGGGTGGTTTAATGGTGGAGCACTGGCCTAGCATGGGTGAGACCCTGGCTTTGATCCCTTGCATGGGGGGTCGGTGGTGATAAATAAGGTACAGGGGAAGGAGAGAGTCCCTGTGAAACCCGTCTTGAAAATCAGGATCTTGTTCTTGTTCCCCTGGTGTTGAAGATTGTCGTGCCTAGAAACATTGAGGCACGACAAAAAGTAAATTTTATTTAAGAAACAGAACAGAGAGAGGAAGAAAGAGAGATTCCTCCAGAGAGGAGGGGGTCCAGAGCTGGTGCCTGAGGGAATGGGGGTGACTTTCCCCTTTTATAGATTTCAGGTTTCCTCCCATCCTGCCTACCTGACCAAAAGAGCAGGAAGAGAACCATCCAAGGGTGATTTCTTGTGTTGGAAAATGTGATCCTTCCCCTCCCCCTGCACTTTTAGCAACTGGGTGAAGGAGGGTGCTATCCCTTTTCTTTGACAATCAGCTACCTGTGTCTGCCCTGATCTCACCTGTATGGCTGATACACAGAAAGGAAGGTACCTGGAGAGGAGTTAGATGAAGAACATTACCAGGATATAAGATGGGTATACTGGTGTTAAAATGGGAAGTGAAATACAGCCAGGAGAAAAACCAAACTCATGAACTGGAACATGTCTTAAGACGAAGTTGTTAGGCAAGGTTAATTGGTAGACTGAAAAGTAAGATTAAGTCATGAGAAAGAAGATGAAAAAGACCTAGAATGAGTGAAAGGGTTCAGAAGATTCCTTTAGTTCACCAAAAAGAAACAGGCATCAGAAGTTGGCCATAGTGGGCTGGGGCTGTAGCTCAGTGGCAAAGCACTTGCCTCACATGCACGAGGCTCTGGATTTGTTCCTCAGCACCACATAAAAATAAATAAAAATAAAGATATTGTGTCCATCTACAGCTGAAAAAAATATTGAAAGAAGAAGAAGTAGTAGTATCAGTAGTAGTAGTAGTTTGGCATAGGGGTGCACACCTGTAATCACAGCGGTTTGGGAGGCTGAGCCAGAAAGATGTCAAGTACAAGGCCAGGCTCAGCAATTTAGCTAGGACCTAATCAGCTTAGCCAGATCCTTGTGAAGAAAGATGTGAGTGAAGGAAATAAACAGAGGAGAGGTGGCTCAATAGTAACACAAGTTTATCCAGGACAAACCTACAGAGGGCGGCCCAGTGGAGACTGAAGCCTGTCTTCCTGCTTACAGCCTGGGGTAGATATAGGGGAATGAGGAAGGGGGGGAATTAGGCCATTACTTAGGGATTGTCAGGGAAGGGTCCTTGTGGTGTCACCTTCATAAGGCCCTATGTGTTTTTAGGATTTCAGTCCCACATAACAATTTCCTTTTTTTTTTTTTTAAAGTTGTAGATGGACACAATATTTATTTTATCTTTATTTATTTATTCATTTATTTATTTATTTTAAAGAAAGAGAGACAGAGAGAATTTTAGAATTTTTTTAATATTTATTTTTTAGTTTTCGGTGGACACAACATCTTTATTTTATTTTATTTTATTTTTATGTGGTGCTGAGGATCGAACCCAGCACCCCACACATGCCAAGCAAGCGCGCTACTGCTTGAGCCACATCCCCAGCCCAACTTACTTATTTTTAATGTGGTGCTGCGGATAGAACCCAGTGTTTCACATATGCTAGGCAAGAGCTCTACCACTGAGCTACAACACGAGCCCAACAATTTCCTTTCTTATGATGATGGAGTGTTTTGGGGTTTCTTTGCATGATGATGGAGTATTGTCTAGGGTTTAGGTCTGGCTGAGTCAGAGTGGACCTGGTTTTAATATGGCCAGGTATGGTGGCGCACACCTGTAATCTCAGTGGTTTGGGAGGCTGAGGCAAGTTCAAAGCCAGCCTCAGCAAAAGCGAGGTGCTAAGCAACTTAGTGAGAACTTGTCTCTAAATAAAACACAAAGTAGGGCTAGGGATGTGGCTCAGTGATTGAGTGCCCCCATGTTCAATCCCTGCCCCCCCCCCCCAAAAAAAAAAGATGGAGGATATGTTTCAAAATGGCATTGCCTATATCAAATTCTATCTAACACCTTTCTCAAAATAAAAAGGGCTGGGGATATGACTCAGTGGTTAATCACCCCCTGGGTTCCATGTCTGGCACACACAGAAAAAAAGAAATACGCATCAGGATATTATTAAACTCAACATGTCTTTTTTTAAAATATATTTTTTTAGTTGTAGTTGGACACAGTATCTTTATTTTATTTTTATGTGGCGCTCAGGATTGAACCCAGAGCCTTGCACATGCTAGGCAAGCGCTCTACCACTGAACCACAACCCCAGCCCCCTCAACATGTCTTTAACATTCAAAAACTAAACTAACTGGTCACAGTGGCGCATGCCTGTCATCCCAGCAGCTCAGGAGGCTGAGACAGGAGGACCACTAGTTCAAAGCCAGCCTCCACAACAGCAAGACACTAAGCAACTCAGTGAGACTCTGTCTCTAAATAAAATACAAAATAGGGCTGGGAATGGGGCTCAGGGTTGAATGCCCCTGAGTTCAATTCCTGGTACCAAAAAAAAAAAGCCTAAACTAAATTTAAACATATTTTCAGGTGACGAATATTTTGTTTGCCCCTCTAGATCCTCTCTTCACTCTTCTCCACCTGTTCTGTGACAAAGCCCACACGGTTGCATCAAATCCTCCAGTTACCTGGGTTTGATCTTGGTAGGAAATCAGAAGTCAGGAGGAGAGTGAGGTTGGGGTATTTCCCCTGCTTCCTCTGCCAGGTCCTTACAAAACAGCTGAATCCCTCTATTGAAAGCTACAGATCCTATTGGTGGCACACTGGGATGCAGTATCACAGGAGAAGAGACGCCTATGAAGAAAGATCCAAGGAGCTCCCACAGGGGAGGGGACCAGCAGGGTTCATGGTGTACACAACAGAAAAGAAGTTCAGCGCAAGCCAGACAGAGGCATGGACAGAGGTTAATTCAGGAGTAAATGCACACTCAAGGGAGATGTTGGCTGTCTCCAGAATGAGAAGCCCCTCCTTGGGTTGGGGGTCAAATATTGATTGAAGGGCTATTGGGGAAAGGACTGGAGGTGAAGCAGGATGGAAGCACACTTGTTGGTGCCAGGTTTTCCTGCGCTTGTCTGTGGGTTTCCCTCATTTCACAAGGGCATGTCACTCTAGATTTACAACTGCACTTTCTGCATCTCAGCGGCTCAGAGGCATTTTCTTTAGGACTCAGTACATCTCTCCTTTTATCTTAGATTTTTAAAAATATTTTTGGTTGCATATGGACACAATACCTTTTATTTATTTGCTTGTTTATTTATTTCATTTATTTTATTTTTTTAGTTGTAGATGGACACAATACCTTTATGTTATTTATTGACTTTTATGTGGTGCTGAGGATTGAACCCAGTGCCTCACACATGCTAGGCAAGTACTTTATCTCTGAGCCAAACCCCAGCCCTTCCTTACCCTAACTTTTTATCTCAAACCACCCAGATTTTTCTTCAGGAATGAATTCCTTTCCCTAACTGCTAGGAGTACAGCTAAAAGGTAATCCTAGGGCTGGCTCAGGGCTACAGCACTTGCTTAGCATGTGAGGCACTGGGTTCAGTTCTAAGCCCTGCAGAGAAATAAATGAATGAAGGTCCATCAACACCTGGAAAAAAAAAAAATTTAATAAAAAAAAAAAAAGATGATCCCACCAGATACTAGCCCTTGTAGAGAGGGAAACAACATCCAGCTCAACACAGTCATATAAAGACCCAGCCTGCCATTTTGTCCAGATTTACACAAGTTCTGAATGGTCATCCCAGCTCCAAGCCTCCCATGGGTTGGCGGAGGCCTTTATTAAGGCTGCGTGATCATTCTCCCTCTGGCATTGGTGCCAATAGCACTCAACAATAAATGTTCCAGATTGTATTTCCACCTCAGACTCTGCTCTCTGAAGAACCCAACGTGAGACAGTGGTTCTCTCCAAGCACCTTCCCTCTGAGAAACTCAAACTAACCTATATTATAGATCACGTGGAGGGGCTGGGTTGTGGCTACAAACAGTGGTAGAGGGCTTGCCTCGCCGGGTGAGATGCTTCTTTTGATCCTCAGCACCATAAAAATAAATAAATAAAGATATCATGTTCATCTACAGACAAAAAAAAAAATTTTAAATTGGACACATGGAGAAGGCTTGAGACTATGTGATGAGGGTGAGAGGGTCCCAGCCACCCCCGGCTTCTCCAGCTCCAGCCCCTGTCTGACCACAAGCACGTGAGAGATCCTGAGTGAGAACTGCCCCGTGAGCCCCTACCAAACTCCTCGACCACAGAAACCGCGAGAAACCAAAAACTGATCTTTATAGCTTTAAACATCTAAATTTGGGGTTGTACAAAGATAACATTTGTTAATTGTTATTGTCAATAATTGGAACAACTTCCTAAAACATACTTTTTCTGATGGAGGCTCTCTAGTACCCTTTTTGCTCTGTGACATGAGGGGTGACAATTATCTCACTCTTCTTTAGTTTTGCTTATGCTTTTCTTCTACCTTAACCAAATAATTTTCCCTCCTCTAAATTCTCAGAGCTTATTAATCATCTATTCATTCAGCATTTATCTTATGCTCCCTTGAAGTATCCCATGTGTGTTATTTAATTCTGTTTTCTCCCAACCAGATTGGAATGTCCTAGAGAAAGAGCCAGTCATCAACCTGGCTGTTTTTTGGCATCACTCTCAGGACTTGGCACAGCGCTGTGCATAGGTACTCAAGGCATGTTCAATAATTGATACATCTCAAATATCTCTCAGGTAGTAGTCTAAATTCATGCTTACGATAGGAAATTAAGAATTTGGTTGGTGCTTTCTTAGAGAACAGGAGATGAAGTAGGAGTTAAGGATAACTGCAGACTGCTCTGCCTTTTACCTTTTTAACTTTACATTTTCCAAACCAGATAATTTGTAGTCTCAAGATAAAAGCTAAGTAGCCAGGTGCAGGGGCACATGCCTGTAATCCCAGCAACTGGGGAGGCTGAGTCAGGAGAATCATGAGTTCAAAGCCAGCTTCGGCAAATTAGTGAGGCACTAAGCAACTCAGCGAGACCCTGTCTTTAAATAAAATATAAAAAAGGGCTGGGAATGTGCCTCAGTGGTAAAGTACCCCTGGGTTCAATCCCTAGTACCAATACATAAATAAAAATAAAGCTAAATCAGTGTAACTGATGTATTTTTTCTGGAGTTCAGACTGATTTGGAACCCCCAGAAATGTTTTTCACCCAAACTTCTGAGAAATTCCATCCCCCAAAATCCAAGGTCATAACTGCTCCCCTTAGTTCCAGAACAGTGATCAATACTCAGCAAACAACAGCTCTAGTTGTTCCCTGTACTAATATCCTTTGGGAACTTTCTAGATCAACATCCTCTGAGGCAAGGTAGGTTTTTATATTTGCTTAGGGCCTTAGAATTAGGAGATATAGATCTATATATTTATATCTATCTATCTAAAGTGAGTTGCAAAGGAAAAAAAAAAAAACTGAACCTTATTGAAGTTAAATGGTGAGGTAAATTATCTGCATAGATGGCCAGCAACAATTTCTCCCATTTCTATGCACACGTGATCCTCTTCATATCAAGAGGTAGAATCCATTTCTACTCCCCTTAAATCTGGGCTCACCTTCTGACTTGCTTTCACCAATAAAATATAGTGAAAATAACACCATGTCAGATCAGAGCCTATCATTTAAGAGGCTGGAAGTTTCTTTCTTGCTGTTTTAGGAGCCAGTTCTCACATAAAGTCCAACTATCCTACTGGAAAGAGAGGCCACTGAATCCCTCATTATAAAGATAAAAGCCCTGGACAATGAGAGACTGTAAAGCGAGGGAGAATCCAGACATCCTCTACTGTCCCAGCCACCACTGGGCAGGCGTGGACCAAGTGAATGAAGTCTTCTTGGATCCTTCATCCCTGTCAAGTGGCCCCAGCCAGTGCTACGTGGAGTAGAGATGGCTATTGTACCATGCCCAGCCCACATTCAGAATCTTGAGTCAATATAGCATGGTTGTTGTTTTAAACTACTGAATTCTGAGATGATAATAGGTAGCAATAGGTAATTAAACAACAGCAGTAATAGATAACTAAAGCAAGGGATATACCCAAGGTCTTATAATTTTACATTAAAAAAATGAATATTTTTTAAAATATATATTTATTTTAGTTGTAAATGGACCTTTATTTTATTTATATAAGGTGCTGAGTCTCGAACCCTGGGCCTCACACATGCTAGGCAAGTGCTCTGAGCCACAACCCCAGCCCCTGAAGACGAATCTTAATAAATCCAGTTTCTCTGAGCAAAGTTCATATCTTTTTCTAAAAGTGACCATTACAATACTGCTTAATCTGTGAGTGCTCCCCAAAATAATAATAATAATAATAATAATAATAGTAGTAGTACCAAAGATTGAACCTAAGGGTGTTTAACCACTAAGCCATATCCCCAGCTCTTTTTATTTTTCTATTTTGAGACAAGCTCTTGCTAAGTTGCTTAAGACCTCACTAAGTTTACTGAGGATGATTTTGAACTCATGATCCTCCTGCCTCAGCCTCCTGAGCTGCTGGGATTATAAATATGTGCCATCCTGCCCAGCTAAAATATCATTCTTACTCCCTGCTTATATTCAAAATGCCACAGCTAGATATTCAATCATATAATCCTTGTTGAGATGCAAAAACTGCAGGATAAGAAAACGTGATTATTTTACTAAGCCTTATTTAAAGATATTTATCAGATATTTTTGAAAAGTTTTCATTGGCATCAAGAAAACTATAAAGCCAGGCACTGTAGCATATGCCTGTAGTCCCAGTGACTCAAAAAGCTAAAGCAGAAGAACCGGCAAGTTCCAGGCCAGCCTTAGCAATTTTGCAAGACCCTCAGGAACTTAGACCATGCAGAAAAATAAAAAGAAATGAATTGCAGTGGACTGGGATTGTGGCTCAGGGGTAGAGTGCTCACCTAGCACATCCAAGGCCCTGAGTTCGATCCTCCGCACCACGTAAAAATAAATAAAATAAAGGTACTGTGTCCAACTACAACTAAAAAATAAATATTAAAAAAAAAAAAAGAAATTAATTGTGGTAAAGTGTCCCTGGGTTCAATCCTTAGTACACACACACAAAAAAAAAAAGAAAGAAAAGAAAAGAAGGAAGGGGAGGAGGGAGGGAGGAAGGAGTAAAACAACTGAACTACCCTACATTTTTTTATAATTTGGAATCCTCTGTACAGACTGCCAGTACACAGTAAAGAAAGAAATCTACATATTGTTGCAGTAACTTGATTATCGTCATGTAAATACCAGATTCTGTGGATCAGCTGCAAACCTGTGAAATCTAGGCTGACTCACCTCCCTGTGCAACGGGAGCCAACTTCTCTAACATAAGCCAAAGACAAACTTGAAGAGGGAGTCTTCTAGAAATAAAGCCATGTTGAGTATCAAATATAAATCAAGTTACTTCTGTGTATATCCCAGTAACACAGATGATAAATGTTGCCTTAAGTGAAATTAATGGCTAGGCATGGTAGCACACACTTGTAATCCCAGCTACTCAGGAGGCCGAGGCAGGGGGATTACAAGTTTAAGGCTATCCTGGGCAACAGAGACTCTGTCTCAAAATAAAAAATAAAGAATTAGGAATGTGGAATGTGACTCAGTGGTAAAATGCCCCTGGGTTCAATCCCTAATACTGGGGGGAAAAAAAAAAAAAGTATAACTTTGGTCATAAGGTTACTTTCAAAAACAACTGTCAATGGCAGCGTGCTTGCCCAGCACCTCTGAGGCACTGGGTTTGATCTTTAGCACCACAAAAAGATAAACAAATACAATAAAGGCATGCTGTGCATCTACAACTACAAAACAACAACAACAACAAACTAGAAACTTCTGGTTAAACGTGGAAGTTTTTTGTGGGGGAGGGTGCTGGGGATTGAACTCAGGGGCACTTAACCACTGAGCCCCACCCCCAGCCCTATTTTGGATTTTATTTAGAGACAGGGTCTCACTGAGTTGCTTAGCACTTTTGCTGAGGCTGGCTTTGAACTTGAGATCCTTCTGCCTCAGCCTCCTGAACTGCTGGGATCACAGGTCTGAGCCACTGTGCCCTGGAAATTTTAGTACATATTTTCCTCCATTTCTTCCAAATCTTACTAACATGACTTTGAAACAATAAGATCTAAATATAAAAGAACAAAAGAGGACTGGGAATAGAGCTCAGTGGTAGAGCACTTGCCTAGAACTGGTTCGATCCACAGCACCACATAAAAATAAATAAATGAATAAAATAAAGGTATTGTGTCCATCTACAACTAAAAAAAAAATTAATAAGAATATAAAAGAACAAAGACTGAGCAAGGAGAAGACAACTCACAACAGCCGAACTATGGAAGCAGGCTAGATATTCATGGACAGATGAATGCATAAAGAAAATGTAGGATAGGGCTGGGATTGGGGCTCGGTGGCAGAGCACTTGCCAAGCATGTGTGAGGCCCTGGGTTCCATCCTCAGCACCACATAAAAACAAACAAATAAAATAAAGGCATTCTGTCCACCCACTACTACATAAAAAAAGAAAAGAAAATATAGGATATATACACAAAGGAGTTCTAGTCAAACATAAAGAAGAATGAAATGAGTCATTTGCAGGAAAATGGATGGAATTTGAAAACATCCTGTTAAGTGAAATAAGCTGAACTAGAAGGTTAAGGGTCACATTTTTCCTTCATACATGGAAGCAAGAAAGTAAAAAGAAGAAAGTCAAGGAGTCTCATGAAAATCAAAGGGAGACTAGAGAGGAAAGGGACCAGGGGGCGGGAGAAGGGCAGGGAAAAGAGTGATATTGGCCCAATTACATTGTAATATCGTGTGCACATACAAATAGTAACCGTGATCCCGCCATCATGTGTCATCACACTGCATCAGCAAAAATATAAGGGAAAAGGACAAGTAATGAGAGAACCCAGCAGAACGTTGGAATCTGTAAAACAAATAAACAGTGTGATTCAGAAATGTTGTTTCTTGATTCTGACGTCTTCCTTTTTGTGAAGAAAAGCTCAGTCAGTGTAACAGCGCTTTGTTCATCGACTCTAAATGGACTGTTCCATCAGTTCCACCCCTTGCTCCTGAGAGGGGAAGCCTGCCCACCACCACTCTGCTCCGTGCCTTTACCCTGACGTCCCCCTCACCCAGGCCGCCTGATTCTCAGGGGCAGTTACCATCACACTGAAATTCATTCTCCAATCTGGCCCCTACAGTAAAAAAGTAGATATGTGGACATCCATATTTATTTTTTGCTTTATTTTTCAACCTGTTTGGGACTTGAAAGAAAAAGGAATGCCACTGTCGGGACCCCCTTCATCCCTCCCTAGTCTAGAGGTAATTATCTTAGCAGAGAGGAGAAAATCCAAACCTCCCCACAAGGGGTTCAGAGTCAAACTGATTTACATCCTAGAACCACAACATTTCCAAGGCACTAAGAACTCTTGAGGTGAGGGTGAAGGTAGAGCTAAAACAGAATAGGGTCAAAGGTTTATTGAAAGAGCGAATTTCAGTTCCCAACTCTGGTCCCCAGAGATCAAAGAGTTACTCTAAACTCGGTTGAACGGAGCCACGTTAGATGGAGGGAGCACTGTCAGAAGAACTGAAAGCTTCTGTGAGAAGGTGAGAAGCCTCCTCTCCACCCAGCCAACGCTTTTCTCTCTTTCATTCATCTTATAGTCGAAGTGTAACTTGAGGTCAAAAGTTAGAGGTTTCTTCTCTGAAGAGAATGGTAGGAAATGGCCAGATATGGTCATCCCTTCACCTTGCAGTCTACCAACCAACACCTTCCAGACCTGATCATAAACACCTGAGGGCCGCAGTCTTAGGTATGAATGAAAAGGCAAGGATCACCAAATGTTTTAGAAGGGGTCTGACAGAAAATCAGAAACTTAAAATAAACAAATTCAAAAAAGAACTCCGAAGAAACGAGGCAGGGCAGGGAGCAGGAGGAAATAAAGAAAAGAATGTTATTTCATGAGACGGGGACTGTAGTTCTGTGGTAAAGCATTCTCATGGGTGTGGTGGTGCACACCTGTGATCTCAGTGGCTTGGAGGCCGAGGCAGGAGGATCTCAAGTTCAAAACCAGTCTCAGCAAAAGTGAGGCACTTAGCAACTCAGTGAGACCCTGTCTCTAAATAAAATACGAAAATAGGGCTGGGGATATGGCTTAGTGACCAAGTGCCCCTGAGTTCAATCCCTGGGATCCCTACCTGCCCCCCCCCCCCAAATTCTCATACTGTAACTATCAGCAATGTGATCTGGAAAACTGAAAAAAAATATTCAAAGGAATTCTGACCACCCTCCTCTCCCTAATTACTTTGACATTAATTCTTGAGCACTTTTGTGTTTTCTTAAGCAGCTGTAGTACTAAAGTGTTAAACAACACACATGTAATACTAAATGTGATTACCTATCAAATTAGAATCTCAGGTCTACATTACCTCAGGGTGCAATTTGCTTTTGCTTTTCTAGAAAATCTGATTCCATCTATTTCAGTCTCCTCACTGATTCTTTCTTAGCCATTAGTTACCACTTGTACTGCTTGCAGTTCTGTTGTAACCATTCTTGGTTTAGGGTTTTTAAAAATCCGACTCCCTCCTTTATTTAACTCCCATATACCCCACCACACAAACTCAGAGCAATTAACAGGTTCCTATAATGTTTTAGAGTAGCGAGTTTAAATACCTAGGTTAAGACCCTTTAAGACAAGACAAACAAGAAAGTCACTACACCTGAACACTTTTGATTCTGACATTCACATTTCACTGCATTTGCTAGGACAGGAGATGGCGCCAGAAGGCAGTGGAATGGCTTGGTTTTAGTAGTTTAGCCAACCCCAGGAAGAGAAAAAGACTGGAATGGGAGAAGTCAGCACTGAAACAAAGATGCCAGAGTTTGAATAGAAACTCTCATTTAAAACAAAATAATTAGGGGCTGGGGATGTGGCTCAAGCGGTAGCGCGCTCGCCTGGCATGCGTACGTCCCAGGTTCGATCCTCAGCACCACATACAACCAAAGATGTTGTGTCCGCCGAAAACTAAAATAAATAAATAAATAAATATTAAAAAACCAAAAAAAAAATAGGGGGCTGGGATTGTGGCTCAGCAGTAGAGCGCTCGCCTAGCACATGCCAGGCCCTGGGTTCGATCCTCAGCACCACATAAAAATAAATAAATAAAATAAATGTATTGTGTCCAGCTACAACTGAAAAATAAATATTTAAAAAATCATGATTAGGGTTATCTTGACACGTACTCCATGTCAGCAAGACTAGAAAGCAACAATGGATGTATTCACAATAAAGCGAAAGATCAGAATAATATCAAATCCCCAGTTGAAGATGCTCACTGCCTTTCTCCCTCTCTCTGTTTGGGAGCATGAGCACCTACAGGGGCTGCTCACTCAGGAATGGAAAGTGCTGATTTGGGGCTAAGACATCTTTGTGAAATAATGTTCAACTGCACAGAAAAAAAAAAAAAAAAAATAGCCCACCACAGTGAAATTCCTCCCAGAAGGAGTCCCACTGGAAACACTTTAAATTTAAAAAATTCACAGATTAGCCAGGAGGTGGCGCCTGTCAAGATGCTACCTGCCTTGGGACGCTGACTCTCGATCCCGCAGGCTCCAGGGGACTGCCTGGCGGAGGTCATTCAATGCAGACTTCTTTCCTACTGTGTGAAAGATATTTCTGCTTTTTTGTTGTGGCGGTTCCTCTGTATTAACCACTCTGATTCTGAAGAAATCGGATTTAAACTTTTGTATTCTTCAGAGATGGGATGGATAGATGAGTCTTTGGGGAAACTTCAAAACAGAAAAGTTTTCTATAAGGGAAAAAAAATTTCAGAGGGAGATGAGAAAATAAAAAAGGAAAAGACATCTGAAAACAAAGGCTCTGTTTGGCAGAGCCATCCCAGGGGACAGGAGGGCGCAGCTAGTGCCTGCTGCAGGAGCTGATGACCCAGCGCATGCATTATTCCCTTCCTTTGGCTTTTATCCTGCTCCCTTATTTAGCTTCGGCTCCCTTTGTTTGGGCTGTTTATTGCCACTCAGAAGGAGCAAAGAGGACAGAGGGAGCTCAAATGGGTGCCTCCTTGGGACTAGTGACTCTGGTGAAGGGTATGGAGGAGAAAGATCTTGAAATTGTCTGTGGGCTTTCACATTCCCTAATGAGGGATTTAGGATGTACATTCCGATCGGGATTTCCAGTCCTGTGGGGGAGCACACACCAGCCCACATTCCTGAGACGCGCCGCCTCTGTGCTCCGCTGGCCCGGCTCCACAGTGGCAGGTTTCTCTCAGTCCCACTGTCCTGCCTCGTCCCCCCTGGGGCAGGAAGGAAGACCCTGGGCCCCTCAGACTCTCTCTGCTCTCTCCATGCTTGTTCTCTGGAGTCCGCCTTTGCCTTTTCTGTGATAGTGATTGTTTCCATGGTCTCCCCATCTCCCTCCAGCCCCGGCCTCTCTGCTAGGGGTCAGTGTCCTCTTAAGTGACAAAAGCCGCCCTAGATCTGGGCTCCCTGGGGAGGGAGGTGGCTGTGTCTGGCAGTTAGAGCCGCTGTCTCTCCATGGTGCTGTGGCAGCCCCTCCCCCACTGGGCACACAAATGGGCTTTATACAGCAAACAAAACCACCCCCCCCAGCCACACAAGCACGTGGACCCAGGCCTCACCGTGGGAAGGGGGTAGTGACAGGAACAGGAGGAAGACAGCGCTCCCGACAAGTTCTCCTCGTATTACTTCTCTTAATCTCCACAACCCAGGTTTTCAGACCTTGACTTCCCACCCCTACCCCACCTGCACCCTGAGTCCCCAGCTCCTTCCTTCTTGACTTCTCCCCTAACTCTGACTCCTATTCCAGGGCAGCACAGACACTGCCAGGCATTGGGAATAGGCCCCCCACCAGCTGGCCCCTACCACCCAGGGTGCCACTCCTCAGGGGAGAAGCCAGGCAGGCAAATGAGAACATAGTGTCCCCTTGAGGTGGCCGCATTGAGCCCCATAGGCCCCCTTTCTTGTCCCTACCTGCTCCAGGGGACACCCATCTGAGGAGTATCTGCGTGAACAGCAGAGGAAAGAAGAGCTCACCCAGCTGGGCTCCTGAGCCAGGGCCAGGGCTCCGGTGAAACTCGCGCGCTCTGGCTCTGAGCAGGGGCCATCCTGCATGCCTAATTGGCTATTTAAGGAGCTGCCCGCCTGCAGTCCAGGCACCCCCCCTCCCCACGTACACCAGTCCAGAGCCACCTTAAAAGCGAGAGGCAATTGTGAAGACACTGGCCAGCAAGTGGACTGGAGACTTCAGAAAGAGATAAAGAGAGCAGAGAGAGGCAGCAAGAGATTTTCCTGGGACCCAGAAATTCACGGTATCCCAATGAAAATCAAATTCCCTGGAAATTCAGATACAGCAAGAGAAAGAGAGATAAATATACTCAACGCCAGGAACTCTTCTTTCCTCTCTCTTCCTCAGTCTCTCTTAGTCCTTTAGTCCCCAAATTCCTGGTTCCCTGTGCCCCTTCCTGGGGATACCATGTTGTTCTTCGCCCTCCTGCTAGAGGTGATTTGGATCCTGGCTGCAGACGGGGGTAGGTACAACTGGCTGTCTGTGTGTTGGTCTGGGCTGATATCCACATGTCACCATGTGTGCTCAGTGGGGGGAGGAGAGGTAAAAGGACGCCCAGGGGCTGGAACAATAGGCGCAGGGGTAGGGAAAAGAACATGGAGGAAACCGTTCGTTCCCTTCTTTTCCCTTTACCTTTCCAGCCCAGCTGTTGTCGGGGACAGGGGAGAAGGTGCCAGGGGCAGGGCCTAATACAGACGAGAGCAGGCATCTCCTTGCAGTTTTCCAGAGGCTTTCCCCACTGTCCTAGTCGCAGGCCGCCCTGGTAGCTTCTTTACAAACTCTGCCGGGGAACTGAGGTGGGGGACATATCTAACAAGGCCAGCCCAGCTCAGACCCTGAACTCCAGCTGATCGCCTGATCACCTCACAGCTGAAGTCCTCTTTTTTTTTTTTTTAATACTTTGTTTGAGTTGTAGTTGGACACAATACCTTTATTTTATTTTTATGTGGTGCTGAGGATGGAACCCAGGGCCCCACACGTGCTAGGCGAGCGCGCTACCGCCGAGCCACAACTCCGGCCCCCCTCTCTTGATTCTATGGAGAGACTGACTTCCTAGTTTTCCCCTGAGAATACTAGTAAAAATAGTCAATATCTGTTTGACCCTTTACAGTTTAAGGTGGATTTTCAGGAACTCCCAGGAGATGAGGTGTTCCAGAAGTGTCCCCAGGACACCTACACCTCTCTTTTGTGTCTCTCTCATGCCTAGCACACAGTAGGCGTGCAATGAAGGTTTCTTAGAACAAGGCAAAGAGCTGCCTAGGGAGCAGAAGAATGCAAGAGGGTAACAGAACAGACGAGCCAAAATTTCATCTGAGGAGAAAGGAAAAAAATAGGGAAAGAAAGGGGGTGTAGAATGACTGTGTTGAGGATTTGATGGGGGAAAAGGGCCCCAGGGGATTCCCTCTGTTGGGGTGGCCCACAGAGCTGGTAAATAAGAGGTTGCCTCCAGCCATTTCTTGGGCTGCTTTTCAAAGTTGTCCGAGCTGAGGGCGTGAAGAGATCCAAGACTTCTTACTAGTCTGAGAGGGGGAAAGAGTTTAGGGTTTTCTCCAGAGTTTCTGGCCATTTTAATATTGCAGCAAAAATCCGCAAAGCCTCCCTCTTCCCCTTGAAGCAGCTTGGCCCTGTGTGGGGCTGGGCCAGCAGACCCCCAGCCTGTCAGCCAGAGACAGGACTGCACGAGAGCCTGCAGAGAGCCTGGCATGTGACCCGCTGGCAGCTCTCCTTTTTACACACAATGCTTCATTTTCATCCTGTCCCTGCCAGCCTGGCTGCCTATGCCCACCCACCACCCTCAACCTAGAGTAGACCCTGCCTTGACTCCCACCCCTCCAGAGACAGCAGGGATCTTGGGAAGCAGAGGTTCCAGGTAATGGGGAGTTTCCTCTCGAACTAGTGGGATCAGAAGGGAAGAATTTCAGTGTTAATTTACAGATCAGTGCCTTCCTTTATGCAGTGCTTCAAGGCAAAAGAATAATTCTCCCTTCTGCTCTCAGTAGCAGCCCCCCACCCAACACACATGCAGAACAGCAAAATTCTTTCCCTTCTTCTTTTTCTGGTCCCTTTCCTCCAAACCCTCTGCCCATATTCTCACCTCACCCCACCCCAATCTTCTGTTGGATTGACTTGGCCCAGGCTGGAGTGAGGGTTGGGCCGACGGACGGCACATTTAGACCCAAGTTAATTTTAGTCTCCAGGCTTTATCTCTCCATTCCCCTTCCTCCTTTACTCAGCAAGCTCCAGCTGAGCCTGGCTGTGATTTTAAATAGCCCCCTTCCCCCCCCCCCACCTTTCGGCTGAGGTGTCCGGTTTCAGGGCTTCCTTTGGGAAGTGGAGTGGAAGGCGGAGGGGGAGGGGAAGTGGTACCAAGGGCCCCTGGGAAGGGAGGGTGGAAGCCAGGGCCCTGCCCCAGTCTGCATTGGTTGTAACCCAAATTACTCTGTCTTGCAGGTCACCATTGGACATATGAAGGTGAGAACAGAACTCCAGGCGGCCTGTCAACACCCTTCTAACCCTGGGACCTCCTCACCTGCAGGAAGACTTATCCTGGGGTGGGGAGCAGTTTCCTTTAGCCTTGCACACTAACGCCTCCCTTCCCCATCTCCCCTTGGCCTGGGTTGTGCATGTATGATTTGTAGACCCTGTTGTAATCATTAAATCCCACACCTCCTGATTCAGCATAAAAGTCGGTTGAGTCCTCAATAAATCCGTGTGGGAGTGAGGGAGTTGGTGTGGAAAGAAAACTGGGTGGGGAGCGGATCTCGGAGCTTAGCGGCTATTCTCTTGGCTCTCTGCATTCTTCTCAGTCCTATTCCCAACCTGCTTTTGGAACTGGGACAGAGCTTGAGATGAGGAGTGAGGAAGAGTAGCAGGTTAGTTTGTGACCTTAGGGGAGGTGGAACTCGATCCCTCTGAACTTCTGATTAACGACTTAACAAAACTCCAGTCTCAGTGCGAATTTCAGTGTGAGAGCAAGAAATGACAAAGTCAAGATAGCTAGCTGAATTCCAAGACTACTTAATAGGGCACTCCAAGGAGACCTTCTCTCTAGGATCATTTATTTCCCCTCATTTTATCATTCCGACTCTAATTCTACCTCTCTGGGCATTCAGGCTATCTGTCCATCTCCTCTTCCCCTCATTCAGATTTCTTGTCCTCAAACTACAGGTAAGAGCTACCACTTCACATGTACCAGGGTAACTGGGGAGTCATCTCTGCCTCTGGGTAGGCAAGGGGAACGGCAGCGTAGAGTCTAGTGGGACTGCTACTTGTCTCTCCCGGGTGGGGCAAGTGCATTTCTACCTGCGCACAGATGGATAACCTGGCAGGGGTGTGTTGAAGGATGGCTGGGGCTGGAGGGCAGGACAAATATCCATGGTTACCCCCACCAGGCCCACATGGTCAGGACCATTGGCCAGCCTCTTACCCTGAGTGTGGAAGCAATGCCCAGTCCCCCATCGATATCCAGACAGACAGTGTGACATTTGACCCCGAGTTGCCTGCTCTGCAGCCCCACGGATACGATCAGCCTGGAACTGAGCCTTTGGACTTGCACAACAATGGCCACACAGGTAAAAACCTAGGCTCCCAGCAATTCAGATCTCCAGTTCAAATCTTAGGGGCCAAGAGAAAGAAGTATTTTCATAACACAAGTTTTCAGAAAGCTCCGTCCATGAATTTGGAGATATAAGAATGAGGATTGGGCTCCTGTAATCAAGGTGGGAGCTAAATGTCTCTGATCAAGCCTGATGGGTCGACCTCATTGAGAACAGGCAAGCTGTGCTAGAAAAGCACTGGTCTATGGGAGGAATTATCTCCCAAGAAGTGGCAACCACGGGTGAGAATGACCCATGTTCCTCCACCAACTCTAACTTGCTCTTTTCCTCACAGTGCAACTCTCTCTGCCCCCAACCCTGTATCTGGGCGGACTGCCCCGAAAATATGCAGCTGCCCAGCTCCACCTGCACTGGGGTCAGAAAGGATCCCCAGGGGGGTCAGAGCACCAGATCAACAGTGAAGCCACGGTTGCAGAGGTATCAGAGAACAAAGAGCTCGGACTAGGACACAAAGGATGGCACAGGGATGACTGGTTCTGGGGAAGGAATCTGGACACTAGGAAAAGCCCTACTGGGGGAACAAGGACAAGTGTTGGGGGACAGATTTGGAGCACGATGGGGGTTGCAGTGGTGGATAGGTCAAGGCCTTGGAGGGAATGGGGTAGAAAAGCATTAAATGATTCCATCCCTCTCCCTTCCCTCAGCTCCACATGGTGCATTATGACTCGGATTCCTATGGCAGCTTGAGTGAGGCTGCCCAGAGGCCTCAGGGGCTAGCTGTACTAGGCATCCTAATTGAGGTCAGTGGCCCCCAGTCCCTCCCAGCTCTCTTTCCACTTCCTCTGCGTCCCTTAGACCTATTTCATTGCCAGCCTCCTTCCTAACCACAGGCAACAATACCTCCTGACCATCTATTCTGTACATAAATGTCTCACTCCCAACACGGACTCATTCCACACACTCTACTTTTCCTCCCCTTCCAGGTGGGTGAGACTGAGAATCCAGCTTATGAACACATTCTGAGTCATTTGCATGAAATAAGACATAAAGGTGAGAACTAAAAATCTATAGTGAGATTAGACTTTAGGAATACTTTTAAAAAATGACCTAGGCTGGGCCTGCTGGCACACACCTGTAATCCCAGCATCTCTGGAGGATGAGGCAGGAGGATCACAAGTTCAAAGTCAGCCTCACTCAGCACCTGCAAGGTGCTAAGCAACTCAGTGAGACCCTCTCTATAAATAAAATACAAAATAGGCTGGGGATGAGGCTCAACAGTCAGGTGCCCCTGAGTTCATTTCCCGGTAGCCTCCCCCCAACCAAAAAAAAAAGACCTAAGAGGTTTTGGGAGGCAGCAATTTCAGGGCCTGTGGGTTTTGCTTTGGGAACCCTGTCTAGGTAAGTCAGAGTACAGCAAGATGAATCCTAGTCTGTTCTCCCCAGATCAGAAGACTTCAGTGCCTCCCTTCAATGTGGGAGAGCTGCTCCCCCCACAGCTGGAGCAGTTCTTTCGTTACAATGGCTCACTCACAACTCCTCCCTGCTACCAAAGTGTGCTCTGGACAGTCTTCAATCGAAGGGCCCAGATTTCAATGGGACAGGTGAGTAATGAAGAGGTAAAGGAAGAAAATTTTAACTCCAGACCCTTTCCCATCCCAAAAGTGACTTCTCCCACTCTTCTCAGCTGGAAAAGCTTCAGGAGACATTGTTCTCCACAGAAGAGGAGCCCTCTGAGCCCCTCATACAGAACTATAGAGCTCCCCAGCCTCTCAATCAGCGGACTGTCTTTGCTTCATTCACCCAAGGTGACTCTCCAAGGCTCAGAAGAGAAGGGAAATCAGGGATTCAATGACAGGAACTAGGGAACACCTGAGACAGAAAAAGCTAAGAGGGGAAGGGGTTTCCAGTACTTACTTGGACTGGGAACCACCCCCAGCCCTGGGTGCCCAGGTGATTTTCCCAGGCATAAAGGCAGCGGGCTGCTTACAGTTGGGATGGACTCTGAAGCCCCACTGACCCAAGTTTTCTTCCTCTACAGTGGGATCCTTGTACACCACAGGTAAGACAGCCCTACCCAGGAATAAGAGACAGGAGGGACCTCAGCAAGTCGGGGGAAAGTTCAATGTTAGTCCTAGGCTGACACCTTCCATCGTTATCTCCCGCAGGTGAAATGCTGAGTTTAGGTGTGGGAATCTTGATTGGCTGTCTCTGCCTTCTGCTGGCCGTTTATTTCATCGTTAGAAAGATTCGGTGAGGTCCTACTTTCCATTCCTGCAGTCCTTTCTTTTAAAAAGTATTCTCATATTCCACCTCTAATTGCTTCACTGAGGACACTCGTCACTCCCATGAACAATTATTCCCCCTTCCAGAAAGAAGAGGCTGGGAAACCGGAAGAGTGTGGTCTTCACTTCAGCACAAGCCACCACGGAAGCATAAGTTCCGAGACATCACGGATGCCTTCCCTTTGTGCCTGTCGGGGAGCCTCTAAAGTGGGGTGCAGGGGCTGGACAGAAAATACTACTAGGAGTTGTAGGCAGACACCCCTCCTTTTCTGGACATCTCTCACGCAGAGGTAAGGACGAGATTCTCATTCAAGGAAGAACAGCAGAGCCTTTAGCCTTTGGCCTCTCAAACATGTAGGAGGACACCAGGAGATCCCCGTGTATTAACACAGCGGGCAAACCATGTTCAGTTGTAGGTGAAGTTGAAGATGTGCCCCAAGTCTCCACCCCTCGCCTTTTTGTCCCTTCCCCTAGATACACTGCAGGATCTCCTCCACGGAAAAAGGGCTGCTGCTGGGGTTACATATTTTTGTTCAGTATAATTGGAAATTAAAGTTTCTGACCTTAATTCTGGCCTATCCTTTAGGGTTCCTGGGAGTGGGAGAGGTCCTTAATCCCTCAGGTGGTAGAGACAGGCAAAGGACATAGAAAAAGAAGCCTGGGCGACTAACTCCTTTTATCCCACCCCCGAAAGGGGACGTCCAACATGTTAAACCACCAGCTCAGATTTCTGCCCTTGCACCCAAGTGATGCTTGGAGATCAGGGATTGCCAGGTCAGGAAGAAGACTGGACAAGAGGCATGGGAGGGCAGAAATCTCAATTAATATATCATTCCCTCCCTTAGAAGTCAAGTTCCCCCACAATTATAAAGTACTTTTTATTAGTCAAAAATCACAATCACCTTGATTAAAAGGATGGGACACTCCACCCTCAGCAGAAAATGATACAGTTTATAGAAAACCTCCCCACCCCTCCCATACCCCAATTAAAAACTAGAAAAAAACCCACCCTCCTTCCCTGGGATGTCCTGGAGTCCGACTCCTCCAGTGGCACTGCAGCTCTGGAGTGGCCAGCTCACGACAGCACCCTCCACTTCACCTTGGGGAGAGGAGGGATGCTGGTGGCCAAGGCGGTTAAGACCATTAGTTCCAGTAATACCAGTTCCCAAACATGCACTTCCTGCCTTTCCCCCAGGGCCTGGGACCAAGGGGAAAGGGGACAGAAATGAGCCCAGCCACAGGAACAATTTGAGGAGGGAAAATATAGCCCAAGGAGGTGAGGAGAGTTCCAACATACCTCCTCCCTCCCTCCACTTAAAAAAAAGTAAAAGGCAGTTTGGGGTCTTTATCACACCAAAAAAATGGTTCCCTTCAGACCTGAGAAAAAGACCAAGATGTCCAGTCTGGGGAGGGGGTACTGGAAAACTCAGAGATCATCTACCCTTGAGCTTCCATCCATTTCATCTCCAGGCAAAGGCTAAACTAGGTCCCTTTTCTTGGCAACCTGCACTGTTCAGAACTGGAGATGGAGAAATACAGGGCGAGGAGATCAGGAGGGCACCCCAGGCCCAGGGGTCCCCCCCAGGTTCCCTCAGTCCTCGGGTGGGATGCGCAGGGCAGAATACACCATCACCCGACTGTCCTCCTGCCGTCGGCCTGCAGAGGGGAAGGGGGGTGAGTCATGGGCAGGGTGAGAGCAGAGCACTGACACATAGAGATTCCTGGACAACACGGGGGTCCCCAGGTGGTGGGGATAAGTGCAGATTCAAACCCACCAGTCACTGACTGGCTGAACCCAGGCTACTCCTGGTGAAGCTCAGAAACTAAAGGTCACAAATGGACAAAGCAAAACCCTGAAGGTTGTTGGGGTAGACCAACGAAGAGAGAGGAAGTGGGCAATGGACCCGGGCTGGGGCTGGGTTCAGTCATGGGCAGTGGACAGGCAGGTGGGATCTGTCAGGCGATCATTCCAGGTAGTCAGTCCTTACACGAGAGGCTGCGCTGGATACTTCGGAGGGACCCTCCAGCTGTGATGAAGGCCCAGAGCCCCATGGAAACAGTCACTGCATAGATGGGCAGCAAGCTGGCCTCATACCAGGGGTTCAGGAAAGTCTGAGAATGAGGGTAAGAGTATAAAAGAAGTTAGATTCTTTCCCTGACTAATCCCTATATTCTTTTTGTACCTCTAACCCAAGCCTCCCCCAGACATCTTACTCACATTCCCCAGTCTTTCCCTTCAGAACACCAACATCTTGTGGTTAAAGGGATTTGATTTCCAACTCCCTCAAAGATTACGACGACTGCCGCTCATCTCAGGCCCTCTGCATTACAGTTTGCCTAATCCGTTCAAACTCTTCCCCAGAGCATCCTCAGAGCAGGTGACATAACTAATGCTGTAGAGACTCACCTTTCTGCCTCTGCCCAATGTAAATCAGAAATTTTCAGAGAGGACACATACCCCCATCCCACTTGCCATTAAATGCTTTTCTGCCTAACTTGGCCCCTATCTCCAACTCACCAGTCCTGATGTCAGTAGGTGACTCCCAACCACCAGGCCCAAAGCCCAGTACCGTCTCCTCTCACAGGCATCAAAGAACACAACTCCCCAAAAGGTATGGAGCAGGATAATGGCTGCTGTCAGAAAGGCTGCAGGGAGGAAGATGGGGATGAGACATCCCTGATCTTCTCCCAGCCTCCTGAGATGTGGAACCAAAGAAGTCTCCCAGGGAAGGCCAATAAATCAGATCAGGGCCAGGGATAAATGGCACATGAAGGTAAGATTAGAAGTGAGCCTTACCTGAAGTTAGGAAGTAATAGGGTGAGTCTCCATGGATCCCAACCACACCTGGCCCAAGAGCATCAGCCAAAATATTGATAACAGAGAAGACACCACTGATGATACCGAAGGAGAGACCAGAAACTGTGGGGAGGGAGGGTGCCATCAATGTCAGAAATCACTAGAGCCTCATTACCAATGACCTCCTCCCCATTCCCAGTTACATTTCTCCCACACCTACTCTCCCTCCAGACCACCTCTCCTTGGAATCAGGTATGAAGGGAAAAAAGAAGTCACTCAGAATATGTGGATGTTTGGAGATTTCCCTAGGGGAGGGGGATGTCCAACTGCCTCCGCAGGTCCCTCTCCCTCGGCTCACCATAGGCCATCTGGCGAATGGAGATGGGAGATCTTCCGTCCTCACTCAGCGATGCTAACCCCTCATCTGCCTTCCTGGGATGAGGTGGAGTAGGGGAAGCATGAGGGAGGGCAGGAATGCTCCTTTCCCTCTAATGTCTTCCCGCGGTGCCTCTTACAAACCACCACCCAAGGGCTGCCCCATTTCCCACAGTGCAATCCTCTGCCCCTCTTCCCTCCAGACCACCCCATCTTCTTACTTAAGCAGCTTGTAGTAGGCAAAGCGGAAGGCCTCCTGAAGAAGGACAGAGACAGCAGCACCAAAAATCAGGAGGCCATACTGGAGACGGGCATCTGACCGGTCTGTCACATGGACCAAGATGAACCAGACCACAGAGGCCAGGAGCAGGGAGACCAGCCAGAAAAATGCCCTGAGAAAAGACAAGGGCAATGAGACACGCAAGGGTAAGGGCAGCCAGAGAAATCAAGGAAGGGAACCAGCCAAGGCTGCAGCATGAAAAATGGAAGTTAGACTTCTGGATGGTCAGAGAGCAGGGACTAGATAGGGTGGGTGTCTGCACCAAGGAACTCGTCTGTAGGAACCTGGATGTAGGGAAGGGGTATAAATCTGGTCACACAGTCTTCAGAGAGATGAGAATCAGAGCCCTGAAGGGTGAAGTGTCCACGCCTGGCTCCTCCCGCAGGGACCGGGCTCGGCCAGCCGAGGTCAGCACAGCCCCTCAGGAGTCTCGGCCTTGGGCCGCCCGGTCCCGCCGGGAGCGCACAGGAGGAAATCTGCGGTCGCTGCACGGCGGAGACCGACCGCCGGGAGGGGCGGACCGCCCGGACCGCGTCCGACCGTCCAGCCCGGGGCCGGGGTTCGCCCAGCTCCTCCAGCCCCTTCCGCTTCTCTCTTCGACGCTCTCACGCCTCTTCGACCACCCGCTACTCACCCCGCGACCAGGATGATAACGCGGAGAGGGTCCCCAGCCACAGTGATCAGGAAAAGCGCGAAGGCTGGGCCGAAGGCGACGAAAGTGCATCCGAAAAACACCGCAGCCCCCATGGCTGGGCAGCGGGGGAGGAGCCCCGGCCGCAGGCGCAGGACGGAGCGGCGCGCCACCGGGGAGTCCGCGTGGGGGCGGCGACGCGACCCCACCAGGGGCGCGGTGCAATGTCACCCCCGGACCCCGGGGAAGGGGAAGGGGGGTACCGAAGCCCCAGAGGGTCCGCCCGACTCCGTCTACGGAAGCCGAGGAAGGGAAAAACCCCGGCCGCAGCCCCATGGCCACCTCCCCTCCAGTCCCCACCCCCGGAAGGCCGCGGAGACGCGCGTGGGCGGGGCTGCGGGCAGTGGGCGTGCCCGCACGGCCTGCCGGGAGTCGTAGTCCCCGGCCCGAGCCCGAGCTGCCCGGGCGGGGCTGGGCCTGGCGCCGGCGCGGACCCCGGAGTCCGGCTGCGTCTTGGCCGCGATTTCCTTTCATCACTTTATAGGGAAGGGTGGTAGCAATTCTGCTGCTTCTTGAAGGGCTTCAGAAGGGGAAGATCCTGTTTGAATCCAAGAGACAAATACAAAGAACACAGGATGGGGTGGCAAGGAGATAGAGACGGGTATTGTTCTTACTTGAATCAGAGGAAGTTGGCTAGAGTTGCTGCCTAAAGGATGGAGGTTGGACTTAAAAGCAGGAGCTCTTTGGACAGGAATACATCGTATGGCTGATGAAGTCCTCATCTGTGATGACAATCAGAGAGAAGCAAAAGGGCCTGGAGAGAAATATTGCAAAGGAATTTAGAAGGAATTGAGAAGTTAAAAAGCAACCAGAACAATGGGGCTGAGAGAAAAAAGCACACATCCCCCACCCCACCCCCCCCCCCAGTCATTCAATTCCTTTTATGTCATACTTCCTCTATTTATTTTCTGAAAAATAAACTTCAGTGGCATCTTTTCCTCAGACTAGAGAGAGAGAGACGTTTTCCTATTAGAATGAAGGAAAGTTAAAGTAGGAGAGATGGTTATGGTCATTCTATTTGAATGGTGAGAGGTTGATCCTTAGGTAAGGCAAAGGACTCCTAGGATGCGAAATTGAGAGAATCTGAAATATTGTTTCTGAAAGAAAAAGGAAAAAAGCCCTACAGAAATTACTTGAAGAGAACTAGGATTCCTGGAAGGGATTTATCATTTCATATGTATACACTCACATAGATGTTTCATGCTTTTTCCAAAAAATTCTGGAAAGAAGCTGAACAATATGTTTGCACAGAAAGTCACTGAGAAATCTTTCCCCAATAAGCTTGAGAGGACGGGAGCATCTTGGCCAGTGCTAAGGACTCAGTCAGGGGAAGATATGGGGGTTAGACAACTTTTTGAGCTGTTAGCATAGCAGGCTCTAACCGGTCTTGTGTATGGGTGATCTCTTGAGTATGGGTGATCTCAGAGAGACTTGCATAGTGACTGGCTCATGGTAGATGCTAAGCAGATATTTATTAACTGTTTCAAAACAAAACACTATATTCTTTTCTTATTCCATTGCCTGTGAGCTCTGAATTGCCTAGCAAACTGCATCTAATACGTGTTACTGTTTCTGAACTGAATTGAATGAAAATGGGAACTCAAGAAACAGTGATAAGAACTCTATCCCTGTAGTCCTTAATTAAGGGAACTATACCAAATGACTGAAAAGGGAAGGTGGAGTATGGCATCAATTACAGGGAAAGACATTCTGTGCACTACTTTTTCCACTCCATATACAGAGGAAGTTAAGAAAAAGGTGAGATGAGGTCAGCACTGACCAGAGAGGAAATAACTAGCCTTGGCTGAGAGGTTTTTATCAGAAGCAACTCAGCAGGTGCTTTGAGAGTCAAACAACAATAGGTAAATATTGCTCCCATCCTCCATAGCCAAGACAGGCAGAGAAGAGGGACTATTTTCAGTCTAGGAAAAAAAAACAACAACAACACACACACACACACCCCTCCTTTGAGCATTTCCAAAGAAATTGGTGAAAGAGACTATGATTAAGCCTCAGAGAGAAAAGCAACTCTGGATGGTGAGTGGTAAGTGAGGAACAGCAAGAAGGCGAGCTTTTTGCAAGGACTAGGAGGAAAAAAGAATAGGTGGACTTCTTTGGTAGCAGCAGTGGGAGTATTGCATGAACCCAATCTAGGGCTGAGGAGTTTCATGAACAAGTCTGCATCTTTTGCCTCTCTCAGCTCTGGCTAAGGACGGGTAGTAACTGAAGATCTAGTCAGTAAGTAGGCGGAGAATTCTGCCCCCAGGGAGAAGAGTCATGTAATTCCCTCCCAGCTTTGGAGCAGCAGGGGAGGCGGGGTAAGTTTGGTGGGAAACAGAGTAATTTCCTCTTTTTACTTTCAAAGCGATAGTGCAAAATCCAGAATGGATGTCCTTTTGGTAGCCATCCTTGCTATGCCACTTATCCTGGGTAAGTCCCCTTCTCTTTCTGAGCTTTTGCACTTGGTCTTCTACCATAAATGGGGTGGGAGAAAAAAACTTGGGGAGAAGATGAGTAGTATATTTCAATGGGGAGTGATTGCGCTTTCTTATCTGTGCCAGAGTCCTGTGATGGGGCAGAACAGAGATCTGGTTGGTAGAGCCAGGAAACAGGGAGATAAACAGAGTCTAGTCAAAGAAGAGAAGATTTTCAGATGATGAAGGGCAGGGAGGTCCCTTAGCAAGATTCAACTCACTTTTTCACCATAAAGTTGAACAAAACAAGAGGAACTAACAGGAGACTAAAGGAGAGAGGTGGACTCTTAGAAGCTGGAGCAGCCTGAAACTTTGTAAAAGAAGCAGGGTATCTCCTTTCCCAGAGAGTAGGAGACGCGCACACACCCACACAACCTATTAGTGAAGACATGGCTGTGGGTTGACCTTTAGGGTAGTGGAAAACTGGCTGCCCTCAGGAACAGGGTCCCAAGAGTAGCATGGCTCCTTCCCTCTTTTGTTCCCCAGTCTGCCAGGTGTATGTCTCATTGTTTCCCTTTCCCCTAGATTCTTGTGTCATTAGTTTAGGATTGGAGGGAAAATGTTCAAGGAGCTCAGGGAAGTGTTTAGGAGACCTAGAGTTCTTGATTCCATCATCGATGCCACATATTTTTATGGAAAAGAAAGACAAACTAATGGAGAAGGGTCATTTAGTACAGCTGACTCGTTTTTTGTTTTTTTTTAAATATTTATTTTTAGTTTTAGGTGGACACAATATCTTTATTCTTATGTGATGCTGAGGATTGAACCCAGTGCCTCAGGCATGCTAGGCTAGTATTCTATCACTGAACCCCAGCCCCAGCCCAGCTGACTCATTTTAAGAAAGCGGATAGTTAAATAGTTTCTCAAGGTTATTCTGCTAGTTAGCAGTGAAAGTGGAATGTCTATTAGTTATTTGTGAGAGACACTGATAAAAGATGATTTCTTAGGTTGCAGGCATAGCTCAGAGATAGAACACTTGCCTAGCAAGTGCAAGGCCCAGGGATCAATCCCCAGCACTGTTAAAAAAAAAAAAAAATCACAAGTACAGTAAATTCTGTAACATATTGAATAGAATAGAAGATTTGGTGTTTTCAGTTTCTACTCTCTATCTTCTTCCTTTTTTAGGTTTAGTTCTCTCTTTGGGTTTATAGTATGTGAAGGGATCTGTTTCTTTCTCAAGAGTTCCTGATTTGGAAGGGCACAGAGTAGCAGGCCTCAGTTCAGGTATGGAATCCAGAAGACAGAACAGTTTACAAGTGCAGAGTCAGGGAGATAACAAGACCCTTGAAGGGGAGGCCAAAAGAAGAAAAACTGGTAGATTTAGGATCGACTTCAGATGTCCTTTTGTTGTTAAGGCATTCCAGATGTCCCTTGACCTATAGTCCTTATCTCCATAGGACAAGAATATGAGGATGAAGAAGGATTGACAGAAGATTATTATCAGGTGGCCTATTATTACACAGTCACTCCTAATTATGGTGAGTGCCTCGGATCCTAAGTGGGGTGGAGAAAGGCTTTGTGAATACTTAGTTCTAAGACTATGCCCTTCCCTTTGCAACAGAAAAACTGAATGAGAGGGAAGTTTGGCTAGGAACAAAAATTATCAAAATTCATGCTTTTATTTTTTCAAGCTAGTGATTTTTAATTCTTTGGAAAATGGTTGAAACACTTTGGACAGTTTCAAATTTATAAATTTGAATGAAAATATAAACACAGTATTAATAAACATTTTGACGCTAAAGTTAATTAGAAGTGGAATTTACCAATATATTTTACAACTTGAGCAAGTTAAAGCGTTCTGTGCAATTTCTTCCCCTTTCATTACTGGATCTAGAATTCCCTTTTTCCATTGTTACTACTAATTTTTTTTTCTCCTCCCCAGATGACTTTAGTGCAAATTTCACCATTGATTACTCCATGTTTGAGTCAGAGGACAGGTTGGTGAGTGACCTCTACATTTTAGAGTGGTAGGATAAATCAAAGTTAAAAAGAAACTGGGCAATGTTGAAATGTAACTGATTAGCAAGAAAGAAAATTTGGTCGATTGAGAGAAACTAGAAAGTGGGTCCCAAACAGACTTGTCAATAATAACTGGGGAGGAGAAGGAAGCCAAGCCCAGTAGCTTTACTAAGAACTAAGAAAGAGGGGCAGTCAAAAGATTTGTTGAGCTGTAATCTCAGCAACTCGGAAGGCTGAGGCAGGAGGATCTCAAATTCAAGGCCAGCCTCAGCAATTTAGGAAGACCTCGCCTCAAAATAAAATAAAAAGAACTGGGGATGTAGCTTAGTGGTAAAGCATACCTGGTTTTCAGTTCCCAGCAAGTACCTCAAAACAAAAAAACCCAAAAAAGGACTTGTTGAACAGGATAGGTAATACATTATCCATGAAAGTACAGAATAGGGAGAATCCCAGAGCTTAAGTCTTTGCGAGTGGGAAGGGTGTCCTGGTTGAGTACTGGTTCAGGGGAAAATAGAGAATCTATGAGGATGTTGGATGGAAGTGACGATAACTTTATTTCCCAATCCTACTGAGAGAAGAACAGTTTGGATAAGGAAGAAACAACACAAGCAGTGGAGACTACCATTATTCTTAAAACAGAACATGCAGATCATAAGAAGCCTGTCACCGTGAAAGCAGTGACAATGGAAACAGTAAGTTGAATGGGAATTAGAGAGGAGGGAGAGAATTCATCCCTTACCCAGATAGATCCCAGGGCTGGTGACATGGAGTAGAGAGAGGGCTGCAATACTAGGCTTTGGTGGAGGTGGAAACCAGATAGCTACAGCTGCAACGCAGGTGTTCATCTCAACTTGGCCATCAAATATCTCACTGAGATCTAACATCCATACAAACACGGGGAAGATCCATTCCAGTTAAATTTCAGTTCAGTTGTACTTAATATGTATGTGGTCTGTGTCTAAGGCTGCTGAGGGTACTGATGGAAAGAAACCTATGATGTTGCTATTGCCCTGAGGCATTTACAAGATGCATGATTACATTTATGAAATATTTAGAATAAAATGAATTTAATACGATATTAAATTACCTATAAGTTTGAGAACATATGACATAGGTAAGTGTTTTAGACATTGTAGGAAGAGAGCTTGTACAAGGTAGAATTGTCAGGAAGGTTTAGGAGGTGATGATGCTTTAGATGAACTAAACTTGATGGGAAATTGTGAAAGAACAAGTGCAATTAGGAGGAGGAACAGTTACCATAAGAGTGAACAAGCTTCATAGGTGAAGGAAATAATACAAGTATGATATATGTTTAGTGAATGGGGTGTGATTGAAGAAGAGAGTCTAGAGATGGAAAGAGTAGGAATTAAGTTTAAAAAAAGTACGAACTCCTAATATTTGCTTGATAACTTTGCATAAAGCAAGATAGGACTAAATTATGGATAGTTTGAAATGTTGGACTGAAGTTTGGCCTTATAAGCAATAGGGAGCCTAGTAAGTCCTTCATATGGTAAAGAAATGATGAAAGTAGCATTTTAGGGGAAAAATAAAACTATTCGTCTGGATTGTGCAAGATGCCATTTAGTGAAGAAAGATTCATCAGATTTGCATTGTTCCAACAACAATCTATTAAAAGCCTGGACTAAGGAAGTGGTATTTTAAATCCAGAGGAGAAATATAAGAAATATTTCGAAGAAAATGCCTTGCTTCATTAATAATTTCATCTCCGGAATAAATGAAGAGAGATTAAAAATAACACACAGGTTTTAAACATGTTCGAGAAAATGAAAACTATGGGAAGCCAGTATGGTTTAGGAGGGAAGTTATAAATTTGGTCTTGGCTAAGTTAAACGGATTCTGCCGGCCAAATGAGGGTGTCCTTTAGGCAGCTGAACTACGTCAGAGCTAGAGTTCTAAGTGCAAAGTCACAGTTATGAAGGTAAATGAGCTCAACAGAGCCAGTATGCACAGAAGCTCAAAAGACCAATGAACGTGGCTACAGTTAGTAGAAAGAGGAAGAGGAACCAATCAAGTAGAGAATGACTGACTGGAGAGGCAGGCAGCTAGCCAAGTCTGTGTTATAGAGTCTAGAAGAGAAGGCTTACTATAATCAACCAAATGCTACCAAGAGGCCAAGGAGAAGGAGAACTTTGGTAATCCCTAAGAACGTAGTTTTAATTGAGTTAAGAGAAGGTAAATTATGAGGAAATAGAGGCAGGTATAGACTAACCACCTGAAAATCCTGGTAATGGAAAAAAAAAAAAAAAATGGCGACAGCTGGAAAGGGCAACAGGGTCAAAAGAGCAACCTAGATAGAGCTGACCATAAGTGGGAGGCGCTGGTAGGAATGGAAAACAAAAGATTGACAATAGGCACAAACACATGTTTTTAAAGTATACAGTTTGTTCACTTTGGATTGTAACCCTCTTGAGAACAGGAACCACATTTTATTTGTATTTATATCCCCCCATAGCACCAAGAGCAGTGTCATGCTCATAATAGATAAAAATAGGTGTCACTGAATTGAGTTGGGGTCTCCCTGGTATGGCCAGGGATGGAAGAAAGAATGTCTTATAGTAGTGGAGAGGAGCGTCAGAGCTTCCCTTGAGGCCAACGGTAAGAAAGAGGTTAGTGTAAAGATATGCCTTTCCTCCTGAGAAGTGGGAAGTAATAGGAAGACACTGGCCTGATGTGGGGGCATCTGTCTTTTAGCAGAGTCCAGATCTGAATGATGCTGTGTCCAGTCTGCAGAGTCCTGTTTCTCTTCTCCTGTCATGGGTCCTCCTTCAAGGGGGGATGTATTTCATGTAAAGGTGAGAGTGCAGCCACTGGCCTTGGGGGAGTCTATGAAGTAATTCTTTACTAGTTATCCTTGTCTATAGTGTTGCCAGCCTCATCAATTCTCAGCTGGTTAAATATAGAAGAAGGAGCTGGGCATGATGGCACATGCCTCTAATCCCAGTGACTCCAGAGGCTGAGGCAGGAGGATTTCAAGTTCAAAGCCAGCCTCTGCAATTTAGTGAGGCCCTACGCAACTTGGCAAGACCCTGTCTCATAATAAAAAAGTTTTTAAAAGGGCTGGGGATGTGGCTCAGTGATTAAGTGCCGTGGTTTCAATCCCCAGTACCAAAACAAAAGATAGAAGGATCACATTTAGGAAAAAAAAAAATCCTCATTATCTAATTTTAAAGAAGTTTGTGACATGTTGAGGCAAAGATATGAGTCATTAAATTTTCTAAACTGGGAGGACCTCATGACCCCCTAGAGCAGAGGCAGGTGGAATAGAGAAGAAACCTCTCTAGGCTTCCAATATGTCTTGAGGAATCAGAGCTGGTTTCATTCTGGCCATCGTTCAAAGGGCAAAATGGGTGGGTCCTACAACCTGGTGGAGTTCAGAGGCAAAGTTCCAAGTCAGAAGGGTGGTGGTTCCCTAATGGACTGGGGTGATCATGGGGCAAAGGAGCAGGGAAGAGACAGCTGTTATAAGAAGGAATGTTAAGTTGGGGTTCTAAATAACTATGGAGCATAAAGAGATTCAGAGGAGAGAGGAGTGACCAGGGGAAGGAACATATTTCCCCCAAGAGATACAACAGGGGAATCCCAGCTCAGAATATAAATTTGAGGAGTTTTCATAGAGATAGAGAGGGACGTGAAGGACTTCCTGGGTTCCCTGATCCTGTTTTCTTTTCTTTTGCTTTTTTAGGTGAGAGAAGGCTGCTATGACTCCTTGGATGGGAGGTTTGACTAGAAGAAATTGGAAAATAAAAAAATAAATGAAATCATCTAGTCACTGTCTACTTCATGGGAATCTATTCTAAGGTCACACACTAAAGAGAGTACCAGAATTTGGGGACAGGAAGAGTAGATTAGAAAGAGAATTAGGTGACAATAGATTTGAAGGAATTATGAATTGTAAATATACCTGGAATTTGGGCTAAAATGAACACCCACAGATGACAGGTTTATTCAGAGTCCATAATTCCCTGTAATTCTATTGTTTTATATGGTATTGAGACACTATGCTTGGGAAATAGGGTTATGGTTTATTTAGAAAACTTTTTTTTTCTTTTTATAAAATAAGCATATTGTTAAAAATAAGTAAAATATTAATTACTAGATCAGATTTGAGGGGCTGGGGATATATCTCAGTCGGTAGAGTGCTTGCCTCACATGCACAAGACCATGGGTTCAATCTCTAGCACCCCCCCCCCCCCCACACACACACACAAAGAACAGATTTGAAATAGTCACACCTAAAGTCGCCATCCTCAGGACCCTAATCAGAACTGGGCTGCCCCACATCAATGTTTACAGCAGCATAATTCACAATAGCCAAGGTATGGAGCCAACCCAGGTGCCCTTCAACATGAATGGATAAATAAAATGTGGCATATGTACACAGTGGAGTATTACTCAGCCATAATGAAGAGTGACTTTATGGCATTTGCTGATAAATAGTTGGAACTGCAGACCAGTTCCAACCAGACCAGTTCCAAGTGAAGTAAGTCAATCCAAAAAAATCAAAGGTTGAATGCTTTCTTTGATAATCAGAAGCTAATCGAAAATAAGGGGGAATAAAGATCAGTGGAGTAGACAAAAGAGAACCAAGGGAAGGGAGGAGGGATGAGCTAGATAGGAAACAGTGAATCCAACATTCCTATATACATATATGAATATACCACAGTGAATGTCATCATCATGGAATAGACACAATTAAAAAAAAGAAAGAAAAGCTGTAAGTAAATAGTACAAAGATCAGTAAAGGGAGAGGAAGGGTGGGAATAAAAAAAATATTTTTAGGGCTGGGGTTGTGGCTCAGGGGTAGAGCGCTTGCTTAGCACGTTTGAGGCTCTGAGTTCAATCCTCTGCACCACATAAAAATAAACAAAATAAAACTATTGTGTCCAATTTATATATATATATATATATATATATATATATATATATATATATATATATACACACACACACACACACACATACATACACACATACATATATATTAAATCAGTAGAGGAAAGGGAACAGAGTGGGAGGATGGGAGGAAAATGGGAAATACTGGGGACTGAATTAGAACAAATTATATTCTGTGCTTTTCTAATTATGTGAAAGTGAATTCTATTGTTATATATATATATGAATAAGTTCACAGTATTTAAAAAAAAAAAAAAAAAAAAAGAACTGGGCTGCCCTCTTGCGGTCTCTCCGGTGTCAGAGCGTCAACCAGCCCACAGTCCCCGGGTCTTACTTCCTCTTATTCCCTTTCCATTGTTCTCTTCAAATATTGCAGGGGGCAACAAATAGTGATGTCTGATACTTTTGAGACTCTTTAAATTCTGGACCTGCCTCCCTCCCTCCTTCAAAGTCTTTCGAATCCTCTCCAAAGGACAAATAAACTCAAGCCGAAGAAGCCACAGCCTTGGAGCTCAGGGGTTTTCACACTCTCTTCCCTTTGCTCAAAATCCGATAATTCAGGGCACAAGCCTGAAGAGCCGAGGCAGAAAAGTCAGGCACCACCGAGTTCGGCTTTGACCTCTGCAGTCTTGGCGGGCTGGCATCTGAGCTGGTAACGTGCGTGGCAGGTTATGTAAGGAAAGGGCTGCAGGAGCCGCCCCAGCGGGAGCCGGGGAGAGCACGCCGTGTTCTCGGCCGCCGTCCCCACCCTCCTCACCCAGCAGGGCAGGAGGCACCCAACTCGGAGGAGTGAGAATGGGGAGGTGAAACAGAGCAGGGAGTCACGAGGGCTGAGACGCGCAGACTGGGAGCGGTTACACGGTGTCACACAGCCGTTCGCTCACACACGTTGCAGCACAAGTAACTGACGGGTTCCACGTGCTGTGCTCGTGAGCGGAGGCGCTCACCGAGGGGGCAGACGTGTCAGCCGAGGAGCAGAACCCTGGGTCCCACGCCCCGAGGCACGCGCTTCCCGTCTGACATCCCTCCTCTGAACACTCCAGCTGCGAGTCTCCTGCGCCTCACTATCCTATTTAAGGCCCAGGGCTCCGCCCTTTTTCTCCCCTTCCTACTTTTTCACTCTTTTTTCCATCCTCCTCCTTTTCTCCTCACCGGGTCCTCTCCGGGAGCCGCATGTAGGGGCGGAGCACGGAAGGCTTCCCTTCCAGCCAATCGGCACCTGACTGCTTCTTTATTGGCCGAGCCCCTGTGAGCTGTAGCAAATGGGCTGTGAACTTCATTAACGGGAGTCACGTGTTACCGGCTAGCCAACCAATGAGGATGCGAAATCGGTGTACGCAGGGGGAGGCACGTGCCGAGCCGCACGTGTCCGGGAGGGGGGGAAGGGGCGGGACCACAGAGAGTGGGGCGGAGGTGGGTAGCCCAGACCCGGAGGGACTGAGAAGCAGCCGGAGCCGGAGCGGAGGCCGAGCGGATCGACCCAGGTAAGGAGACTCAGAGGGCGATGAGTGATCCGTGGAGAAGGCTGGGGCCGGGGGGAGTGGGTTTGGGTGAATGCACGCAGATGTGGGTATTGGTAGGGATTGCATCACCTGGCCGGCGCGACTGTAGATCCCTGGATCAGGGATATTGATCAAGAGAGATTGGGGAAGGTTAGGAGGTCGGTCCCTGTGGGGGCGATTTCCACAGGGACGCTAGGTAGGTTAGGTAGGTTCAGGTGTGCAGATTTACACTCGCGGGTGGCTGGCCTCAGACGCCAACTGCGAGGTCGAGCTGGGGAACAAACCAGGAGAACAGCAGAGGAGGGGAAGGTGTCCGAACCGAGGGAAAATGTTCACAGGCCCAGAGCTGATCTGCAGAGGCCAGAGAGGCAGCCCCAGTTTTTTCACGGGTGGGGGTAGGGGAGGTGACTTTTTCTATTGTCTATTGGGCAGGGGAAATAGAGGTGTTATCCCGCGCAGTACACCTCCGTCTCCCCGTCCGTTTCCTAATCCTTAGACTCTGGTTTCAAACTCCCTCGCTTTGCTCTTCAGTTGCAGGTTCGGATCTTTGGGTACTCCAGGACCTGCTCTCCAGCCCCTGCTTCTGGACCCATGGATTCTCCATCTAGTGTTTCTTCTTATTCCTCCTCCTCTCTTTCTCCCTCTTTTTCCACCTCCCCAGTGAACGGTGATTTTGGCTTCCCCTCCGATAGTGAGAGGGAGAACAAGGGGTCCCAAGGGCCCAGGCGAGACACTGTTGGGCAGAGGGGATGTTTCCGGCCTAGCCCGGGTCCTATCCGCTGTAGGCATCGTTGCAAGGTTTCCAGTAACCAACATACAGCATCTCATCTGGAACAGCGGGGCTTGACTTCTCCTATGGCAGAATCTGGGATCAAGAGATCAAGAGATGGTGAATTGGAAACCAGTGTAAACATCCAGGGTTGTACCACAGAGGGAGACCTGCTCTTTGCTCAGAAGGTAGGAGAAAGGAAATGATAATCCTAAACCCTCAACTGGTTAGGACCTTAAGAGGAAGGTCCTAATTTGGAAGCAGAGGAAGTATGGCTACTCACATGGACAATTCTTGGTCTTCTCATAGCCTCTGTCCTATCTTCCTACAGTGTAAAGAGCTCCAAGGATTCATTCGCCCCCTCACAGATCTACTGAATGGGCTGAAGATGGGTCGTTTTGAGAGAGGTAATTGTCTGATTATTTGCATTATTTTGGACTAGGTTCCCACCTTAGTATCTGTCTCTCTGGAATGTGTATCTCTCTAAAGTCTTTATTCAGAGCCTGAATTGTTCCTTTTTTTTTTTTTGCATTTGTGATTTATTTAATTCCTTTAGGTGAATCAATTTTAACCCCTTTTGCCTTCCTTTATCTTACTACAGTATTGAATCTTGGTCCTTAATCTTTCTCTGACTCCAGGATTGAGCAGTTTCCAGCAGAGTGTGGCAATGGACAGGATCCAGCGCATTGTAGGTGTTTTGCAGAAGCCTCAGATGGGGTAAGTCCACCTGATTCTTTCCCCAGTACCATATAAAAAGGAGATCTCTCCAATCCTTTCTTGTTTCTTTTTTAATATTTGTTTTGTTTTAATGTTCTTTTCATAGGGAGCGTTATCTAGGAACCCTGCTACAAGTAGAAGGGATGTTGAAGACTTGGTTTCCTCATATAGCTGCCCAGAAGTCATCACTGGGTGGTAGCAGGCACCAGATGGCCAAGGTAAGAACTTAAACCCTAACAAAGAAGCAGGAGAATAATGGAGAAAAGGGAATATGCATGCATTTTCTTCTGGATCTTTTCCTCAAGTTTCTGTTAGGAAAGGAATTCCTAAACTTCCTGCATTGTCTTAATTCCTAGATGATTTTTGTTCTATTTTGTTTGGATCACTAGGCAGAACTCCACAAAGTTTAATCCTATCCCTCATGTGGCAGTGAATCTGCTTTCTGTACAGATACAGAAGGCGTTTTTTACCTGGACAAATTATTCATGCAGGAAGATGCCTCAGCTTCTTTCTGTAAACTCTTTCTTCCTTGCTGCCCCTAAAACTCTCGCCCTCTCCCTCTTTTGACTCCAGTACAAGTATCCTTGTATCAAATCCTCTGGAAGCCTATAAGTCTACACTGGGTTTCAAGGACTGGTCATAAGAGGTATATCACTGGGAATCCGGGAGAGGGCACCTATGGGGCATCCATGAGAAGAGTGTTGGATAGATTCTTGGACCTGGTGTGGAAGTGACCTTTTTTCTGTGCATTCAAATAACAGGATATTTAGAGGGCATTCGAGTAATGGGGAGGGGGGAGTGTCCTAGATAATGACCTATCCTTGTGTTCAATCAATAGCAGTTACTAATGCTGTGAAAATAACTTGATTAAAAAATGAGTAGAATGGTCTGGGGCTATAGCTCAGTGGCAGAGCACTTGCCTAGCATGCGTGAGGCACTGGGTTCAATCCTCAGCACTACATAAAAATAAAACAAATAAAATAAAGGCATTATGTCCCATCTACAACTACAAAAAAATTTTAAAAAACAAGCTGGTTGCAGTGGCTAAGGCCTGTAATCCCAGCAGCTCAGGAGGCTGAGGCAGGAGGATTTCAAGTTTAAAGCCAGCATCAGCAACTTATTGATGCCCTAGGCAACTTAGTGAGACCCTGTCTCTAAATAAAATATTAAAAAGGACTGGTGATGTGGCGCAGTGGTTAAGTGGGTTTAATCCCTGGTACTGAACGGAAATAAATAAGTAGAGGGATCTTGCCTGAATATTAATTTATACTTCATAAAACATTCAACATACAAAATTAGAATTTAAAATAGAGGGCTGGGGTTGTGGGCTCAGAGGTAGAGCACTCGCCTAGTAGGCATGAGATACTGGATTTGATCCTAGCACCACATAGAAAATAAAATATATTGTGTCCACCTATAACTAAAAAAAAAAAATTAAAAAATAAAAATTAAATATAGAAATTGTGGAATGATGTTTTCAATTAAAAATCCACTTTTTTAAAAATAGGCACAGTACTACATGCCTGTAATCCCAGCTACTCAGAAAGCAGGGGCAGGAGGATCACAAGTTTGAGGCCAGCCTTGGCAAAAACAAAACAACTTTTCTTTAAATAAATTCTACATTGGGTTTGGTGGAACATGTCTATTATCCCAGCTACTGGGGAGGCTGAGGCAGGAAGATCTCAAGTTTAAGGCTAGCCTTAGCAATTTAGCAAGGCTCTCAGCAACTTAATGAAACCCTATATAAAAAAATCATATATATATATATATATATACACACACACACACACACACACACATACATACATACATACATCTGAAAGGAATTGTTTTATAAATAGTGAGAATCTGTAGGACTATTTGTTGAATATCCAGTATCTTATATAGTATGTGGCACATAGTAGGCGCTCAACTATTTGTTGAATAAATGAAAGTATAACTTGATTACTAAAAATTTTACTTAATATGTTCTTGCCAGGTAAGAACACATTATCTGTTGCACAAAACAAGGTATGTTTGCACTGCAAACCGAGTTACCAAAGAAAGCAAAGTTTTAAACAGTAATGTTGGAATCAGTCTGAAAACTTCCTTCACAGTTTTTTTCTTATTTCACTCCTTCCCTAGCATTTTCCAAGCCACCACAGTAATGAAACTACTTCCTCTTCTGCTCCTCCTCTGGAAAAGATGGGCCCGACACAGCTAGGACATTTAGTTTTTAAACCAAAGCAGCCTTGGCACCTCACAGAATGGCCAGCTATGAACCTCACCTGGATCCACACCACCCCTATTTGCAACCCCCCTCTAAGTTCCCCAGGTACCGTGTCTTTTAGCCATGATCCTGTAGGCACTGGGACCAGCATTGGTGTCATCCTTTTCGTCCAGCATGGAGTGCAGTCCTTCACCCACTCTGCTCCTGCCACTCCAGTTCCATCCACTACAGCATCTACTGGTGATCTGAAGAGACTATCTGGAGAGGGACCTCGCTGTCACAGTTTGCCAGTAACTCTGCCATCAGACGGGGACTGCACTGTGTCCTCTGCTGGTCTACCCACCATGGCCAGTGAGATGCACAAAGGACACCCAGAGGAGCAGCTGAAAAGCTGCCCTCCAGTTGTTTCTGATGCCTGTCTCCTCAACCCCTAACCCACCCATGCATTTGTCCTCTGTGATCCCCAATTTGTGTAAATATATGTACATATATAGAGATTTTTTACTTTTAATGTGTGTGTTTGTGTTTAGAGGAGATAAATCCTTTCTGATTAAATAAATTATTTACCTAAACACATTGGGGTACATTGAAAACTTTCTGCCTCACATACTGATCTTTATCCTCCGAGTTGCAGAAAAGATGAGATGGGAATGTTTGTGAGTATGAGTATGAGCTCCACCAAGTTTGAGTCTGAATGGGATGATAGAAATCTGGGGGAGAAGTAAAGAGACTCCTGCTGCTGTTTTCTGAGGGAACAGTCTTAGGACAGTTACAGGATTCAAAGTTGGGTTTCCTTTTATTTTTTTCAGGTTCAGAGACTAGTACCTTTCCCTTTGTGTCTCTCCCCTGTGTAATCTTCTAGCAGGTTCTTCTGCTCTGGGATATCTCTTTGCTTTGATGGGAGATGTTGGTGCTTATGGATAAATGCATAACCTTGTGCTGCCAGAGGAGGGGCCCAAGAGCCAAAACAACTATTGTTGGGAGTAGCACAAAGTCCCTTCAAACACTGGGCCTCAAAGAACAAACAAAAAAAAAAACCCACTGGGCCTCATCTTTATTCAAAACACTGCACCTGCTAGGTGTAACTAGACTAAGGAAGGCTACCCATTATTTTCAGGAGGCAAAAATTAAGTCCATGAATAAAAATTAAGTCTGTTTCTACCCTTCTCTCAATATTACTCTATTTCTGATCTTTCCCAATGTCCATGAAAACTATTTCCTCTCCATGATTATTTCCCATATAAGTAAAATCAAGTCTCTCCACTTTGAAAACATTTGTTGAGCCCTGCATGGTAGTGTACTCCAATAACTGCTAGCAACTTGGGAGGCCAAGGCAGGAAGATCACGAAACCAGCTGGTGATTTAGCAAGACTCTGCCCCTGCCCCCCCCCCCAAAAAAAGGCCTGGGTATATGACTCAGTGGTAGAGTGCCCCTGGGTTTAATTCCTTCAAAAAGAAGGAAGGAAGGAAGACATCTTCAATCTGATTGTCCTCTTTCTCTTCTTTTCTCCATAATTTTCCCAAGTCCATAATCTTTCCCCCTTCCTGGTACTGGGGATTGAACCCAGTTCCTTACAAATGCTAGCAAGCACTCCATCATTGAGCTCCATCCCCAACCCTTTTTATTTTATTTTGAGACAGAGTCTTGCAAAGTTTCCAAGGCTGGCCTCCGACTAATGATCCTCCTGCCTCAGCCTCCTGGCTTGCTGGGATTACAGGTGTGCCCCATCATGCCTGGCTCCACTACATTTAGTTTGTTACACCTTCCAGAGTCACCGATGATCTCACAGAACCAGTATTATAATGCAGCTTCCACCTAATCAACAGCTTAGTCCAGGGTCCTTTACCAAGGGTATGTACTTCATGTTCTCTGTATCATTTGACACTCGATTCTGCCTACTGAAACTCTCCTCCCTTGGATCCCATGACAGCACACTATCCTAATTCTCCTCTTACCTAACTGGCAGCAAGTTCTGAATTTCTTAATGGCTCCACTTGCACCTAATACAAAGTGTGTGGTTTCTCCTAGGTTCAGACCATAGCCTTTTTCTCTGACTATATTCTTTCACATAAAAGTTTCATTTTCTTTCATGGGTTTAATTATTGCCTCAATTTTAATGAGTGCTAAATCTCCATTTCCATTCCCAACCTTTTTCATAAGAAGGCATTTGAATATATAAATTTCTGTTGGACAGTTTTATATATTGCTGGCACAAAATTATTGAACACATCAGCATTCTAGATATAAGATGCAATTTTTGTATCTAATTCAACTTAATGCCCTTATTTTATAGATAAGAAAACAGATGTGTCTAAGCCAACAATGTGTGGTACAGAATTCTTAGTTTCCAGTCTCATGCTTTTTCCAGTGATGGCCAATAAAATTACTTCCCATTTTTATAATCTCCTCTCCAGTTAGTGCTATCTAGGGTAGTAACATTTTTCTAGTTAACTAGGCTTAAAACTTGGTACCATTTGGTCACCAGGTCCTTTTTGTTCTTTATTTGAAATATTTCTTCCATTTCTTCCTATCCATTCCATTGCCATCACTCTATTTTCCCTAGAGCAAAAGTCTCTCTTACCTCTAATACCTTTTCAGTGATAAACAGATTAATTTTCCTAGAACCATGCTTTGCCTGTCCTTCCTTTATCATCAGGTCCTTCAATTTCTCCCAATGTCATGAGAAGAATGTACAAAATCTTTAGTCAAAATCTGTATTTTTTCCTCTGCTCTCCTGCACAATCCTTCTGCTCCAGAATCTATACTGTACTCCCTTCTTGCTTCTAAACTCTTGTTCATGTGGTTCACTTTGTCCACCTTTTCTGTTTCTGTTATCCAAGCCCTACCCTTCATTTAGTGACTAATTCAAGTCCCTCTCCCATTATTTATATTCACTTGCTTGTTTACTTATTTATTTATTTATACTGGGAATTGAACTCAGGGCACTTTGTCATTGAGCCACCCTGAGATGAGGTCTTGCTAAGTTGCTGATGCTGGCCTTGAACTTGTAATTCTTTTGCCTTAGGCTGGAATTGCAAGTGTGGGCCACAGCCTCCAGCATCATTCTTCCTGTTAAATATGCTATACACAGTAAATACACTGTATATTTTTACATTTGACCCTTTTGACTCCTATGAGAAATTTTGTTAGATTGATAGTGCAGATTCTAATGCTGTTTTATAGATGAGAAAATAGACTGAGTTCACTTTTTTTGTGTGTGTGATGCTGAGAATCAAACCCAGGGCCTTGTGCTTGCTAGATAAGTGCACTACCATTTAGCCACATCCTAAGCCCTAGACTGAGTTCAAATCTGGCAAAAGCCAAATAGTAAATATTTTAGGTTTAGGCCATATATACCTGGTTCCCCTACCCAAGTCTGTCATTGTAACCCAAAGTAACTATGCTTAATAAATACGCAATGAGCATATACTTCCAATACTTTTATTTACAAAAAGAGATGGGCTGGTTTGGCCTGCAGTAGTTTACAGACTCTTGATTGATTGGTTGGTTGATTTGTCTTGTGCGTGCTTGCCTGCGCTGAGGACTGAACCCAGGGAAGCTTTACAACTGAGCTTCAACCCAGACCATTTTTATTTTTGAGACAGGGTCTTACTAAGTTGCTAAGCTCTTGCTAACTTACCCAGATTGGTCTCAAACTTTCGACCCTCCTGCGCATGCGTTCTAAATTGCTGGAATTACAGAAGTGTGCTACCATACCCAGCCAAACCCCTGATTTAAGTGACTTGTATGATGAGTATCAGAATTGGGATACAATACAGACCATCTGACTTCTAATCCAGTATCTTTCCATCATATTATGCTGTTGTCTATGTAATTTATTTTGCATATGTTATATGTTACCTTGTTTCACTGTTTATCTTTTATGTCCACATACTGTCTTTTAGTGATGCAAGAGGCACTGGAATGATACCAACAGTACTGGGCACAGAGTAAGCATTCAATAAAAGTTTGTGATAATCATAATGATAACCCAGTCTAGCTATATTTTGGTACTTTGGACCTGGATTACTCTGAAGTAGGCTTAAGGGATTTTTTTTTTTTTTTTTGGTAGTACTGGAGACTGAGTCCAGAGGTCCTCCACCACTGAGCTACATTCTCAGCCCTTTATTTTGACACAGAGTTTCACAAGTTGCTGAGGCCTTGAACTTGCCATTCTCTTGCCTCAGTCTTGGGACCCACTGGAATTCAGGTGTGTTTCCCCACATCTGAATAGGCTTATGTTTTTGTATGAGTTCCTGTTAGTATAGTTGAGGAGAAGATGTCTCTCTGTATGTATTCTAGATGAGTTATGTTTTCCCTGTAATCTGTAGATCTGAATAACCATAAACAGATATGTAGAAATAGTATACAAATAAATAATTCCACAATGTGGAAGATATAAAAAAGAAAATATTTCTAGCAGGTCTTACTAGGAGTCAAATGGCAAAACCGACATACAACATTTTTTTATTCTAAATCCTGCAGGCTTTCCTATGTCTTTATTTAGTGATTTCTCTTAATTTAGTGAAATGGTTAGAAAGATGAGGTTATGGTAGATTCACAGCATGTTCACTTTTTCTCGCCCACTTTCCCTTAGTTTCGAGGCAGACGAAGGGTATGAGGCTGTTTTTCTTCGGGGACGGAGGGCAGATCTATGTTCTCCCCCCCACCCCCCCCCCAAAAAACCCACAACAACAACCGGGAAGCATGCTCAGGAAGCGTTGCCTATTTCTCATTCTCCATCCAGGAATGTGAATGGCTTGAATATTAAGGGTTCAGTAGGTTCAAGGGGAACGGACTCGGGCCGATCGTCTCCGAGGCCGAAGGACTTGGACTCAGTGAGAGGGCTGGGAACGTGTTCCGGCGAAATCTGAGTCCAGCCTTTCGCTCGGTCAGGTGTGGAGTCCAGGCCCAGGGCAAGGAGAGGACGTCCACCCAAGCCTGAAAGCGCGTTGCCATGGTTTCCGGTGCCCGATTCCTCCCTACGCCCCCGGCTTCGCGCGCGGCGCTGGGGATTCCGTAGTTTCCGCTTCCGGTCGCGAGCGCCGGGGGCCGGGCGCGTTCTGAGGGTGCCGGGTGAAGGACTCCCTCCGCGGTCGGGAAGCCTCGGAGGGCCTGCGGAGGGCCGGGTCTGCACGGCGGCCCCCTCCCCCACGCCCGGCAGACTCCTTGTCCCGTGAGCGGTCGCTGGACCTGCGGCGCGCCCCTGCCCCGGCCGTCCCCCCGCGCCCGGCGACGCGGCCTCGGTGGCGAAGCCTGGCTACCCTTGGTTTTCCCCGTTTTCTCGGGTTTGTACTAGCAAAGAGAACAAGGGAGTCTTCTACTGATTCTCATGTTCTACGATACAGATACCCTCCGCGTGCCCCGTCTCGCGTGACCCTGAGCACGTTTCCTTTTCAGACATTGAATAAAGCGCGCGGTGACGTGCATTTTGTGGTTCTTTCTCTTACTAGGTCTCTGTGCTTTCCTTGCCTTTTCTCCGCCCTCCTGTAAGTCCTGAAGAGTGAAGACCTAAATCCAAAGTTATGGCAAAGCACCTGAAGTTCATTGCCAGGACTGTGATGGTACACGAAGGGAACGTGGAAGGTGCATACAGAACCCTGAACAGGTAACTACGTAAAGGGATCAGAAACAGGACTAGATGGACTCTCTGGGAAGTGAGGTCGTTACTCACCCATACACACCCATCACGGATTGTTCTTAAACCAGTGCCAACCCAGGTGGGGGTCTAGCCTTTTGAAACTTCTCAGCCCCACAGTTTATTTTCTTAAAAATGAAATTCTTCCTAAAACCTAACTGTGAAGCTTATTTATCAAGCGATACTCATCCCTTTGATAAAGAACCTGAGTTTTACCCACGACTTACAAAAGAACCCAAAGGGAAAACTGAGATGTGAAGTTGCTAGGAAGCAGTAACATTGGTAAATAGCTAAGGGGGGGATTGGTGTAGGACAAGGCCAATGGAAGAGATTAATTTAGATTGGGATCTTGGAGAAACAAGTAAGAGATGGGATGTCATTAAAGGTTTACAAGAGGGTTACGGATAAACAAAAATACATAGATGTGAATAAATTAGAAGTGGAGGAGCTGTACTGAAAGATTTTTGAATGCTAGGCTGTGAGATAAAGGATAACCCTAATAATGCCTTACCACTCAAATTTCTCAGTCAGAAAGTTCCCTTGTCACCACTTGTAAGATTTTTGACTTTCTGGAATTCCTAATTCATTGTTTTCTCTCTTCAGTGAGAACCATGGTTTGGAGAAACAAATATGTGTTGAGTTGAATTACCAAGGAATTGTAGGAGTATTTTTGTTTTGGGTTTTTTTTTTTTTTTTTTTTTTTTGCATGATACTGGAGATTGAATACAGGGATGTTCTACTAATAAGCTACACCTACAGCCCTTTTTTATTTTTTTATTTTGAGACTATGTCTCATTAAAGTTTCCCAGGCTGCACTTAAACTTGTAATTCTCCTGCCTCAACCTCCTGAGTAGCTGGGATTATAGGCACCACCATACCTGGCAGGAAGGAGATTTTAAGAGATTACATGAGCTATCCCTCTGTCTTAAGTCCTTTGATATGGTTTCTTTTCACAAGTAAGGGAAGCCCATAAAGATTATATTTCTTGGGTCATGCAATTATTGAATGGTGTAGAGAATCATAAAGCACACTTTTTTAGTGTTCTTTGCTCTATATTAAAAGGTTACTAGCTTTTATGGAAATGGAGGGGACTTGTGGTAGTCATTTTCCAGTTAAGAAACCTTATTTGATTAGGTTTAAATATTGGTTGGATTTGGGGGACTGAGAGTGCAAGTAAAAGAGAATTTTAATTTTTAGGAAAGCCAAGTTCTGGGTGAGCAGGGCCACATGGCAGAAGAATGCAATAAGTGGGATGCTGTCAGAAACTAAATGAGCAGTTTCAGAATCAGGATGTTTTTTATTCTTTTAAAAGCATCTTGTTTTGGAGGCTGGCAATGTAGCCCAGTGGTTGCCTAGCATGTGTGGGGCCCTGGGTTTAATCCCCAGCACCTGCAAATAAATAAATAAACTCAAGATTTGGTCTTGGGTCAGCCCCATCACCTCATTCTGTTTTATGCAAACCTTGGGGCAGAAGGTATTCCCTGTGCATTGTCATTAAGATTAAGAGTAATCCATTAGCATACCCTATTTATTTCTTTTTTTCTCTGTTGCCTGCTACTCAGTCCTTCTCTCTTTCTTTCCTCCCTTCCTTCCTCCCCCTCTCTCCCTCTCTCTCCCTGTGTCTCTGTCTCTCTCTCTCTCTCTCTCTCTCTCTCTCTCATTTCAGACCATCTGGTGTCATGTCTGAGAGTGATGAAGTGTCTGATGACCTTTCTCTGTCCTTATGTTGGAAGCACAAAATGTTTTTACAGGTGACATATAGACTCAATAGTGAATTAACTAGTGAAGTGAAATACTGAATTTGGGCAAAGGAATATCTCACATATAACTACCCTTTTCTTCTCCTGACCTTTCCCTATAAATCTTTTTCTGTGTGTTTTATTTTATTTATGATTTATTTTAGTGGATTTAAATGGGTCAGAGTGGTTGAGAGATGTTTTTGTTTTGTTTTTACATTCTAGGCAAGCACTCTATCACTAGTTATATCTCCACCTTGAGATGATCATATTATTGAGGGTGTTGAAGAGTAGCTATTACTTGATGATAAAACAAATTCCAGAAGGCTCAGTTTTTGGTCCCCTTAACTTAACCCCTGTTTCTAAAGCACAGGTAGCACAAAAGGAAGGATTTTGTGTTTATAAAATTAGCTACTTTAACAAAGAACCAAAAACATGGCAGGGTATTTTTGTGTGAGTGTGTGGTACTAGGGATTAATCCCAGAGCCTGGCACTTGCTAGGGGAACAGTCTACCACTGAGCTACCTCCCCAGCCTTTTTTGAAATTTTTAATTATTTTGAGACAGAATCTAATAAGTTTCCCAAACTGATCTCTAATTTGCTATCCTCTTGCCTCAGCCTCCCAGGTTGCTATGGTTACAAGTATGCACCACTGTGCCTTACTACCATTTTAATGCTTTTGACCAAGCTACTGCTTGAAAATAGTCTGTTCATGTTAATAAGCACTATAACTGAGTGATTCAAGGTGCAGAATGCTGGGCATGGTGGCATGCCTATAATCCTAGCGAGTCAGGAGGCTGAGGCAGGAGGATCTCGAGTTCAAAGCCAGCCTCAACAAGAGCAAGGCACTAAGCAACTCAGTGAGACCCTGTCTCTGAATAAAATAAAAAAATAGGGCTGGGGTTGTGGCTCAGTGGTTGAGTGCCCTGAGTGCCATACACACACCACACTCACAAAGTGCAAACTACCTGGTTCAGATCCAAGCTCTGCCACTTAATAACTTCATGATGTCTGATAAGTTACTTAATGTCTCTGCCTTAGTTTCCTTATATGTCAAGTGGAGCTTATTAATGATATCCGTCTTAATAGTTGACCTGAGGCTTGTTAGTTGATACCTGTAAAGTGCTTAGAAGAGTGTTAGTCAGCTTTCCTTTGCTGTGGCACAATACTTGAGAAAATCATCCTAAAGGAGGAAAGGTTTATTTTGGTTCACAATTTCAGAGGTTTTAATCTGTGGTCAACTTGTTTCATTGTGATGGGACTGTGGTGAGGCAGAGTATCATGGTGGAGAGGGCATGGTACAGGGAGCCAGGGATACAATCCCCCTTCCCTTCCCTACTCTCTTCAACTGCGTCCCACCTCTTATATTTCCACCACCTCCCAGAGTCGCATCAATGGATTAACCCACTAATGAGGTTAGATCCCTCAAGATGCAGTCATTTCCTGAAAGCCCCACCTCTGAACATAGCTACACTGGGCACTAAGCCTCCAACACATGAGCCTTTGGGAAACATTCCAGATCCAAACTATAATAGTAGGCATTATGTGTTAGGTATTATCCCAATTTGGAACTCATTGTAAGGAAGTTTTGCTTCCTTAATGAAACCTTGCTTCTACAGTGGAACTCATTGTAAGTTGGCTTTGCTCTATGGGTGATTTGTTTTTTCTTGAGAGACTGAGAATTTACTTTTAATTGTCTTCTGTCTTCCTTGAATAAGGTTATGCTTAAGGTGGCCCAGAGATGAGAAAAAAGTGGAAATAATTATTTAACTTTATTTTGACATGAGGATTAGTTTATCAGTAGTAAATGAATTTTCTTAAAGACTGTAATGCTTTCCCACCAAGTCCTCTTCTGTTTAGCCTATTGCTAATCTCTATTTAAATAACAGTATTTATTCTGTTTGTATTCATTCTTGTATATATAGAATGTATCCTGCATTTCCACTTTCAAAAATTTTAAACAAAAAATCTGAGAAATAAAAATATCTTTATGCCAGGCATGGTGGTACATGCCTGTAATCTCAGTGGGTGGGAGGTTAAGGCAGGAGGATCACAAGTTGAAAGCCAGCCTTAGCAACTTGGCAAGGCCCTAAGCAATTTAGCAAGACCTGTTTCTAAATAAAATATAAAAAGGGTTGGGAATGTGGCTCAGTGGTTAAGCACTCCTGGGTTCAATCCCCAGTGCCAGGAAAAAAAAAAAAAAAGGCAATAAACAAACAAACATTAAAAGCCAGCCTCAGGGCTGGGATGTAGCTCAGTGGCAAAGTGTCTGCCTTGCATTCGCAAAGCCCTGGGTTGGACCCTCAGTTCCAAAAAAGACAAAAAAAAAAGCCAGCCTCAGCAATTTAGCAAGGCCCTAAGCAACTAAGTGAGATCTTAATCTCAAAATAAAAAACAAAGGGCTAGGGATATAGCTCAGTAGTAAAGCTCTTCTGGGTTAAATCTCTAAAACCAAAAAAAATTAATTAATTAAAAGGGTTGGGGTTCAGTGGTAAAGTGCCCCTAAGTTCAATCCCCAGTACCAAAAAAAAAAAAAAAAAAAAAATATATATATATATATATATATATATATATATATATATATATATATATAAAATCTACTATCTGTGATGGGGTTGATCATCTCTTCATTGAAGATTGAAGCCAGGTCTAGCAGAAAGCACAAAGTCAGGGCTGGGGATGTGGCTCAAGCGGTAGCACGTTCGCCTGGCATGCGTGCGGCCCGGGTTCGATCCTCAGCACCACATACAGACAAAGATGTTGTGTCCGCCGATAACTAAAAAATAAATATTAAAATTCTAAAAAAAAAAAAAAGAAAGCACAAAGTCAGCTCTCTTTTCTGAGAGGAGCCTTTTTTTTTTTTAATTGGTTGTTCAAAACATTACAAAGCTCTTGACATATCATATTTCATACATTTGATTCAAATGGGTTATGAACTCCCATTTTTACCCCGTATGCAGATTGCAGAATCACATCAATCACATCGGTTACACATCCACGTTTTTACATATTGCCATACTTGTGACTGTTGTATTCTGCTATCTTTCCTATCCTCTACTATCCCCCCTCCCGTCCCCTCCCATCTTCTCTCTCTACCCCATCTACTGTAATTCATTTCTCTCTGTTGATTTTTTTTCCCTTTCCCCTCACATCCTCTTATATGTAATTTTGTATAACAATGAGGGTCGAGCCTTTTGTTCTAGTTAACAAGGTACAATCATACTTCTTTGTGTCCTTCTCCAAAATCCTTATTCAGCCAGGATCTTTTTTATTTAATCACTACAGTTTTTGCTTTTCCTATTTTTTCTTTACTGTTTTTCATTTTGACCTAAACCCCTTCATTCTCCTAGGTGTAAGCTGGTGGTAGGTAAGGGGAAAATAAATGAATGCTAGAAAATAGATGTATGTGTGGATACCTTCTTCCCCCCTGGCCTGGTACTGTTTCACATATTCTAGGTAATTGGTTTTCAATTCTCTCTAAATTTCTATCTTTTTAGAAATAGCAGTCTCATAACTCTGTTAAGATTCCCTTTTTTATTAGTGATTGGCAGTTTACACATACATTTTTCCTGAGTGGAAGTGTTAATTTTAATCAGAAGCAATCAGTGTGACATCCTATAGTTTTCAATCCTGGCCACTTTTTTAGAACTACCTGGGGAGCCCAGGCTCACCTCTTAACTGCTGGGCTCAAGCAATCCTTCCATCTCAGCGTCCTGAAGGTGCTACCACATCCAGCTTAAACAATCATTTGGGGCCAGAAGTATAGCTCTGGTGGATTGCCTACCTAATGTGTGAGGCCCTGGGTTTGATCCCCAGCACTGAAAAAACTAAACAAAAAACCTCTTAGTGCCAGGGCCCAACCTGAGGCTAAATGAGAATATCTGTGGCATGATGCCTGACCAGCAGCATTTTCAAAATGCCCCATGAGATTTTAATATTTCATAAGAATTGAAAATCATTTTAATAGACTTTAGACTCCTTAAGGCAGAGACTTATGTGTACTTTTTTATTTGTATATGCCTCACATTTACTGAAGGGTCTTGCACATAGGAAGAGCTTGTTAAATGTCTAATGAACATAAATATTCTTTGTCTTTTGTCAGTCCCTTTAAGTGTTTGTCAAACTTTTCCACTGAAGTATCCTTAACAGCAGAGAAAAGCGAAGGAACTACAGAGGTTCTGTCATTATAAGCAATCGCAGAATTTTTCTGAAGTTTCTCTTTTGTTTTTAATTAAAATTTTAGCTAAACTTTGTATTAATTGCCATTTTATCTGTTTTAGGGCCAGCACTCCTGCCCTTACTTGCCCTCACTTCACTTAATTTTTCTTTTTACAGTGTTAGGGATTGAACTCAGAACCTCACACATGCCAAGCAAAAGCTTTGCTACTGAGCCACATCCCCAGCTCACTACAGTTAAAATTGGTGTTCCAGAAAGGGGATATAGCTCAGTGGTAGAGTGTTTGCCTAGCATGTACAAGGTCCTGCCATTCCTTCCCCAGCATGTTGAGGCCCTGGGTTCGATTCTCAGTACTGTGTATGAATAAGTAAAATAAAGGTCCATTGATAACTAAAAAAAAATTTAATAAAAAAATCAAGGGCTGGAGTTGTGGCTCAGCGGTAGAGCGCTCGCCTAGCATGTGTGAGGCCTTGGGTTTGTACCTTAGCTCCACATAAAAATAAATAAATAAGATGATATTTAAAAAAAAATCAAAAGGGAGAGAAAGTAGGTACTCAAGTGAGATGTATCAAATTTATTCAAAAACCCCTGTTAAGTACCTTAATTGAAAAACAGTATTTAGCCAGGTCTAGGGGGAGCATGCCTGTAATACCAGCAATTCAGGAGGCTGAGGCATCTCAAAATTTTAAAAATGCTCTGGGAGCTGGGCATGGTGGAGCATGTCTGTAATCCCAGGGGCTTGGGAGGCTGAGACAGGAGGATTGCAAGTTCAAAGCCAGCCTCAGCAACTAAGTTAGCAAGGCCCTAAGCAATTTAATAAGATCCTGTCTAAAAAATAAAAAGGGGTGCGCTGGGGATGTGGCTCAAATAAATAAGTAAAAATGAAAAGGGGTGGGGAGGTGCTTCAGTGGTTAAGCACTCTGGGTTTTAATCCCTGGCACGAAAAAAAAAAAAAGGTTTGAGGGCTGTAGGTCCATGTACTTGTATAGTATGCATGATGCCATGGGTGTAATCCCCATTGCCACAGGAGGAAAAAAGAAAAGAAATTTGGGCCCCAAAGACTCAGAATCTAAAGTTTAATATTTAGGCTTCTTTATGAGTTTGGAAAATTAAAACATTGTGGCTAGGATTGTCTGGAAAGCCAGTACAAGAAGTGCATTGGCACCAAGCAAGGTGGCTCACACCTGTAATCCCAGTAGTTTGGGAGGCTGAGGCAGGAGGATTGAAAGCCAGCCTCAACAACTTAATGAGGCCCTGTCTGGGGATGTGGCTCAGTGGTTAAGCACTCCTGGGTTCAATCCAAGGGTTGGGGGGCATTGATTGCAGAGAAATAGTTTGGAAAAGTATTATGGAAATGACATATAGGTATAGATATACAGATATATAATTTTTTTTCTGCTGTAGGGGATTGACCCCGGGGTGCTTTAGTTATATCCGCAGCCTTTTTTATTTTTTAGTTTGAGACAGAGTTTCTAAGCTGCTGAGGGCCTTGCTAAGTTGCTGAGACTGACCTTGAACTTTTGATCATCTTGCTTCCGGAGTCACTGGGATTACAGGTGTGTACCACAGTGCCCAGCTATGATTTTTATAATCCTTAGGAAGGATACTTGTCATTTTATTTTCTCTCTTTAGAAAGGTGTATTTCTGTTTCTTTTTTTATCTTGGATTATTAAATATGTGTTCCATAAATTATTTCTTCAGTTTTAGGGGGAAAAGTGAACAGGTATTTTGCTTTTAGAATAATTTTCTAGGCAAGGACTTTTTTAAGCTTGCAAATGTTAACTGGGTCAATTCTGGAGTGGCCTAGTCTTCTGTCTTCCTGCCTACTAAATAAGTATTTTCTGACTATTGCATTTTACTTCTTTTTCTCTGCTTTTCTCTAATGTCCCCTCTGACCACCTTTTCTGTACATGTTTCTTATCCCAGGTTTCTCATTAACCTCTTTTAGCTTTCTGATAGTTTAAAAATAAGTTGGCTGTCACGGATGGTGGTGCATACCTGTAATCCCAGCAACGCAGGAGGCAGAGGAAAGAGGATCACAAGTTCCAGTGATAAAGTGTTCTTAGGTTCAATCCTTCTCCCCCCCACCCCCTACCTCCTGCAAAAAAAAAAAAAAAAAAGATTGCTTGTTCTGTTCTCTAATTACTATAGATAGGAGAGCAAATGAAAGGAGAGGAGGTGGTAAAAACTTACCATGTTTGGAGTACAGAGGAAGTCTTGCAAAGGAAACAACCTATGTGTCTGCCCAGGGACACGGCCACAAAATGCCTGTTACATAAGCAGAGGCCCTCATCCTAGGATGAGGAGATGGAGAGTGGGGGTTGCTAGGAAGCTCTGTGTGATTGGCTGGCCCCCAGACAAGGAGAGGGAAACATACTGGAAGCATGCCCAGTTGACCCCTTTTACTCCTGGTGGGCCAGCTTCTGGGTCCATTGAGTCCTACTGCCTACACATTGGTCTTGACGTAAGCTAGCTACACTGACATGTGAGTCTGCCACCCCCAGCTCCTCCCTCTAGGCAGCTCGGCTCCTTTTACATAATCAGTTGAATTTCACTAAAACTGGCAGCTGGTTTCTCCTTCATATTAGGTTGCCAGGCACCCAAACTGCAGGCTGATATGTTTACACTAAAGCTCTTGGTCTGCTAGTCCTTGAACTACCTTTGGAAGCAGAAGCATTATTAGTAACACCCTTCCTATTTAGTTCAAAGCTCTTCCTCCCTCTTTATCTATTAGAGATAGTTAAATAGATGCCTCTGCTGTAGGGACTGGAGCATTTGAAGTTAATCTGCTTTTTCAGGATGACTAGAAGGTACCCGGTAAGAGAGAATCCTCACCTAGCATCTCATAATTTTTATTTGCTTAGTGTTTTGGAAGTTAATTAGAACTGCCCAGGGAATACCATTTCTCAACCATATGTTCTTTCTATCCTTTCCCCACCTCTGCCCTATGTTTTTTTTATTATTATTATTATTATTTTTCTTGTTTTACCTTTTTGTTTCAGGCATTTACTTAGTAAGATGATCATCTCTGTTTCAAAACTCTTTTTGAAATACCAAGAGTACCCCAGAATGTGTTTGAATTCTCTCTTCTTGCAGTTCCTTTCATCCTACTTTTAAACTGTCTTTGTTATTCCAATAGACTCCTCTTCCTAGGTGATGCTATGTTCAGATTCTCTGTCCTTTTTATAGTCCCTCAAATCCAGACTTTTTCCTTTTTACATTATATATCCAGTCTTCCTTTCAGAAGCTTTTTGTGTATTTTCCCCAATATACTAGTCTCTAGTTCAAAAAGAGACCTTGACTAAACAGTAGTAAACACAGGCCTGGACAGAAATCAATACTTAGGTGTTTAGATCATTTCTTTTCTTCAGTGTTGCCATATCTTGACTCTCATTTTCCTCTTTGCTCTAGTTCTTCCTCTTTCGCCTAGTTCTTCCTCTCTCTCATTGTCTTCTTTGCCTGTAGGCTTCATAATAATTTGTCTTCTGTACTTGAAATGATTTCCATTTGAGAAACAATATTATTGCAGAGCACTACACTACAAACCTGGATTCCTGTAGCTCCATTTTGTGATCTTTGGCAAGTCAGCCTCTGAATTTTAGTTTCTTAATTTGTAAAAATTTGACATTATCTTCCTAATCAGTTTCATAGGATTGTAATTAGGATCATGGTTTTAAAAATACTATTTAAATGCTAATGTTTTATTTTAGTAAAGGTAATATAGAGGGTTTCTGAGCTAATAACTGACAGAACTGTACTGTACTGCAAAAAAAGGCCACTGCACAAGGATTAACTGTTCTTAATTCTAGTGCAGTAGACGTTTCTCCATCATTGAGAAGGTTCACTTTTACCATACATGTTTTAGTCAGCTTTTCATTGCTGTGGCTAAAATACTTGACAAGAATAAGTTAGAGGAGGAAAATTTTTATTTTTTGGGCTCACGGTTTCAGAGCTTAAGAGCTTTAGTCCAGGGTAGGCCAACTCCATAGCTCTGGGCCTAAGGTGAGGCAGAACATTGCAGTGGAAGGGTGTGGCATCAGGAAGCACAAGATATGACAACCAGGTAGTAGAGAGAGTTCTGCTTACCAAGGCAAAATATAAACCCCAGAGTCACACCCTGAGTGGCCTACTTCTCCATCCACACCTGGCCTACCTATTCTACTGCTCTGCTAATTCTCATCAATGGATCAATCCACTGATTACACCTCATAGTTAGCCATTCGACCTCTGAAAATTCTTGCATTGTCTCACACATGAGCTTTTGAGGGGCATCTCACATATAAACCATTTGCTGATAATTTTCTTATTGCCAAGCATTATGACATATGCAAAAATGAATGAAGAATTGGTCTTTGGGGCCGGGGTTGTGGCTCAGTGGTAGAGTGCTTGCCTAGCATGTGGGAGGCACTGGGTTCGATTCTCAGCACCACATGTAAATAAATAAAGGTCCATCAACAATGAATGAAATATTAAAAAAAAAGAATTGGTCTTTAATCTTAGAAAGAACACAACCAATAAGGGAATTTTTTTTTTTTTTCAATGTAGTTAAATATAATACTACCTGATCTGTGCTGAAAGTGGCATTGACAGTGTGCCTTGGTTCTTCCTGGACCATGAGCAGCGACATAGCTTAGGAAGTTGTTAGAAATGCATCTGGGGGTAGGGTGTGGTTGGGTAGTAGCATATTTGATACCGCGGGTTCAATCCCCAGCACTGTGAAAAGAAATGTAAATTCTTGGGCTGGGGTTGTGGCTCAGTGGTAGAGTGCTTGCTTTATAAGTGTGAGACCCTGGGTTCAATTCCCAGCACCACATATAAATAAATAAAATAAAGGTCCACTGACAACTAAAAAATATTTTTAAGAAAGAAAGAAATGTAAATTCTTGAGTTTCACTCTAGACTTCCTACAGAAGAAGAGACTGGAGGTGGCACAATAGTCATGTTTTAACAGGTTTTTTAGTTGACTACCGCATGCACCGCATGCTAAAGTTTGAGAATAGTGCTTTAGGAAGGGAGGGTGGGAGTAATTGGTTTCACCTGGATGAGTTGGGGCACTTTACCACTGAGCTATATTCCTGCCCCCCCCACACCTTTTTTTTGATGGGGGTCTCAAAAAGAGAATGGAAATAGGGCAACCTACTTATCTCTCAGATGAGGCTGGCCTTGAACTTGAGATCCTCCTGCTTCAGCATCCAGATATAACAATTGATTTGGGCCTTTGAGGAACAAATAGAATTTTTTTTTTTAATTTATTTATTCTAATCAGTTATATACTTCAGCAGAATGCTCTTTGATTCATTGTACACAACTAGAGCACGATTTTTCACTTCTTTGGTTGTACACAAAGTAAGGACACACCATTCATGCCGTCTGCATGTACCTAGGGTAATGATGTCCATCTCATTCCATTGTCTTTCCTATCCTCATGCCCCCTCCCCTCCTCTCCCTCCCGCTTTGCCTAATCCAAAGTTCCTCCACTCATCCTCATGCCCCCCCTCCCATTTTAGATTAGGATCCATTTATCAGAGAAAACATTGGGCCTTTGGTTTTTGGGGATTATCTTACTTTGCTTAGCATGATATTCTCCAGCTCCATCTATTTACCTGCAAATGCCATAATTTTATTCTCTTTTATTGCTGAGTAATATTCCGTTGTATGTATGTATATGTATGTATATATATATATATATATATATATATATATATATATACACACACACATACACACACACACACACACACACACAAACACCACGGTTAAAAATAGAATTTTATTAGGTAGAAAAAGAAAAAAATGAAGTTGGGTATGGTGGCAACTGCTTTTAATCCCAGCGGCTTGGGAGCCTGAGACAGGAGAATTTTGAGTTCAAAGCCAGCCTCAGCAATGGCAAGGCACTAAGCAACTCAATGAGACCCTGTCTCTAAATAAAATACAAAATAGGGCTGGGGATGTGGCTGGGACTAAGTCTGTAAGTCTGGGACTCACTGTACTAGATGATCTGATTTATGTGTTGAGATGGGTTCACTTGAGTTAGTTAAGGCCTTGCTAAATTGCTGAGGCTGGTGTTGAACTCTTAATCCTCCTGTTCCAGCCTCCTAGGTCACTGAGATTACAGGTATGTGCCACCTTGCCCGGCTCTAATGTAATTCTTATGGAATAAATTTGGGAAGGAGACAAATACAGTTTTGTGTAGGGTTTGAGGCAGTTGGAAATATTCGTCTACCTCTAACATAAGATTTGTTCTAGAGGGGCTGGGGATGTGGCTCAGGCGGTAGCGCGCTCGCCTGGCATGCGTGCGGCCCGGGTTCGATCCTCAGCACCACATACAAACAAAGATGTTGTGTCCCCCGAAAAACTAAAAAATAAATATTAAAACATTCTGTCTCTCTCTCTCTCTCACTCTCTCTTTAAAAAAATTGTAAAAAAAAAAAAGATTTGTCCTAGAGATAAAAATTTAGGAGTCAACAGTATCTGGGTCATTTTTTTTTCTCAATCATAATATGACACTAGAGTCACCTGGGAAATTTAAAAAGATTCCCAGTGCATGGCCTTACTCTAAACCAGTTAAGTCAGTCTTAGAAGAGTGAGAGCTAGGCATCAGTACCTCCTAAAAAAGTCTTCAGGAAATGAAGAGTGTATCAGGGTTGAGGCCCTCTGGCAAAGGTTAGGAGAATCATATATAATCAGAATCAAGAAGGTTTATAGTCAGAATTTGAAGGGATAACATTTATGGGTAAATTGAGAAAAAAAGCCTATCCTTTTTGAGCCTTTTGATCTCTAGTGCCTCATTTCTCTGTTGTAGGACTTTAGTATTATATCCGCATGACTGTTTCCAACAGAACCTGCATAGATCATCTCTTTTTGGGAGTGTGCAGCTATTCTCTTGGTTCCCATCTCCTGGCCACTAAAATCTGAACCAGCTGATCCATACAGATAAGACAGTCTAGTAGCCTACAAATTATTCTGTACCTGGGGATTAGAATATATGGTCTTTACTGTAGAGGGTCAGTGGAGAGGCCTGTCAGGAACCTTTGTATGAGGGACCCAAGAGCCAGCAGGGAAGGGGACCCCCACCATACTGAACACAGAACCTCATACATGCTTGGTAAGTTCTCTACCACTGTACTGCACCCCAGCCCCTCATTCTTGATGTTAAACAGCAGGATCCTGGGAAAAGAGCCTATAGGACAGTGGTTCCCACCTCTATTCACATTTGTAATTTACCTAAAGCTATTTTCAAGTTTAATCTATCGTTATCTCAGACTTTGTAGTCCAATATAGCAACAATAAATGGAGCTTTCCACTGGGCAGAAAACTAGCTAGTAGTTTTCTTGTTTTTATTTTCTTTGTCCCTTCTTCAAATTATAATAGCCATGTGTCAACCTCTAATTTCCAGTTGTTTGTGACTTTACATATAATGAAAGGACAAGGTAAGCAGGAATGGAGGGCAGCAATAGGAAGGTGCCACTGACTTCTCCATGACCAATCAATAAGGAGTTGAAAGGGAAAGACAAATTATACATTGGGAGCCTAAGGATTAGGTTGGTTAAATAAATAAAGCCCCAGTGTCTTCTTGGCTTGGAACAAAGAGGTGAATTTGTTCAGGGAGTTATTAGTCCAGTGGGGAAAAATTGCTTTGTAAGGAATTGGGCAGGTGACCAAGAAATAAAGTGTCAATTTAACTGACATTTATATGAGATTAATATTAATAAAACATGGTTTCTGCCTTCAGGGATTTTCAATTTAATGAGGGAGACTTTTGTATAAATAAATAAATGGCAGAATGAAATAATCACTAAACTGATGTACAATAAAATTATTTTCTTTAAGAAAATAAGGGAGTGGGATTGAATTTTCACTGGTGTGGTATGGGCTGCCTATTTCCTGCATTTATGTAGGCCCCAATATTTCTCAGACTTCAGCTGTATCAATTCGCCCTCCCCCATCCCCAATACTAGGAATTGAACCCAGGGCCTTTCACATGCTAGGCAAGCACTCTACCACTGAATTATATTCCCAGCTCCTTTTTTTTTTTTTTAACTTTTAAGACTGGGTCTTGCTAAGTTTCTTAAGGCCTCACTAAGTTGTGCAGGTTCGCCTTGAACTTTTTTCAGTCCTCTTGCCTCAATCTCTGGAGTAGCTGGAATTACAGCTGGGCTAACCATCAATTCTTTTTTTTTTTTTTTGTCGTTGTAGATGGACAGATGCCATTATTTTATTTGTTTATTTTGTTAGGCAAGTACTGTACCAGTGAGCCACAACCCAGCCTTAACCATCAATTCTTAATAAGAATGCAACCAAGCCAGGTGCTGTGGCACACACCTGTAATCTCAGTGGTTTGGGAGGCTGAGGCAGGAGAATCCCAAGTTCCAGGCCAGCATCAGCAAAAGTGAGGTGCTAAATAACTCAGTGAGACCCTGTCTCTAAATAAAATACAAAATAGGGCTGGGGATATGGATCAGTGGTCGAGTGCCCCTGAGTGCAATCCCCAGCACCCCCCCCCCCCAAAAAAAAAAAAAAAAGAATGGAACCGTATTCTCCACTAAGGACCAAGTAGGAATCACCCCCTAAAGATTTATATTTCTGGGCTGGGGGTGTGGCTCAGTGGTAGAGTGCTTGCTGTGGGTTCGATCCTCAGCACCACATAAAAATAAGTAAATAAAGATATTGTGTCCATCTACAACTAAAAAAATTAAAAAAAAAGATTTATATTTCTTTAAATTACAAATGACTCCTCCCATTTGGAGTTTGTAAGCAGCAATGAGCCCAAGCTTCTAATCTGATTACCTGCCTTCATACAGAATCCTCAGCATGGATGGGCTCATTGAAGACATTAAACGACGAAGATACTATGAGAAACCTTGCCGCAAGCGACAGCGGGAAAGCTATGAAACCTGCAGGCGGATCTACAACATGGAAATGGCTCGAAAGATCAACTTTTTGATGCGAAAGAATCGGGCAGATCCATGGCAAGGCTGCTGAGACGCCGATAGGAGGCCCACATCCAGTTTGTCTCCACCTCTTTCTCTATAATAAACTCAAATCGACTATATGCAAGAAAACTTGCATGTAGAGAAGCAACCCCACTGGTCAGCAGTAGACTGTCTTTCTTATTAAGTGAAAGACAAACAGTCCAAAAGTAGTCTAGGAGAAGAATGGTGGTGGTTAAAGGATAGGGAAGGGGGCTATCAGCAATTGTTTAATGGGCCTAGAGTGTCAGTTTACAAATCTGAAAACATTCTGAAGATAGATGGTGATGATTGCCAACAAAAAAGTGAATGTACTTAATGCCACTGAATTACACACTTTAATAGTTTAAAAATGGTAATTTTTGTAAAAGTCTTTTCAGTAAGTATGTTTAATTCTAGGGTATGTAAGGAAAATTTACAAACTCTGGTGGGGCATATACCTACCATATTCTACCCACTTTTATGAGCCCTTAAGCAAAATCTTATTGGAAAAGCATCAGTTACTTTTTACTGAGCTACTCCCCGCATCCCTGTGCAACCATTGAACAAAGAGGAGAGGAATTATTTATGTATTTGGAATAAATCTGCTTCCAGAATACCTTAACAGTAGGCTGAAGTGGTGGAATCCTTGCCAGAGCAATAAAAGACAAGTTTAACATCAGTGTTCATTCCTGTTTTCTGTCTGTCCTTTAGTTTTCCTAAAGGAGGCTAAAGAGGGATGGTAGAAAAGAAAGTAGTAGATGATACAAAAGACAGAATAGGAGACTGTTGAAGGAAGGGCGCAGAGCCAGAAATACTCTATAGCAGTGGTTCTCAGTGTGTCCTTAGCATCAGCAGCATCACCTGGGAGAACTTGTTTGCAGTGCAAATTATGGGACCCTACTTTAGGTCTTAGGTCTTTTGAATTGGAAATTGGGGTTGAAGTCCTGCAATCTATTTTAACAGGGCTGCAGGTGATTCTGATACCTGCTATAGTTTGAGAACCACTGTTACCACTACCACGACCTCAACGTCTAGGCGCTACTGGGTATGTTTATCCGACCTGGATGAAAAGATCAGCTGCTCCACTTTTCCTCCTGCTGTCAGCTTCCTCTCTTCTTGGTCCCTTGAAAGCTGTGTTGCCAGTATTAAGAGTTAGTGCCAGCTCCCTAGAGAGAAGGCAGAGGCCAGCCCACCTCTCAGCGGCTGCAGTCATCTCAGTGTTAAGAAGGGAAATAAACAAAGCATCTGCCAAATACTTCATGTTGCTAGTGTTCAAACATTGCCCCCTTGTGGTATGATACAGTGACTTCAGATTTTGGCCTTAATTCTTTTAAATTTTTCTTTTCACATTTAGCATACTTGTTGATTGATTAAGCAGGGATTGCAAGAAGATATCCTGGAATCACAGTGGTCCTTGCTTCTCAGGACTTCATCATCTTAATTCTATTCATCAGTAGTCAGTAGTCAGGCCCAGTAAAACCTCCTTAGAAATTGCTTAGAAACAAGATCTCCTTGACCTTGGGAAATATTATGTTTGGAGAAGAATCTATAGACATATGGTCCTCAAATTTGTTATATTTATATAAAGTAACAAGTTAGTGAATTAGACATAGATACTTCAAATCACCTTTCAGTCTGTGAATTTGGTCTCAAATCCCTTTTCAGTTAATTTGAAGCAATGACCTCTTGCCATAGTAGCATGTTTGCATTATCAGAACCAGACCTATTACATGGCAGTGTTCCCTCCGGTTAAGGTTGTTTCTGAGCTCCTTCAAAAATGTTAAAGGGGTAACTGAGAACTGAAATTGACTTAGCCCCTGGAAACTGTCTCCTGCTTGTCCTAATCTTTAATCTTGACAATTGTCCATGCTCTCCAGACTGGTGAACAGTGGTGGGTCTTAGCAGATAGTTAGGGTGCTTCATAAATGGGTATTGGGTGGGACTGACAAAACTTTCAGACTACTTGTGCTGTGATATCCTGGAGAAAAACTGTCCATTTCCTGCTCTGAGAAGCTAGCAGGTGACTGCATGGTGGTTTAATGAGTAGGGGTTGTTTTAATCCTTTTATCCCTGTACTGGGTTTAGAGGAGGGGTGCTTTGGATCTTATTCAGTTACAAGATGGTAGATAAATACTGCTTACCCTTATCCTGGGCACCTGTGAAATCCAGCAAGTCACAGAAATGCCTCTGACAGGTCTCCTATTATTTATTTATATTTTGATACCAGGGATTGAACTCGTGCACTTGACCACTGAGCCACATATCTCCAGCCCTATTTTGTATTTTATTTAGAGATAGGGTCTCACTGAGTTGCTTAGCCCCTTACTTTTTGCTGAGGCTGGCTTTGAACTTGAGATCCTCCTGCCTCAGCCTCCTGAGCCACTGGGATTACAGGCATGCTCCATCACGCCAGGCTCCTATTTTAACTTAATGATCTTATAGTGTACTGCTCTGGAAGCACATATCCCTTTAAAATCTAGATTCCTGAATAACTTGGTAGTTTCAAGTTTTCAGAAGTATGAAATAAGGCTGGGTGCGGTGGCACATGCCAGTAATCCCAGTGGCTCTGGAGGCTAAGTCAGGAAGATCATGAGTTCAAAGCCATCCTTGGCTACTTAATGAAGTCCTGTCTCTAAATAAAATACAAATAAGGGCTGAGAATGTTTCTTAGTGGTTAAGTGGCCTTGGGTTCAACCCCCAGTGCCAAAAAAACAAAGTTTGAAATAAGAATTTGCCTATATGTTCACTGAAAATATTGTGTTTAACCCCAGGGCTGCAAAAGCCCCAGCACACTGTTTATTGATCTTAAAGAACTTGGATTGGGGGGCTGGGGTTGTGGCTCAGTGGTGGAATACTTGCCTAGAATGTGTGAGGCACTGGGTTCGATTCTCAGCACAACATATAAATAAATAATAATGGTCCATTGACAACTAAAAATTAAATAAAAGTTAAAAAAAAAAAAAAAGTTATTGTGTCCATCTACAACTGAAAGTATTTATAACAACAACTTGGAGGACCAACAGAGAGAGTTTCGACCAGGCCAGGACAACATGGTGGGCTGCACTAACCCTATAAGTAGAGGGGAAAATACAGAATATGTTGTGTGCTTACTGCACAAATGAATTTCTTCAGATATTTTATGAGTACATTCCTTTACAACCAAGGTTGCTCTGCTTTGACCCCCACTTAAAAGATTGGGAGAGAAGGGAAGTGTGGTCAGTTTCCCTTTTCCTTACTCACATTCCCACATTCTTGAGAGTCCTTATCATCAGGACAGGACTTCCTAGGCACTGACCAGTGTTTACCACCCCCCCTTTTTTGGGGGGAGGGGGTACTGGGGATTGAACCCAGGGGTGCTCTACCACTGAGCCACATCCCCATCCCTTTTTATTTTTAATATTGAGACAGGGTCTCATTGAGTTGCTTAGAGCATTGATAAATTGCTGAAGCTAGCTTGAATTTGCAATCCTGTCTCAGCCTTCTGAGTTGGGATTAAAGGCTTGTGCTGTCACATGTGTTATTTTAAGGAATAACACTATATTAACAAGGTAAAGGAATAAGAGTGATGTGTTAATATAGGCAATTGAAAGGAAAACAAATGTTTTAGCTTCTTTTCCATACAAGTTTATGTATATAATTTAAAAAAAAAAAAAAAGACAGAATCACTTTTGTAGATGGACACAACACAATGCCTGTATTTTTTTTTTTTTATGTGGTGCTGAGAATCGAACCCGGGTCATGCCCGCACTAGGCGAGCGCTCTACCGCTGAGCCACAATCCCAGCCCTTATGTAAATAATTTTTTACTAGATTAAAAATTTGGATTTAGCACACGTGTAATCCCAGTGGCTCAGGAGGCTGAGGCAAGAGGATTTCGAGTTCAAAGCCAGCCTCAGCAAAAAGTAGGGGCTAAGCAACTCAGTGAGACCCTATGTCTAAATAAAATACAAAAAAAAAAATTGGATTTAGTCATACTTTTGATGAATGACTTAACCTTTCCTTGTTTTCTCCTGTAAAGTAAGGGTAATGTTATCCACAGGTTTGTGGTACAGATTAAAGGAGATAATGTGTGTCAAGTATTTAGCACAGTATCTGACACATGGAACTCGTGTCTCAGCCAGAAACCTGATCATTGATTACTCTTCACTCAACTATTACCAGGAACCAATTTAATCCTTTTTGGCTATGTCTGTGACTAAATGCCAAAATCCTAGTCCCAGCTACCATCATAACTTTTCCATATTACTACAGTAGCCATTTGATGTGTGTCCTGGCTCCAATCCATTATTTTCTAAAATGCAACCTTGTCTTAACTTTCCTGTTCAAACTGGTAACTGGTTTCCATTAGCTTCATGACAAAATTGAAACCCCTTAGCATAGTATAAAAGGCTCTTTATGACTGACCCTGCTTCCATTCGTCCCCTCAAATACACTTTGGATCACAGCACGTGCTCTTTTCTCCTCTCCTGCCCCGTATATCAACCCTTTGTTGAGATGTTTTCGGTTATGCCTTCCCTGATCCCCTTCCCTTTTTTTCCCCTTAATTGTACATGAATACAATGCCTTTATTTTATTTATTTTTATGTGGTGCTGAGGATTGAACCCAGGGCCTTGCACATGCTAGGCACATGCTCTACTGCTGAGCCACAACCCCAGCCCTCTTTTTTTTTTTTTTTTAATATTTATTTAGTTGTAGATGAATACACTGTATCTTTATTTTTATGTGGCAAGTACTAAGCAAGTACTTTTACCACTGAGCTATACCCTCATCCACCCCACATTTTAAATTTTGATGAAGCCAGTATTTTTCTTTGTTTTTGGTATTACATCCAAGAAATTATTGCCAAATCTAATACCACAAAGATTTTCCCCTATAGTTTCTTCTAAAAATTTATAAGTTTGCTCTTCAGTTTTAGTGTAGTTCTTAAACTTGGGTTGAACAGGTTGTCCTTTTCTCATTGAATAGTTTTGGCATCCTTGTTAAAAATTAGCTGACCAAGGCAGGGGTTGAAGCTCAGTCATAGAGCTCTTGCCTATTATGCATGAGGCACTGGGTTTGATCCTCAGCACCACATAAAAATAAATAAAGGTATTGTGTCCATCTACAACCAAAAAAAAATATTTTTTAAAATTAGCTGGCCAGAGCAGGGGGTGTAGCCTGGTGGTAGAACACTTACCTGGCAGATGTGAAGCCCAGGGTTCAATCCCCAGCACAAAAAATAATAATAATTAAAAAAATTAACTAACTAAATAAATAAATCGACTGACTATATATGTGAGGGTTTATTCTATTTTATTGCTCTGAGTGTCCTTACATTGGTATATTACATTTAATCCTTCCTCTATTTTTAAAGTCTTTTATATTGATGCATTATAACTACACATAATGGTGGGATTCATTGTTACAAATGGGTACATGCACACACTATAACACAATACAATAATATAATTTGGTCAGTTTCTTTTTTTTTTTTTTTTTTAAATACTTATTTATTTATTTTTAGTTTTCGGCGGACACAACATCTTTGTTTTATGTGGTGCTGAGGATCGAACCCGGGCCGTACGCATGCCAGGCAAGCACGCTACCGCTTGAGCCACATCCCCAGCCCAATTTGGTCAGTTTCATTCCCCAGTTCCCCTTTCCCTTCCCTCCTCCTTCTCTTTGGTTCCCTTCCTCTATTCTATTGGTCTTCTTTGTATTTTCTTGAGATTTCCCCATCACCTTTTTTCCCCTTTTTTATCTCTAGCTTCCACACTTGAGAGAAAACATACGACCTTTGACTTTCTGAGTTTGGCTTATTTTTGCTCAATTTAATGGTTTCAATTTTCATCCATTTTCCTGCAAATGACATAATTTCTTCTTTATGACTGAGTAAAGCCCATTGTGTATGTGTGTGTGTGTGTGTGTGTATGTGTGTATATCTATCACATTTTTTTATCCATTCATTTGTTGATGGACACCTAAACTGATTCCATAATTTCATAATCTCCCCTCCCCTCCCCTCCCCTCCTCTCCTCTCCTCTCCAGGATCTCTCTTTGTTACCCAGGCTGGTCTTCAGTTCCAGGGCTCAAGTGACCCTTCTACTTTATTCTCCCAAGTAACTGGGATTATAGGCACATTCCTGGCTCCTTATTCTCATTTTATAATTGAGGAAAAATTTCAGAAACAATTATCTGAAGAGATCAGAGCTACTAGGACACTAAGCATTTAAACCCATCAGATTCCAAATATTGGAAATAAAGTCATTTCCTAGAAAATTATTTCCTTAGAGAAAATTGACTTTTAGCTGGTGGGACTGCAAATTGGTGCAGCCAATTTGGAAAGCAGTATGGAGATTTCTTGGAAAGCTGGGAATGGAACCACCATTTGACCCACTTGTCTTCTCTGATATAAGGGGGGTGACTCAAATGGGATAGGGAGGAAGAGCAAGAGAAGAAGACTACCACTAAATAGGGAAGAGAGGTGGGAGGGAAAAAGAGGGAGAAGGGGAGTTGCATGGAAGATGGAAGGAGACCCTCATTGTTATACAGAATACATGTATGATGTTGTGATGAGAAAAAGGAAAAAAAGTGTGTTACATTAGATTGGATAGAGAGAAATGATGGGAGGGGAGGGGAGGAGTAGGGGGGATAGGAAGGGCAGCAGAATAGAATAGATATTATGATTACTGTATGTATATAAGTGACTCTATGACCAGTGTGATTCTGCAATCTGAACAATCAGAAAAATAAGAAATTATACCCCAGTGATTCAAATGTATGAATTGCCAAGATCATTGTAATGTCATGTGTAGCTAATAAAAAAAAAAAATTCACTTCCAACTGATAAGAATTCAAAGGACATGGGGTTTCCCCAAAGCCTTTTGAAAATAGGAACCTTTGCTTTAATAAACTCTCCCAATCTCTCAAAAAAAATTGACTTTTAAAAACACTGAAACAAAAGAAATTCACAACAACTCATCATAGAACTCAATCACCTACTCAACATTAGATCAGAAACTATGAAACTCCTAGAAGAAAACATAGGGTCAACACTTCAGCAAATAGTTACAGGCAACGACTTTCTCAATAGGACCCCTAAAGCTCAGGAAAGAATGCTAAGAGTCAGTAAATGGAATGGCATCAAATTAAAAAGCTTACACACAACAAAGGAAACAATTAGGAATGTGAAAAGAGAACACATAGCCAGGCTTTGTGACGCATGCCTGTAAACCCAGCAGCTTGGGAGGCTGAGGCAGGAGAATTGAGAGTTCAAAGCCAGCCTCAGCAACTTAGCAAGGCCCTAAGCAACTCAGCAAGACCCTGTCTCTAAATAAAATATAAAAATGGCCTGGGGATATGGCTCAGTAGTTAAGCACTCCTGGGTTCAATCTCTGGTATCCCCCCCCCCAAAAAGAAAGAGAACCTATAGAATGGGATAAAATTTTTGTTAGTTACTCTTCTGGCAAGGATTAATATCTAGAATATATAAAGAACACAAAAAGTTAATACCAAAAAACCCCCGAATAACTGTATTAGAAAATGGGCAAATGAACTAAACAGACACTTCTCAAAACAATAAATAGAAATGGCCAGGGTCTTGGGTTGTGGCTCAATGGTAGAATGCTTGCCTAGCATGTGTGAGGCCCTGGTCTCCATCCTCAGCACCATATAAAAATAAATAAATAAAGGTATTGTGTCCATCTACAACTAAAATATCTTTTAAGAAAGATATATATGGAAAAATGTTCAACATCATTAGCAATTAGGAAAATGCAAATCAAAACTACACCAAAATTTTGGGGCTGTGGTTGTAGCTCAGTGGTAGGGCACTTGCCTAGCATGTGTGAAGCACTGGGTTTGATCCTCAGCACTGCATATAAAGAAATTAAAAAATGAAGGTCCATCAACAAGGAAAAAAATTTTTTAAAAATACACTAATGTTGAGAGCCACAGCCGAAAGGGGCCCCAGCAAACTTCCAGCTGCCAGCTGATGATTGGCTCACAGTGGCCCCAGCAAACTTCTAGCTGCCAACTGATTGGCTCCTCTGCAGTGATGCTCATTGGGCTGTTTCCCCGCCCTTTCAGACCATGGAGCTGCTCATTGGGGGACTTTTTGGGCTCCGCCCACACCACCCAGCCAATCAGCCTCAAGAGCAGGAGGAATGGGGGAGGTTGAGAGGCTTGTGGCAAGCCAGTGGTGGCAGTTGGGCTCTGAGGGTTTTTCCTGAGGAGTTGTGTGGTGTGGTGTGTGTGTTCTAAAAATAAAGTTCGTTTCTTTTGACAAGTGGCTCCTGAATTGTGCCCAGCCAGACTGCAGCACTCTAAGACTTCATCTCACACCAGTCAGAAGGGCAGTCATCTAGAATACAAATAATAATAAATGCTGGAGAGGATGTAGAGAAAAAGGAACACTTTTACACTGTTGGTAGGACTGTAAATTAGTATAAGTGCTATGGAAATCAATACAAAGGGTTCTCAAAAGATTGGGCATGGGCTGGGGTTGTGGCTCAGCTGTAGAGTGCTCGCCTAGCATGTTCGAGGCCCTGGGTTCGATCCTCAGCACCACATATAAGTAAATAAAGGTCAATCAACAACTAAAAAAAAAAAAAAAGACTGGGCATGGAACCACCATATGACCTAGCTATTACTACTCCTTGGTATTTATTCTGAAGAATTAAAGTCATCTTTCTACAGTGATACATGCATATCCATGTTTGTAGCAGTACCGTTTCACTATAGCCAAACTATGGAACCAGCCTAGGTATCCATCAATGGATGAATGGATAAAGAAAATGTGATATATGTATATACACATAGAGTTCCTTTTTTTTTTTTTTTTTGTACCAAGGATTGAACCCAGAGGTACTCACCATTGAACCACATCCTCAGCCCATTATATATATATTTTTTGTTGTTGTTGTTTTGAGACTATGACTCACCAAGTTGTGTAGGGCCTCACTAAATTACTTAGGTCGGCTTTAAATTTGTAATTCTCCGGCCTCAGCCTCCCGAGCCACTGGAATTACAGGCATGCACCACTGTGCTCATTATGAAATGGAGTTTTATTCAGCAAATTATAGCATTTGCAAGAAAATGGATTGAACTAGAGACCATCATGTTAAGTGAAATAAGTCAAACTCAGAAGGTCAGGATCATATATTTTTGTCTCATATATGGAAACTAGAAAGGAAAAGAAAGGTGGTAGGTAGGGATCTCATGAAAATCAAAAGGAGATCTATAGAGGAAAGGGAACAGGGGGTGGGTTTTGGAGAGGAAGGGGATAAATTCTGGGGAGTGACATTGGCCAAATTGTTATATTGTGTTCATGTATGAATGTGTAACAAGTCCCATCATTACATATAACTATAATGCACCAATCAAGAGTGTGGAAAAGCCAGATATGGTGGCACAGGCCTGTAATCCCAGTGGTTTGGGAGGTTGAAACAGGAGGATTGCAAGTTCAAAGCCAGCCTCAGCAAAAAGCAAGGCACTAACAACTCAGTGAGACCCTGTCTCTAAATAAAATATAAAACAGGACTGAAGATGTGGCTTAGTGGTTGAGTGCCCCTGAATTCAATCTCAAGTACCAAAAGAAAAAAGAAAAGAAGTGTGGAAAAGAAAAAAAAAAAAAAAAAACCTATTCAGACTTTTTTTAAGTGAATATTTTGTGAGATATCCACGTCTAATTGCCTTATGTGTGGAAACTGAGGTATGAATGAACTGATCAACAAATTCAAGCTGTCCCAACTTGTTACTGAAAGCAGGCTTTATTCTATGTCATGCTGCTCTATTAAAAAAACTTTTAAAACTAGTCTTTAGCCAGGAGTAATATTCAGAAGGTTAAGTAAGGCTGGAGGATCACTTGAGTCCAGGAGTCAAGGCTAGCCTAGGCATGTAGTAAGATCCTCTTTTTAAAAAATGCTTTTTAGATCAAGCTTTAAATACAAAAATCTCATGCTACCTGGGAAATTTTCATAATAAACTTCCTAGAGAATAATTTCATTATCTGGTGAGTCTGCCACCTAGAGTACATCTTACATATGTGATTTCTGCAGTTGAGAATCTAAAAATATGGGTTTTGGCCTGGTGCAGTGGTGCATGCCTGCAATCCCAGTGGCTTGGAAGGCTGAGGCAGGAGGATCACAAGTTCAAAGCCAGCCTCAGCAATTTAGAGAGGCCCTAAGTAACACAGCAAGACTCCATCCCTAAATAAAATACCAAAAAGGGCTGGAAGACTGGGTTTGTAGCTTAGTAATAGACTACTTGCCTAGGATATGTGAGGCACTGGGTTTGATTCTCAGAACCGCATATAAGTAAAAGAAAAAGTCCATTGACAACTTCAAAAAAAAGGTGGGGGGGACTGGGGATGTGGCTCAGTGGTTAAGTACCCCTGGGTTCAATTCCAGGTACAATGAGTATGAGTTTCTTTCATGTCTCACGTAATTTTTATTTTGAGGCAGGATGTCACTAAATTGCCCATATTGGCTTCAAACTTGAGATTTTCCAGACTCACCGCCTCCCCAATTGCCACTGAGCTCAGCCTTTCTGTTTGTTTGTTTGGTGGTACTGGGGATTGAACCCAGAGCCTCACACATGCTAGGCAAATGCTGTATCACTAGACCACACCATCCAACCCCCTCACTTCCTCTGGTGGTCCTCACAGGCAGTTATATGAGGTGGATTTTTTGTTCATTCATGTATCCCATTTTACTGGTGAGTAAACAGAGGGTTTAGGTGACTTGCCTAATGTCATAGAACCAATGAGTAGAAGAGCTAGACTACAAATCAAGGCAGTTTGACTTTATTTTTTTCCCACATTTTTAATTGGTGCATTATAATAGTACATATTGATGGAATTTGTTGTTACATATTCACATAGTATAACAATATAGTTTGGCCAATATCACTCCCCAGTATTTCCCCACTCTCTCCCTACCTCCCACCCCTTGGTTCCTTTCTGCCACTGACCTCCTTTTGATTTTCATGAGATCCCACCACTCACCTTTCTTTTGCTTTTTCCTAGCTTCCACATGGGAGAAAACATGTGATCCTTGACCTTCTGAGTTTGACTTATTTCACTTAACATCATGGTCTCAAGTTCTATCCATTTTCTTGCAAATCCCATAATTTCATTCTTCTTCATGGCTGAATAAAACTCCATTGTGTGGGCTGGGGATGTGGCTCCAGCGGTCGCGCTCGCCTGGCATGCGCCGGGGCGCTGGGTTTGATCCTCAGCACCACATAAAAATAAAATAAAGATGTTGTGTCCACCGAAAACTAAAAAATAAATATTAAAAAAATTCTCTCTTTAAAACAAAAAACTCCATTGTGTCTGTATAGCACATTGTTTTATTCATTCACCCACTGATGGACATGGTTTGGCTATTGTGAATTGGGTTGCTATAAACATGGGTATGCATGTATCACTGTAGAAAGATGGCCTTGAATTCTCCAGAATAAATCCCGGGATCACAGGTGTGCACCACCACACCTGGTGTGTACCGCTGTTAGATGAGAAAAAAGATTAGGGAGAGACGGCTAATGCTGGTGTTCAGGAAAGGCCCAATTTGAGCTGAGTGAAGACGCCCCGCTTCTGGTTCAGCGTAATTCTAGCGTGCCTATTTTTTCTCTCTCCCTTTGCTCCTTTTTTTCTTTGTGGGGACTGAACCCCGGGGGCGCTTTACCCTGAGCCACGTCCCCACCCAGCCCTTCTTACATTTTGAGACTGGGTCTCCTGAAATTGCAGAGGCTGCTTCAAAACTGCGACACTCCTTCCTGCCTCGGCGTGCCAAGTAGCTGGGGTACAGGCCTGTGCCACCTCGCCGGGGGCATTCTTTTTTGAGGGGGGGGTCCCAGGGACTGAACTCAGGGGCCCCCCGTTTTGTAGTCTATCTGGAGACAGGTCTCAGTGAGTCGCTCGGTTCCGCTCGGGCTGAGGCTGGCGTTCATCTCGCGACCCTCGCGCCCGATTGCGATCCGCTGGGGTTAGGGCGTGAGCCTCCGCGCCGACCGCATACTTACTTATTTTTTACACCATACTTATTTATGTATTTTCATGGGGTGCTGAGGACGCAACCCAGGGCCTCACACGTGCGAGGCCAGCGCTCCGCCACTGAGCCCCAGCCCCGCACACCTATGGTTGACAAAAGTCAAGTGCGGGCGACCCGACTTCTGCGCGCGGCGACGCCTCCCCGGGAGCGACCTCGCTGGGGAAGCCCCCGGCCCGGGCCCGCCCAGCGCGGCGTCAGGCTCCCGCCACGCATGCGCTGTCTTCAGTAAAGCGGTGATGACGGCTGCGCGAATCGGTGGCCCGGCCCTCCAGGTCACGTGCGGGGGACCTCAGCGTGGCGGCGGCCGAGTCGGTGGCGACGGCAGGCCGGAGGGCGGTCAGACGGTTTCCGGTTCCGGTGTAACGTTCGGGCTCCGTCTCAGGGGCTGAAGTTTGTGAGGTGAGTAGTGGCCCGGGGCCCAGGGAAGGTGTCCTTCGGTCGGAGCGACTGGGGCCCGGGCTGGGTCCAGGGGGAAGAGCCTGGCGCGAGAGTTGAGCGGGAAGCAGCTGCGGGAAGAGCGGTCCGCAGGAGGCGGCGCTGGAATGGGATTGCGGGGAGGGAAGGGCGGGGGCGGGAAGGGGACAGCTCCGAGCTGAGGAGTTGGGGTGGAGCGTGGTGGGGTACCCGGCCCGTGGGGCAGAGAGGAGACGTAGAAAAACGGGGCTTCAGGGGATCTGGAACTGGAGCTAGACGAGGAAGGAATCCCAAGGAGATGGGATTCTGGTACCTGCCCATTCAGAGCTCCCTGCCTCATTCTCGTAGCCGGCTCCCCACCACCATGCAGCTGGGATGAACACCGTGGTTAATGACAAAGCTGGTGACTGCGGGGAACTTTTTTTTTGGCCCATTGACTGTTTATTTTGCTCATCACCTCATGGAGGATTGAGTGGTATGCATTTGTTAGTATCTGGTAACAGGGGCACTTCGTTTATTGCTTTGGGTTTTCGAGTTGCCTGTGTTTCCTAGCCTGCGAGTCAGTTCTAGTGGCTAGAGGTCGTCAAGGCAAGGATTCTGGTGTGTGCTGTTCATTGTTGTATATGTCCTCAATACCCAGCAAGTACTCTGCTTGTGTTTAGTAGTTACTTGAATTAAGTATGATGTAGCTGTGGCAGTTGTCCTCATTTTCTAAGATGAATAAACTGAGACTCAAATGTATTAATTTCTTTGCCTAATGCTTGTAAATGGTGTATAATCTCAGTGTCCCAACTGCTCAGTGACCTCTTTTCAGTGATTTTGGTGCCTGGAGTGCTTCTGAACCCTTTTTGGTGCTAGTATAGGCTTCTTTGAACAATGCACATTTACTTTGTTTTTAAAATTTTAAAATTTAATTTAATTAATTTATTTTTTAGTTGTAGATGGACACAATGCCTTTATTTTATTTATATGTGGTGCTGAGGATTGAACCCAGTGCTTTCCACATGCTAGGAGAGCACTCTACCACTGAGCTACAGCCCTACCTGAACAATGCACATTTAATAAGTAGAAATTGATATGCAGTACTGCTCTCTCATGGTAGGATAATAGAACCACCGTAAATTACTCATGTGATTTGTCACTTAGGCACAAAATCTTCCTTAATTTCATGACTTTAATCTGCTTTGTTCAGGTATGCTAAAATTAAATTCACTATTTGGCAGCGTATATTATAGAGGGTACACTTACCAATAATGTAGAAATTAGTCAGAATGTATCTTTTAGAAGATGACTTAAAACATCTTGAAAGATGGATTTTTCAGATCATACTACAATGAGTGGCAGTGTTATAAAGAAGTTAGCTTACAAATTGAGGTCAGTGTAGTTTATAGACTGTCATAATCGTTATGCAGAAAATTAGAAAGTTCTCTGTGCTTGTGAGGATATTTGACATTTAGGGAGGAAATCAAATGTAAACATGAATAATGTTGAAATTTTATATGAAGTTGCATTAAATAATAAAGATTTATTGTGGAGAGTCTTTTTTATATTGTTTTCTCTGCTGAGCTAAAAAAAATAAAAAGATAAAAATGGAAAGGAAGAGAGTCCAGGGCTGGGGATGTGGCTCAAGCAGTAGCGCGCTCTCCTGGCATGCGTGCGACCCGGGTTCGATCCTCAGCACCACATACAAACAAAGATGTTGTGCCCGCCAAAAAAACTAAAAAATAAATGTTAAGAAAAAATTCTCTCACTCTCTCTTTAAAAAAAAAAAAAGAAAAAGAAAGGAAGAGAGTCCAAATGAGGGTATTCTTTTCTGAACTGAGAGGTTATGCTCAAGTCAGCTGACAGACCCTATAAAATATGATACACAATTGTCTGTGTCTCGAATTCCTAATGGCACAAATAACTACAATGAAATGTGACAGAACATTCTTAAGATTAGGAGACTTAATACAGGATGAGTGACCAGGATAAATCCTCCCTTGTTTGCATCCTTAGAAGAGAGAAAATCCATAGGTCAGGGCTAGGTTCAGGAATGCTCATTTGGAAATAGAAAAGCTTACCTCTGGATGGACTTCTTAGCTTTGTTTTAAAGTTACATGTTTGTCTAGTCCTTTATATGATAGGGTCAAAAAAAGAAGCTAGAACTCATTTCTTGAACTAAGTGTTTCCAGAGTTTATTCCATAGATGTTATTGATGCACTGATGTCGAGTTAAGGATAAAAATCAAATGGAACCCATTTCCTTGTGTTTTCTTCTTCACATATGTATAGTTTTTAGGGAGAATGTTTGCCTTCAAATGAAGTGGAGAAACTTACCAAGGGATTGAGGGCTGTGGGGGCGGATTTCTGATCTATAAACCACTGCCCTGGATTGCTTAGTTTTTTCCTATTCTCTAATTTAACTCTTTCTTGATTTCTTTTTAGGTGTAGTATTGAGTCCTATTTGAGCTATTGTTGTTTTCCTGAAAAATGGCACTGTCTAAGAGGGAGCTGGATGAGCTGAAACCATGGATAGAGAAGACGGTGAAGAGGGTACTGGGTTTTTCAGAGCCCACAGTTGTCACAGCAGCATTGAACTGTGTGGGGAAGGGCATGGACAAGAAGAAGGCAGCTGGTATGTACTATTCTAACTCTTTTGACTTAACATGGATAACCCTGAAATTCTTTCTGTTACGAATATCTAAAGAAAGAGAGGTCAGACCGCATCTTATGTTCTCTTGCTTTGTAGTGGAAATAACTTAAAATTAAATTTTTTCTTACTGCTTTTTTTTGTTTGTTTTTTGAGGGGGGCGCCTATCTTGAATCTCAGACTGATTCCCTTTTGACTATCATACTGAGTCACCTAACATAGATTTACTTAGGAAATATGCCAGACAGGTATGTTCAGATTCAGATTCAGATTGCTATCTCAATATATGGAAGTTTTTAAGAAATACATGAAAAATGTTCATGGAGATTGATTTGTTAATGGTAATCTACAATTTACTATTTGGGGAAAGTTAGGATGATTATTCATCTGAAAATTTTCTCTTGGGAATAACTGAGGACTAAGCCTGATGGTGCTTTATCTCTGAGCTACATCCCTAGCCTTTTTAAATTTTTAACTTTGAAACAGGGTCTTGCCGAAACTGGTCTCAAATTTACAGTCTTTCTGCCTCAGTAACTAGGATTACAGGTGTGCTGCTGCACTTAGCTTCATCTTAAGCTTTGATGCTCACCTTTAACAGATTACTCTGGCTGTGTTACTTCCTACTCTAAAAAATTATAGCTGTGTTTTTACCTCAGATGGTAGAATCATTCAGTGTAACAGAATTTATGGGGATCCTACAAAGAACATCTCCCTCCTGCTGAGCATGGTGGTGTACACCTGTAATCCCAATGACTTAGGAGGCTGAGGCAGGAGGATCACAAGTTCAAAGCTAGCCTTAGCAACCTAGCAAAACCCTGTCTCACAAAAAAAAAAAAAAAAAAACTGGGGATGTGGCCCCATTGTTAAGTGCCCCAGTGTTACTTGGGAGGTTGAGGTAAGAAGACTGCATGCAAATTTAAGGCCCACATGGGCAATTTAGTGAGCCCTTGTCTCAAAATAAAAAAGAAAAAGGAGTTGGGATGTAGCTCAGTGGGTTCAATACCCATTACTGCAAAAAATGAATAAATGAATACATAGATATGAAAAAAGAGAAAATATTAACCTTGTGCAGTAGTGGAGGATTTCTTGAGCCCAGGAGTTTGAGAACGGCCTGGGCAACATAGTGAGAACCCTATTTCAAAAAAAAGTCCAATGCTTTTATGTTATTTGCTTAGTATTAGATTGTACTCTTACCTTCTCAATTCTGTCACTTCTTTTTTTCCTTTCAGACCATCTGAAACCTTTTCTTGATGATTCTACTCTTCGCTTTGTGGACAAACTATTTGAAGCTGTGGAGGAAGGTCGAAGCTCTAGGCATTCTAAGTCTAGCAGTGATAGGAGCAGAAAACGCGAACTAAAGGTAGGTTACAGTTCACTATCTAATGAGCTCAGGAGTGTTCTGAATGATGACAAAGTTGCTGGACTTACTTGGGTCACACATTGATATCCACTATTACTTAGAGAGGTCTTTAGACTAACGTAGAGGAGGTGAGTTGTTGTTACCATCTTTGTGATGATGAACTACCTAAGTTCATTTGAAATATTCCAAAGAAACAATTGATAGCTTTGTCCTTTTCATGTCCAGTTAGGAATTTGGGTTCTCACGTCTCCCTAGGTTTATCCTGTACATCCCCTCACTCCGTGCTTTACTATTACCTGTGAATTGATTGCTCTAAGGTTTTATGTCTTTGATTTATTTGAAGTCTATAAGTTGCTTTAGAATGTGACTCCACTGCTACCTGAACTGTAGACCTCATTGTTTCTTTATTGAGGTTTCTCTGCAATGTGTTTGCATATAATATACCTAAAAATAGCTAGTATTTATTATGTTCTTGAGTGTTTAGTATTTGCTGTATAGCATATTGCAGGTCATCTGGCCACGTGAATGGGGTACTTATAGGGCCGGCAATATTGCAATAATACTACACATTTTATTCTGTAGTTGCTGATTTGTCATGGCCTTTTTTTCAGTATTATCAGTGTCAGGGAACTGATGTATCTCATTTCCCTCGGGCAGCCAGTATCTCTATTTCATTTCCCTTTGTCTGTTTCTCTTTGGGGGGAAGAAAAAGTGTTTGTGTGATTCCCATTATACCTTCCAAAGTGCTTCTAATACCTTCACTATCCCATTTGCTTTTCCTGAGACAAAGAGTTGACAAGCACTGTCTGCTTGGCCAGACTTGGAACAAAGAAAAATAGAAATTCTTGTGCCTTTTGTTTTAGAGCTTTGTAGGGTGATCACAGGAATGAGAGATAGTTCTTGTTGTAAAACCAAAAAAGCTGCAATTTCAAAAAGGGTGGGAGGTACAATAAAATAGTCACAGATTATAAAATATGAATAGTAGTTTTATGGGAATTTTAGGGTAAATTATAGAATTTCAGACTATGTTGAACTTTGTTATGTTTAAGGGGAAATGATTAATATACAATATATATATATAGATTCTTGCAGTGAAGATCGTATTATGATAGGGCATACCACTATGTAAGTGCTGAGGCCATACTATAAATGAAGTGACTCCATGGGGTGGGAAGAATAAAATTGGTTTCTCAAAGGATGTGGCTAGATAGCCATGGGATATGGGTCCCATTTTTGGTCCATTCAAGTCCCCACTCCACACAATATATTATGGGAGAGTCCTTTTTCTTGAACTGTAGGAGTTCCAGGAAGCGCTCGCCCCTGGCTGAGGATATGTCCTTGCAAAACACGAGCCCTCCTAGTGAAGAGGGGATGTCACCCAAAGCCTACCACCGGTGTGTACATTTGCTTTTTCCCATTGTCCCTTCCAGTTGGCCACTCTTGGTCCTGTTAAATTCACCTTGCAAATTAGTCAACATATTTAAGTTCCCATTGTTTGATGAGAACAAAGTGTTATTGGGGAATACTGAAAAAGAAAGAAAGTTCCTCTCCTAGAAGAGCTTAGACCGTACTTGGGAGAAAATACTACCATTGAAAGACCTAACACTTGGCAAACAGAGTATTAGCAATGTAATTTAACCTAATATAAACCAAGCTCTTAAATGCTAAGAGAATGTGAAACAAAAGTTTGATCAGAGTGGGATAAGGTTATAATGAGGAAAACTTCCTGAAGGAGGTGAGTTTTAGGCAGGATTTGGAACAGGGGTTTTAGAAAAGTTGAAGGAGAATCTAACAGATGTGGGCAGTAGCATTTGTGAAGGCCTTGAGATGGGAACATGGGGATGAAATTTGCTTGGCTGGAGTAGGAGAATGATGAAGTTGGGTGAAATGATCCACTTGGTGGAGAGTCTAGAAGACCCTGCTTCTGGCAAGTAGTTATTTGCAAGGTTGCGTCATATTCCCCTGGGAAAAGCCAAAAATGCTGGTAGGGGCTAAGATGATTCTTTGCTTCTCCTGATGGGAAGGGATACAATTCTTCTTTCATCTTGGGTTTCTTTAGGAGGTGTTTGGTGATGATTCTGAGATCTCCAAGGAATCATCTGGAGTAAAGAAGCGACGAATACCCCGCTTTGAGGAGGTAGAAGAGGAGCCAGAGGTGATCCCTGGGCCTCCTTCGGAGAGCCCTGGAATGCTAACTAAACTCCAGGTTAGTTACTAGGGACTAGAAGCAAAGTGATTGAATGAGTTGATCTTAATTGAATTAGTGTTTAGCATTTGGGGAAGGTTTTTTTGTTTTTAGTTGTAGCTGGACACAATATCTTTATTTTTATTTGTTTATTTTTTGTGGTGCTGGGGATAGAACCCAGGGCTTCATGCATGCAAGGCAAGAGCTCTACCACTGAGCTACAACCCCAGCCCCATTTGGGGAAGTTTTATTTCCTGCTTTATATTTTAGCATTTCTTGGTTTAACCCAGAGTTTTCTAATTAAGGATTATTGAAATTGTATTTACTAGGGGCTGGTGATGTGGCTCAAGCGGTAGCGTGCTCGCCTGGCATGCGTGCGGCCCTAGTTTGATCCTCAGCACCACACACAAACAAAGATGTTGTGTCCATCGAAAACTAAAATAAATAAATAAATAAATAAATTCTCTCTCTCTTAAAAAAAAAAAAAAAGAAAGAAATTGTATTTACTGAGCACCTACTATGTATCAAACAATGTGTATCACATACATTTTTTTGCCCAATTATCTACCTCATCAAGTCATTGGGAAAATTAAATGAAATGATCAGAACTTAGCTAGATAGCAGAGGAGAATAATTTTAAAATACACAAAGAAAATATAATCTATTTATAAAAAATTTAAGTTAATTTTATATTTTTTTCAGTAAAAACTTTTTTTTTTTTTTTTTTTTTTGGTGGTGGTGTTGGGGATTGAACCCAGGGCCTTATGCATGCAAGGCAAGCACTCTATCAACTGAGTTATGTCCCCATCCCATGAATGTGTATTTTTAAAATGGGCACTGTTAACAGTTTTTTTGTACTGAAGATTATACCCAGGGGTGCTTAAATGCGGAGCCATGTCCCCAGTCCTTTTTATTTTTTATTTTGAGACCGGGTTTTGCTAAGTTGCTTAGAGCCTTACCAAGTTGCTAAGGCTGGTCTTGAACTTTCAATTCTCCTGTCTGAGCCTCCTGAGTCACTGTGATTACAAGTGAGTTTCACAAGGTCTTGCAGAGTTGCTGCGGATGGCCTGGAACTTGAGGTGCCTTGCCTCATTCTCTCAAGTCTCTAGGATTACAAGAATTCAGTACCCTCATGTAATTTTTTTGAAGTACAAACTGTGTAAATATATCACCTACTGACAAAAGTGTTAAAAACTAATTTAAAAAAATAATATCTTGGAGCAGCCAGGTGCAGTTGCATAGGCCTGTAATCCCAGCAACTCTGGAGGCTGAGACAGGAGGATTACAAGTTTGAGGCAAACCTCAGCAACTTTATAATATAAACTCTGTTTCAAAATTTTAAAAAATGAAAATAAATAGGCTGAGAATATATCTTAGGGTAGAGTGCCTTTGGGTTCAGCCTGCATATTAGAGGGGGTTGAAAGGGAATATTGTGAAGCAACCTGAAAGAAGGCCCCCCTTTTTAAAAAATTTTTATTGGTTATTGATGGACCTTTATTTATTTATATGTGGTGCTGAGAATTGAACCTAGTGCCTTACACATGCTAGGCAAGCACTCTACCACTAAGCCACAGCCCCAGCCCAAAAGAAGGCCCTATGTGGAAAATCAGTGAGGAGTTATATTAAGCCCTATGTTCTTAAGGCTTATCATTCTGAAGTTCTTTAGGACAGGATAAGGAGTTTATGGAGGCTAAAGAAAAAAATCTTTGCACCATCATCTATAGTTACCTGAATTTGGAATTCGAGGATTTTTTAAACAATTGAAATATAATTTGTATGCATTTTGTTAGGATGTTTGTATGCATTGTTTACATTTTCATAATAGTCTTGAAAGGTTAATATTATTTTTTCACCCTTTTTGACACTTGGGAGCTTTAGAAGTTAAGTACCTTGTCCAGGGTAACACAGGCAGTAAGTGGCAGAATTAAGATAATTACTCAGATTTGTCTGAGCCTTAATCATCAAGGTATGTAATAAGTCAGTTCTGCCCTGGGAGAAAAGTTGAAAAATTGTAGTGCTCACCTGTCTAGTTTTGTCTTTATTAGTCTAGTTGGGCCTGTTGGAAAACATGTATAATCCCAGCAACTCAGGAGGCTGAGGCAGGAGGATTTCATGTTCAAAGCCAGCCTCAGTGAGGCCCTGAGCAACTTACAAGACCCTGTCTCAAAATAAAACATAAAAAGGGCTGGCTATGTGGCTTAGTGGTTAATTAAGCTCCCCTGGGTTCAATCCCTGGTACCAAAAATAAATAAATGATAATTTTTCTAGTCTATGGTAAAGGCAGAATATGGTAGAGTCATTCAGAAACTTTAAGGTTTCTAGATCTGAACACTTTTTTGGATTTAGGAACCTGTGTGGGAGAAATAAAACAGAAAAATTAATACTTTTCAATTTTTCCTTCTCTGGAGAGCAGATCAAACAGATGATGGAGGCAGCAACACGACAAATCGAGGAGAGGAAAAAACAGCTGAGCTTCATTAGCCCTCCTACACCTCAGGTATTATTCCCAGATTACTCTGAAAAGAATCATCTTTATCACAGAATTTCTTGCCATCCATTCAAATGAAAATCCAAAACATTCCACTCCACCATCATCTGCCATAATCTAGCAAGGTATGTGTGTGTGTGTCTTTCTGCCTATCTCAATCCCTATTCTTTTTTTTTTTTTTCTATCTCACAGCCAAAGACTCCTTCTTCTTCCCAACCAGAACGTCTGCCAATTGGCAACACCATTCAGCCCTCCCAGGCTGCTACTTTCATGAATGATGCCATTGAGAAGGCAAGGAAAGCAGCTGAGCTACAAGCCCGAATCCAAGCCCAGCTGGCACTGAAGCCAGGGCTCATTGGCAATGCCAACATGGTGGGCCTGGCTAATCTCCATGCCATGGGCATTGCTCCTCCGTGAGTATATATTTCATAAAATCCCTTGTCATTTCTGAAGTTTGAGAAGAAATAAATACTTTTAAATGTCATTGAGTCTTTTTCCAAAGAACCTAAAATAATTTCTTAGTTTCATCCGCCCCACGTGTACGGGGGATTAAATACAGGGTCTCTCTACCATAGCTTATTTTATTTTATGTTATTTTTGTACGGAGTGAACCCAGGGCCACTGAGCCTCATCCCCAACCCTTATTATGTTTTCTTTTGACACAGTGTCTTGCTAAATTGCTTAGGGCTTCACTAAATTGCTAAGGCTGGCCTTGAACTTGTGGATCCTCCTGCCTTAGCCTTCTGAGTTGCTGGGATTGCAGGCATGCACCACACGCCCAGCCCTTTTTATTTTCATTTTGAGGTAGAGTCTCGGTGCATTGCTACTTAAGGCCTCACTGAGGCTGGTTTCAAATTTACAATCCTCCTGATTTAGCTTCCTATGTTGCTGGCACGTGCCACTGAACCTGGCATGTTTCTGGATTTCTAACTCTGTTAGCCACTGAATTGCAATGAGTGAGACCTAATCTTAGGTTCTCTACAACTGAACAAAGATGTTAGACTTAGCTGGATGTTGTGGCACACACCTGTAATCCCAGCAGCTGGGGGGCGCTGAGGCAAGAGGATCTTGAGTACAAGGACAACCTGGGCAATTTAGTGAGGCCCAAAGCAACTCATTGAGACCCTGTCTGTTTCTAAATAAAATACAAAAAAGAGCTTGGGATGTGGCTTGGTGTTAAGCAACCCTGTGTTTAATCCCTGGTACCAAAAAAAGAAAAAGATATTAGACTTTAGTTTTAGCATTTGTGATTGGTCTGGCATCCCATGACTGACTCAAGAATTTAGAAGTAAGAGCTGGAAATATAGTTTAGTGGTAGAGTGTTTGCAAAGCGTGCATAAGAAAAAAGAATGATTCAGGAATAAAGAAAGATAGGATTATAAATTCCTCTCAGTATAATTTGTAAATTAAATTAATTAACTTGTACCCTAAATCCAAATGGCCAGTTTGGTGTGTGTGTGTGTGTGTGTGTTGTTTAGTTTTATCAAGGTGTTTTGTTTGTTTTTTGCATTGCTTGGTGATCAAACCCGGGGCCTTGTATGGCAAGTGTTCTACCACTGAGTGTATCAGCTCCAGTTTGATGTTTTTAATTTTTCTTTTCCTTTTTGTGGTGCTAGGGATCAAACCCAGGGCCTTGCACTTACTAGTCAAGAGCTCTAGTGCTGAGCAGTCTCCCAACCCCTTTTGGGACAGCATCTCATTCAGTTGCCCCAGTTGGACTCGAACTTGCACTCCTATTGTCCCAGCCTCCCTAGTAGTTACAGGTGTGCGTTAGTGTGCCTGGCCAGTTTGATGTTTTTAAACCAGAGTTTATTATTCCCTGATAGGATTATGTTCCCTAGAATGATTTTACCTAGTGGTCTTTATTGGGTTTTGCTTTGTTTTATTTTGTTTGCCTTAATATTCCAGCTCTATTTCTTTGTGGGATATTTTTCAGGAAAGTAGAGTTAAAAGATCAAACTAAACCTACACCACTGATCCTAGATGAGCAAGGTCGCACTGTAGATGCAACTGGCAAGGAGATTGAGCTGACACACCGCATGCCTACCCTTAAGGCCAATATTCGTGCTGTGAAGAGGGAACAGTTTAAGCAACAGCTAAAAGAAAAGCCATCAGAAGACATGGAGTCCAATACTTTTTTTGACCCCCGAGTTTCAATTGCCCCTTCCCAACGCCAAAGACGAACATTTAAATTTCACGACAAGGGCAAATTTGAGAAGATTGCTCAACGATTACGGACCAAGGTATCTAACTTAGAGTATAACAGATTTTAGAAGTTAGGAAACTGATGCAAAGGAAAATAAATTCTTTCATTATGGGAAATTGAACAAATAGGTAATTTGAAGCAATAAGTAACTTTAAATACCATATTCCTGGAATACTTGATTTTTAGTTGATTTCTCTTTCTAGTTACTTTGTACATAGATGGAAATAATATTGAGTCTGAAAATTTTCACATGCAGCTGCCAGTAGAGGGAAACAATTCAAAGGTCTCTGAGTGACTGAGGAAATCTAGCCTGGTGTTAAAATTTGCTACATATAATTTCCACCACTAGAGAGTTGAATGGAATATATTTTCAAGTAGTTTTGCCTTTCCTTTTTTGTGTTCTCAAAGTGAGGTTTTCATATAATCCCATTTCTGCATATCTGCTGGAGGCCTACACTGTGAGATAGAGGTGAGATGTATTTAAATGAATTAAAGGATAAAGCAGAACAACTCTTTTTTTCTTTCAGATATTATGAATCCAATGTGTTAGATGTAGAGAGTTAACAAGAGGTGCTTTAAATGTGGCTCCAGTTTATCTTCCTTATCTTGGTTTATCTTGTCTTTAGGCTCAACTGGAGAAGCTACAGGCAGAGATTTCACAGGCTGCTCGAAAAACAGGCATCCATACTTCAACTAGGCTCGCCCTCATTGCTCCTAAGAAAGAGCTAAAGGAAGGCGATATTCCTGAAATTGAGTGGTGGGACTCATACATCATCCCCAATGGCTTCGACCTGTGAGTTTGTTAATTAATACCTTTTAATAATGCTCTATTTTTTTTTTTTAATTTTTTATTTTTCTTAAAAATTATTTTAGGACATTGATGGACCTTTATTTTATTCATTTATTTATATGCGGTGCTGAGAATCGAATCCAGTGCCTCACACATGCTCTACCACTGAGCCACAACCCCAGCCCCCAAGGCTATAGTTTTAATGGGAAAAATGGTAGGTATTAAATAAAATTGTTAAGTCTAAGGGAAGTAGATAACTGTACAAAAGCTCATATGTTTTTAAACAATATGGGTTATTTTTAAGCTTTTTGTTAATGTAGCAGAATTAGGGACACAAATAAACTATAAAAACAAATTGGCAAAAATTTTTCTTCTTTTTTTAAGTGGTGCTAGAGACTGAACCCAGTACCTATTTGTTTTTGTTACACATCCTTATTTGGTTTTAGCATATTTTTCTTTTCTTTTTTCTGTAAAGTAGCAGGAGTCAAAGCTCTGGTGAGGATTTTATTATGTTTTGCTTTGGTTTTTGTTTGACTGAATTTTCTTTTTTTTTCCACATTTTTTTATTGGTGCATCTTAGTTGTACATATTATCACATTTTTCTTAAATACATTTTTTAAACTACATATTCTTTATTTTTTTTTTAAGGTGGACACAATATCTTTATTTTTTATCTTTATGTGGCTGAGGATTGAACTCAGTTCCTCAAGCATGCTAGCTGAGAGCTCTCTACCACTGAGCCACAACCCCAGCCCTTAAACTACATATTCTAAGTATCACCCCTGGAATTGAGCCTAGGGGTGCTTAACTAAGGAGTTATATCCCCAACTCCTTTTTTTTTTTTTTTTAATTTTAAAATTTTTAGATAGGGTCTAAGTTACTCAGGACCTTGCTAAGTTGCTGAGGCTGGCTTTGAACTTGCAATCCTCATATCTCAGCCTCCCAATCCATTCGGATTACAGGTATGCATCACCATACCCGGCTGGTTTTACATTTTAAAAATTTTTTTGGTCCTAGGGAATGAACCTAAGGGCCCTCAACCACTGATCCACAGCCCTTTTTAGTTTTTATTTGGGGACAGGGTCTCAAATTAAAGTTACTTAAGGCCTTGCTAAGTTGTTGCGGCTGGCTTTAAACTTGTGATCCCCTTGCCTCAGTCTTTGGAGCCATGGGGATTAGAAGCATGGGCCATTGTGCCGGGCTGTTATTACATTTCTTAAAGATCCAGTTGTAGGGCTGGGGTTGTAGTTCAGTGTTAGAGCGCTTGCCTAGCATGTGTGAGGCACTGGGTTTGAGCCTCAGCACCACATAAAAATAAATAAATGAAATAAAGATATTGTGTCCATCTACAACTAAGAATATTAAAAAAAACAAAGATCCAGTTGTAGAACACAACAACAATTCTTAGTTGCTGGTACAGTTAATGATAAATAAAATTTTATTAATGCATTTGGATAACTTTATATCTACTCCATCATTTTTTTTTTAAATATTTATTTATTTAGTTTTTGGGTGACACAACATCTTTGTTGGTATGTGGTGCTGAGGATCGAACCCGGGCCGCACGCATGCCAGTCGAGTGTGCTACCGCTTGAGCCACACCCCCAGCCCTCTACTCCATCATTTTGATATATGGCTTTAAAAGACTGTGTTTTGGCCTTTTCCTACTCTTCCTTTGTCAACCACCATCTCAAGTATTTATTATTACTAATGAGAGAATGTGGTATCTATTTAGGGGTGTTAGGCTACAAAAAAGATTGAGAATGACTGGTTTGGAGAGAACTTCTAGCCTTACTAGGACTTGGGTTTCTCATACTGAAAATAATGTATAATCTAATTACATATTATAGATGTATAATGTTAAAAGCTAGAACACATAATAGAAAATGGAATTTTCTTTGTGTCTCTGAGAGTCCCTTTCTTGGCATCCTCTCTACCCATATATCCTGTTTTCTTTTTTTTACTCCAATTTTAGTACAGAGGAAAATCCGAAGAGAGAAGATTATTTTGGAATCACAAATCTTGTTGAACATCCAGCCCAGCTCAATCCTCCAGGTAATGAATTGATTACTCAACCAAGGCATTATCCAACAGAACTTTATGCAGCAGTGATGGACTTGTTCTGCATCTCTGATAATAGTTACTATCCGTGTGTGTGTGTGTGTGTGTTTTGGTACTAGGGATTGAACCCAAGGGTACTACTGAGCCACATCCCCAGGCCTTTTTTATACTTTTTTTTTTGGGGGGGGGGATACTGGGGATTGAACTCAGCAACACTCAACCACTGAGCCACATCCCCAGCCCTACTTTGTATTTTATTTAGAGACAGGGTCTCACTGAATTGCTTAGCTCATTGCCATTCCTGAGGCTGCTTTGAACTTGCGATCCACTTTTCTTAGCTCCCGAGCCACTGGGATTACAGGTATGCGCACCGCACCCTGCTCTTTTTTTAATATTTTATTTAGAAACAGGGTCTTGCTGGGTTGCTTAGGACCTGGCTAAATTGCTGTGGTTGGCTTTGAACTCCCAGTTCTCCTGCCTCAGCCTCCTGAGCCACTGGGATTATAGGTGTGTGCCACCATGCCTGACACATGATTATTTAGCACTTGAACATTGAATTGCACTAGTATAGTTGAGGACCTTGGTTTTTTATTTTATTTAATTTTAATTAAATAGTAGAGGTGACTAGTAGCTACCATATTAGACATGTAGCTGTAGAGCATTGATGCCCAGTCTGTAGATGGCCTCACTGATGTATATTACAAGTTGGACTACTTTTGCAGTAATGGTAAACGGCAACTCCAGTCTTGTACACTACCAGTGTATTCCTGATCATCTTTAATCTTTGTCTTCAGTCTTTTTTTCTCCTATTCTTTGTTGTTTCCTTTCCCCACCCCCACCATTCTAGGGATTGAACCCAAGGGTGCTTCACCTCTGAGCTATATCTCCAACCCTATTTATTTTTTGAGACAGGGTCTCCCTAAGTTCCTGAGGGTCTCGCTCCATCGCTGAGACTAACTTCAAACTTGTAATCTTCTTGCCTTAGCCTCCTGAGTCACTGGGATTATAGGAGTGTGCCACTGTGCTTGGCTCATTCTTTTTCTTTTTGTACCAAAAGTTTATTGGCTCAGTCAAAAGAGAGGTTTTAGTTGTGGCTGCATTTTTGTATTTTTACCAAGCTGAATGCCTTGGGTAAATCACTAAGTACATTGGAAATTTCCTTTTGTATATAGAGATCTCAAAAGTTATGTGGATCTAAACAATTTTAACACTCTTCATCAGACTTGAGATGAACCAAGGAAATATCCTAATTGGTAAATTTCACTTGACAGTATCTCCCAGTAAGAAAAATAGATTGAGACCTTTAGATATAGTTGGAATATCCCTTATCTGAAAGGCTTGGGACCAGAGTGTTTCATATTTCAGAGTTTATCAGATTTTGAAGTATTTGCAGATTTTATTAGTGCTGATGATGCTTAAAGAGTTTTGGATTTTTTTTGTTTTTTTTTGTTTTTTTTGGTGCTGGAGATTGAACCCAAGGTCTTGTGCATGCAAGGCAAGCACTCTACCGACTGAGCTATATCCCCAGCCCAAGAGTTTTGGATTTTGAAGCATGGTAGAATTGGTATTTTCAGCTTAGTGGCATTCAACCTGTAATATAGTTACTTATTTTTATTTTACCAGATTCTGTTTACCTTTAAATAGTATAAATCATTAGAAGAATGTGGGTTTTGTTTCGTTTGGTACAGGGATAGATTGCAGTGACATTTTACCCCTGGAATATATTCCCATCTCTCTCTCTCTCCTTTTTTTTTTTTTTAATATATTTTTTAGTTGTAGTTGGATGCATACTTTTTTTTTTTTTTAAAGAGAGAAAGAATTTTTAATATTTATTTATTTATTTTAGTTTTCAGCGGACACAACATCTTTGTATGTGGTGCTGAGGATCGAACCCGGGCCACACGCATGCCAGGCGAGCTCGCCACCACTTGAGCCACATCCCCAGTCCGGACGCATACCTTTATTTATTTAATATCTTAATTTTATTTATTTATTTTTATGTGATGCTGAGGATGGAACCCAGGGCCTCACCTGCGCTCTACCACTGAGCCACAACCCCAGGACCCCTCATCTCTTTTGTTGTTGTTTGCTTGTTTTTTAAGAGACAAGGTCTCTCTTAAGTTGCCCAGGGTGGCCTTGAATTTGCAATCCTTCTGCCTCTACTTCCTGAGTTGCTGGGATTACAGACCTGTCACTATGCCCAACTAGTTTTTGTTTTAAATTATTGTGAAGACTTGCGTTATGATTTCAGTGCATTTTTACCATATGCTGTGTCTTTAAAATTATAAATTTTATCATCTCAGCCAGTAGTTTCAAATCACATTCCATGGAAACATTGAGGAGTAGGAGGTGGGATCTAAGTAGAATTCTAGATACCTTTCACTTACCCCAAATCCTCACCAAGAGGAACTAGAACTGCTTTAATTTTTTTATTTTTTGTATTTGCTACATTTCATTTGGTGAAAGGGTTTAACTGCTTAAAGAAAAACGACTTAGAACACTATTTATGAAAGATGAGAATCCATTTCTAAAATGTAACCATGCTGTTCCCTATCACAACTTACAAACAGCTAATGATAACTCAGCTAAATATCCTTTGAAAGTGATTGGTATTTACCTAAGTGACCCTAATATTCTTATTACTTTGGTATGCTTATTTCTCTGATAGTTGACAATGACACACCAGTTACTCTGGGGGTGTATCTCACCAAGAAGGAACAGAAGAAGCTGCGGAGGCAAACAAGGAGGGAAGCACAGAAAGAACTCCAAGAGAAAGTCCGGCTGGGCCTGATGCCTCCTCCAGAACCCAAAGGTACATGTCTTAGCCCTGCCTATTAAAAAGGGTGACAGATTTATCTCTTTATTTCTAGAGAACCTTAACATCTCTTTTTGAGTGCTTTCTATTTCTCAGAATCATTCTTGGGTTCTTTCCTTGAATTCCTACCATCTTCTTTGTTTATTTTGTTTTTGGTACTGGAGATTGAACTCAGAGATGCTTTATCATGGAGGTACATCCCCAGCTCTTTTAATTTTTTATTTTGAGACAGGGTCTTGCCGAATTGCTGATGGTCTTGCTAAGTGGCTGAGGCTAGCCTTGAATTTGGGATCTTCCTTCCTCAGCCTCCTGAGTCCCTGGGATAACAGGAATATACCACTGCACCTGTCTGTCTTTTCTTTTCTTCTTCTTTTTTTTTTAATATTTATTTTTTAGCTTTGGGTGGACACAGTATCTTTATTTTATTTTTATGTGGTGTTGAAGATCAAACCCAGCGCCCCGCACATGCCAGGCGAGCATGCTATTGCTTGAGCCACATCCCCAGCCCATATCTTTTCTTTTTTTAAAAATTTTTTTGTAGTTGTAGATGGACAATATGCCTTTATTTTGTTTGTTTATTTTTATGTTGTGCTAAGGATTGAACTCAGTGCCTCATGCATGCTAGGCAAGCGCTCTGCCACTGAGCTACAACTCCAGCCCCTATCTATCTTTTCTTATTAAGACAAGTCAGAGGCTGGGGTCATAGATTAGTGGTAGAGTGCTTGCCTAACACGTGAGGCACTGGGTTCAATTCTTATCACCACATAAAAATAAATAAAATAAAGGTTAAATTCTTAGAAAAGAAAAGAAAAAGACAGGTCAAAACATTCATGATAGAGGTCGCTTATTGGCTATATTAACACTCTGATTTTCCTGGAAAAATATACTAGTGTTGAAATTCGCTAAGGTAGTAGTTGTAGTGTTTGCATGGACTTATACATAAAATTTAATATTTTAATTTTTAAAATGAAAATTCGGTATAAGAAAATTCACCCTTGTAGTTACCATTATCATTCAGTTAATATTTTGAATGAGCACTGGTATATATAGGATTTCATTTTTTAGATGCTATAAGAGCAAAAAATACCAAAGAAATTAAATTTATTTTTTCTTTTTTCAGTACTGAGGATTGAACCCAGGACCTTTTATATGCTAGGCAAGCACTCTACCACTGAGCCACATCCCCAGCTGTTTATTTGTTTTATTTTGAGATAATTCCCTAAGTTGCCCAGGCTGGCCTGGAACTTGTGATCTTCCTGCCTCTGCCTTATGAGTAGCTACAATTACAGAAGTACACGTTGTGCCCAGCTGCTTGTCTTTCTTAACATAAATGCGTATCGATTTTTCAGAATAATTGTGTGAACTGTGAAAACAGTTAATTGGTGGGATTTTCAAGATAGGAGGTATTGGAGGGGGTGATTTTTTTTGAGCAGAGATTTAATAGAAGTAACAATATCAATTGATAGAAAAGATAACAGGTTATTCCAGCAAGAGAACTAATTTAGGAGATTAATTGCTGTCCTCTTCTCCACTGCAGTGAGAATTTCTAATTTGATGCGAGTATTAGGGACAGAAGCTGTTCAAGACCCCACAAAGGTAGAAGCCCATGTCAGAGCTCAGATGGCAAAAAGACAGAAGTAAGTGCCATGGGATTGGGTGGAAACCCAGGGCGAGTGCCTTTTCCAAACTTTTGGGGGATCCATATTTGGAGGGAGGGGAGAGTCCTCTGTTGCTCTCTCTTTCTCTTAGCCCTGCCTCTGGTCTTCAATGCCTTTCTCACTTGTGGATGTCCTTCCTGTCACGACAGAGCGCATGAAGAGGCCAACGCTGCCCGAAAGCTTACAGCAGAACAGAGAAAGGTCAAGAAAATTAAAAAGCTTAAAGAAGACATTTCACAGGGGGTACACATATCTGTATATAGGTAGGTGTCCATAGTAGGCCGTCCTTCCATCTAGTGCACAAGACAGAGTCATTGTGGCCTAAAGTATACCCTGTACCACTTCCTACTCTGGCTTAATAACCCTAGTGTGAATCAAGAGCTTGTCATTCTTTTCCAGTGGAGAATTAAATATTTCTTATTTGTTGTTGTTATCTAATTTTTCCTCATCTCAAGTCTTCTTAGTTAACCAACATTTATTTTGAATAATGAATGAATGAATATTCTTGTTCAGGCCAAGTTGTTAAGTAAAAATTGTTTGTTTGTTCTTGTGAAGTATAAAATATCATATTTCTTCAAAACGCATTAATATTTCTTTCCTTAGCAATTTTTTTTTTTTTTTGGTAAATATTCTTATTTGTAGATGGACACAATACCCTTATTTTGTTTATTATGTGGTGCTAAGGATCAAACCCTGTGCCTCATGTGTGCTAGGCAAGTGGCCTACCACTGAGCCCCAGTCCCAGCCCCTTAGCAACCAACTTTATTCTGAGTATTGCAGTAATCCTTTTATCCTCACTCCAAAATGAATTTGTATGTTGTAAGTATTTTTCTACCTTTGTGTTGATTTATTGTTTTCATTTTATTATTTTATCCTTCTATTTATTAAATGTACTTATTTTTTTAAACTATATACTTTTATCATAAACATGGTACATTATTTAAAAAATAATGGATGCTTATTAAGATAAAAAATATTCTACAATACAGAAGGGCACTTAATATAAAGGTTCTCTCCCTGTTCTTTGATCTCTTTGGTCTACTTTTTTTTTTTTTTTTTAAGGACTATTCTTTATAGGTAATTGTTACCTAACAGTTTTTCCTGCCCTCTAGAAAATTTTTATGCTTACATAGTGACTACATTTTAGGCATCTACAAAAGAATTTGTAGCTGGGTGTGCTAGCGCATGCCTATAATCCCAGTGGCTCAGGAGGCTGAGACATAGGATCAGGAGTTCAAAACCAGCCTCAGCAACTTAGCAAGGCCCCAAGCAACTCAGTTAGATCCTGTCTCTAAATAAAATGTAAAAAAGGGCTAGGGATGTGGCTCAGTGGTTAAGCACCTCTGGGTTCAATTCCCTGGTATCAAAAAAAAAAAAGGAGAAGAAGAAGAAGAATTTGTATATCTTTACACCATCACCCAGAAGTTTATAAATATTTTTGGGTGATAGTATATCCTTCTAAAGAATTCATTATAGAGTAAATTTTTATTAACTGCTGTTTGTTGTAAATTGTACACTTTGCAGAAATATTAGAAAATGGAAATATGTTTGTTCAAGAGATCTTTGTTTTTAGAGAGAGAACCATTTTGGATTCATCTGTTTGTTTGCCATTCCATTCAGGTAGCTACTGTTGCTAAAATTGAAGACATAACTAAGCTTTCCCTCCTCCAGAGTTCGAAATTTGAGCAACCCAGCCAAGAAGTTCAAGATTGAGGCCAATGCTGGGCAACTGTACCTGACAGGGGTGGTGGTACTGCACAAGGATGTCAACGTGGTAGTAGTGGAAGGGGGTGAGTCTGAAAAAAATTGAGAGAGACTGTCCCCAGACAACCCTAAGCCTAGAGTGATTAGCATTGTGGGGAAAAGGGAGTAAATAAGGTATTTTAGAACCATACCTGGATATAATATACTGGGCTACTTTTTCTGTGTTTTTTGGAGTAGAAGGCCACAGATGTAGTTCCCGGGATTACTTCAACTACCACATTAATGTCTGAACATTAATGAGCTGAGAGGTTCTTTCTATCCCATTATTTTCTATGGCTCTGGCAAAATTCTCCTTCTCTGTTTCCAGGCCCCAAGGCTCAGAAGAAGTTTAAGCGTCTTATGCTGCATCGGATAAAGTGGGACGAACAGACATCTAACACAAAGGGAGATGGTGAATGGGGGTTAGAGGGGATAAATTGGGGGTGCTGTGATCTGTGGGAGGTAGGGATGGTGCATCTGTCCATTTATCTTACTCCTTTCCTGAGAGACTCTGGCTAACAGTATATACAGCGTTCAGGAACTTCAGTAAGATTTATTCAGACTGTGAGCCTGCTAGAAATTATACAGTATTTGTTACATGGTCATATGCATGGATATTAAAATTATTTTTCTGCCTGTCCTTTAAGGCTTTTCTATTATCGATGGTTTCCCTGTCTGTCCTGAATCTGCATAGTTGTTACATGAATGTATTTAGTTTGTGAAAAAAATTTTCTGATCATTAAAAGCTTTTTGCTTTGATCAAGAATTTTTTTTAATTTTATTTATTTATTTATTTATTTATTTATTTATTTATTTATTTGTGGTACTGGGGATTGAACCCAGGGCCTTGGGCATGCAAGGCAAGCACTCTACCAACTGAGCTATAGTCCTACCAAGTATAAAGATAAACTTTTTGGTGCAATTATAGCTCAAGGTTAGAGTACTTGCCTAGCATGTGCAATGCCCTGGGTTCAATCCCTAGCACTACCAAAAAAAAAAAATCATGCTGTGGTGGCACATATCTTTTTTTTTTTTTCAGTTCTCGGCGAACACAACATCTTTGTTTGTATTTGGTGCTGAGGATCGAACCTGGGCCGCACGCATGCCAGGCGAGCGCGCTACTGCTTGAGCCACATCCCCAGCCTGTGGCACATATCTTTAACCTAGCAATTTGAGGGTCAGAGGCTGGAGGATCACAAGTTTGAGGCCATCCTCAGCACCTTAGATCTATCTCAAAAATTAAAAAGTGAAAAGGACTAAGATGTAGCTCAGTGGTAAAGCACCCTGGGTTCAATCTCCAGTACCAAAAATGAAAAAATATTTTTCATTCTTTTGCCCAACTTTTTTATTCATACACACACACACTTGACATTCTCCTAGCCATTATATTTATGTCAGCATTCATTCTTCCCACTTGGCATGGGGTGCAAGCCTGTAATCCCAGCAACTCAGGAGGCTGACGCAGGAGAATCACAAGTTTGAGGTTAGCAAGTCCCAAAACAACTTAGTGAGACCTTCTAATGGTTGGGGGTGTGGCTCAATGGTTGAGTATCCCTGAGTTCAATGCCTAGTATGCACCTCCCCCCCCAAAAAAAAATTCATTCTTCCCTTCTTTGAAGACCTAGACCAACTTCTGACATTTTGGGATCTTAATATGTTGCCCAGGCTGGTCTTGAACTTTTGTGTGTGAGCAGTCCTCCTGGCTCACCCTTCTGAGTAGCTGAGGACTAAGCATACCTATCACTGAGCTTGACTGAGAACTCTACTTTTCTTAACTTTACCTAAGTATGGTCCTTCTGTATTTTTTCTCCTTAACATATTTAAAGTATACTTTTGCTCTATAATCTATATTCTCTTTAGCAAGTATTCTTTAAGATATTTTCATTTGATGTATCTGCATGCCTCTCCTCCATTAGGCTAACGAGTCCTTAAAAATACCCTATCGGGAGCCAGGGCTGTGGCTTAGTGATAGAGTACTTGCCTAGCATGTGTGAGGCACTGGGTTTGATCCCTGGCACCACATAAAAATAAAAACTGATACAATAAAGGTATTGTGTCCATCTACAACTAAAAAAAAATAAAATAACAACAAGAAAAAGAATAACCTGTCATATAGACATCCAAAGCCTGGTTCTGAGAGTGCCTAGGACAACTTTTTATTGTTGATTGCTTATCTATTATTTCCTTATTCTTAGTGTCTGGTACAGCTTTTAACACATAGTAGGTCCTCAGTAAATGTTTGTTGAATTAAGTCCCTTTCTTCTTGGAGCTTCCATTCTAATATGAGAAAAATAAAAATTAACAGAAAACAAAACATGATTTCAGTACATGGAAAAAGATGATAATACTTAAGAGAACATGGGTAGAGTTGAATATTATTTGTTTAGAATCTAAATCTGTGGTCTCTTGTCATGAGTCTAGAATAAAATTTAGCTACATTGTCTTTTCCAGATGATGAAGAATCTGATGAGGAAGCTGTGAAGAAAACCAACAAATGTGTACTAGTCTGGGAGGTAGGTGATCCTTTGTGAAGCACTGAAGTAAAACTTTAGCTAGTTCCTGATGGTTAAAGTTATACAAGTGGAACAATAAAATGAAATAAAACTTCTCTGTTTCTTTTTAGAATCTGTCTTTAAACATTTGGAAGCAAATGTTTCCTGATTATATTTTAGTTAAATTATTATGTTTTAAGACATTTATTTAGGAAGTAGATACATTTAAGGGAGAATGGGGGCAGTGTCAAAAAAAGAGATGCTTTGGGGGTAAAGCTAGGAATACACATTCATGGGAGAATGTGGGTCATCTTCAGAGTGAGAGACAGCTACATTTTTGTTAAATTAATCAGCATTAATTTTTTATTTTTTCATTTTGAGGCAGTATCTCACTCAGTTGCTTAAGGCCTTGCTAAATTATTGATGTTGGCCTCAAACTTGTAATCCTTCTGCTTCAGCTCATTAGTTGCTGGGATTACAACCATGTGCTGCTGTGCTTGGCTCTGAATTGAAAGTTATTTCATAGTTATGAGTATGAGACTCAAAAAGAGGGGAGTGAATTGTGTGTGTGAGTGTGTATATGTACATGTATGTGTGTACATAAATATATATATAATGAAAGAAGTACCCTAGATTTAAGAATATACAGTTGTGAGCCAGGCGTGATGGCACACGCCTGTAATCCCAGTGACTTGGGAGACTTGAGACAAGAGGATCGAAAATTCAAGGTCAGCCTCAGCAACTTAGATCCTGTCTCAAAATAAAAATTAAGGGCTTGGGCTGGGAATATAGCTCAGTTAGAGTTCCTACCTCAAATGTACAAGGCCTTGGGTTCAACCCCCAACACCACAAAAAGGGGGGGTGGGCTAGAGATGTTGCTCAGTGGTTAGGCAGCACTGGGTTCAATCTCCTGTACTTGCCGCCCCGCCCCCCTCAAAAAAATATATAGTGCTCTGGGCTGGATCTCCAGTATTGCAAAAAACAAACAAACAAAAGTGGGTTTTGCTTATTAGCTGAGCAGTCTGAGCAAGACAATGTTAAATTCTGTTGCCTTGTCTATAAAAATGTGGATATTATTTGCTGTTCTTATCAGGTTTTGTTTTGAGAACCCAATTAGATAATAATCTGAAAATACTTCATAAAATGACCTAAATCCATCTTCAACAGAACCTTTTTAAAGTTTATCCAATTCTTTCAAAGGCTGAGGGTGAAGCTCAGTGATAGAGCACTTACCCAGCATGTGTGGGGGCTTGGGTTTGAACTCCAGCACTGGGGAGGGTAGGAGTTGTCAGTTCTTTTATTCATGAACTCTTGTTAGTGAACCATTATTGCTGTTTTCATTTTATTATTTTAGGTTGAGTTATTTTATCTCTACCTATCCCCAAACCAAGGTCTTGCTAATTTGCTCAGGCTGGCCTTGAACTTCTGCCTCAGCCTCATGAGCAGTTGGGATTACAAGCTTGTGCTACCATGCCCAGTTTCATCTTCCATTTATTAAATGTGCTTATTTTTGTTAACTTGTTCTTTATTTTATTTATTTATTTATTTTGGTGGTACTCAGGACCAAATCTAGGACCTTGGCAGGTGTGGTGGTGCACGCCTGTATTCCCAGCAGATCTGGAGGCTGAGGCAGGAGGTTCTCAAGTTCACAGCCATCCTCAGCAGCTTAGTGAGACCCTGTCTCAAAATTTTAAAAGGGCTGGGAATGTGGTTTGATGGTTAAGTACCCCAGGGTTCAATACCTGGCACCAAAATGAATGAATGAATGAATAAAGAAAAAACAGGAGCTAGCACTTGCCAGGCAGGTGCTCTACCACTGAGCTACATCCCCAGCCCCAAAAGCAACTATTGTTTTTTTGGCATGGCAGGGGATTAAAGTTAGGGCCTTCTACATGCTGACCAAAGGCTGTACCTTAGAGCTACATCCCCAGCTCTGTTTATCAAAAACTTTTTTACTTTTTTTTCCTCCCAGTAATGGGAATGGAACCCAGGGCCTCACACATGCTAGGCAAGCACTCTACCACTGAGCTACATCCCTAGCCCAAGACCACTATTTATAGAAATTGCTATTAACAGTGTGTATCCTTATCCCAGACTCTTCAATTAATGCATACAAATTACACTAATCATTGTACCTTTTGTGTGTTACATAAATCCTTACCTGCATATTTAATACCCCAGCCTCCACATCTCTTCCATTTATCTTTGAGAGCCCTCAGAGTCAGAAACAAGCCAAGTTCTGTTTTAGCCTCCTTATTGGAGTCTGCCCCCTGAAAACCTCTTTAGGTATCATTTTATAACTGCCATTGCTGCTGGCGCCTTTGCTGAGAATGCTATTTCACCCTGTACTATGTCTTTCTATTATAGTTCTTTGCAAGTTTCCTCTTGTTTCTCCTCTCCCCACCCAACTGCTTTTTGTCTCTGGACCCCAAAGCCTCCTGCATGTATACACAGTTTTCACTAAACCTTATAAAAAGAGTTCTTCCAGACTCTGGCTCTCTAACTCTGTTTTCCTACAAAGGCCCACATCTATTCTTTGAGGCCCACTGAGAAATAAGTTCATCCCAACACACCGTGTATTATCTTTTTTGTGATGTGCTATTTCAACCAGATATTAGAGCATAGAATCCTTGCTCCTTTAGTCTAAAAACTTAAACCCTGCCAGTCATGGTAGTAGTACACTCCTATAGTCAGTCCCAGAGACTTGGGAGGCTGTGACAGAAGGATCACAAAGTTCAAGGCCAGCCTGAGCAACTTTTTTTATTTTTGAGACCCTGTTTCAAAAATTAAAAAAGAAAGAAAGAGAAGCTGTATGAATTCATCTGTATAAATTTATGAAAACTCATGAATGTCCAAGGGTAGAGATTATAATTGCTTTAACCATAAAATAGCATTCAAGTAGGCACTTCATGGCACAAATGTTTATTAGATCTTTTAATAAAGCATTATATCTGATTTAAATAACAAATTGAGTTCTTTGATATGTGGATGCTAACACCATAAGAGGAGAAAGAATAAGAATTCATTGGCTTAGACAAAGGGGAATGAAGAGAAGGGATAGGGAATGAGAATAAGAAAGAGTAGAATGAATGGGACATAACTTTCCTATGTTCATATATGAATACATGACCAGTGTATTCTACACCATGTACAATTATAAGAATGGGATCCTAAATTATACCCTTTATATGTATAATATGTTAAAAGACACTCTAATGTCATGTATATCTGAATAGAACAAATAGAAAATAAATAAATAATTGAGCTGGGTGTGGTGGTGCAGCCTGTAATCCCAGTGACTCCAGAGGCTAAGGCTGGAGGACTATAAGTTGAAGACCAGCTTCAGCAATTTAGCAAAACACTGTCTCAAAAAAAAAAAAAAAATGTGTAAAAAGTTGGGGGGTGGGGATGTGGTTCAGTGACTAAACACCCCGGTGTTCAGTGCCAAGTATCTAAATGAATAAATAAAAAAATAACAAATTGCTGATCTGAGAGTATAATTCAGTGGTAGAGGGCTTTCTTGGCATTTATAAGGCCTGTGTTGGATTCTCAGCACTGCAAAAAAAAAAAAAAAGTTGTGCTTTTTTTTGTTGTTTTGTTTTTGTTTTTTTAGTCCTGGGGATTGAACTCTGGGGTACTTAACAACTGAGCCACATCCCCAGCTCTAATTTGTATTTTATTAGAGACAGGGTTTCACTGAGTTACTTAGCACCTCGCCATTACTGAGGCTGGCATTGAACTCATGATTCTCCTGTCTTAACCTCCCTAGCTGCTGGGATTATAGGCATGTGCCACTGCGCCCAGCTGAGAAACTAGTGTTTTTATTAAAAGGTTTCTCTCTTTCCCAGGGTACAGCCAAAGACCGGAGCTTTGGAGAGATGAAATTTAAACAGTGCCCTACAGAGAATATGGCTCGTGAGCATTTCAAAAAGCATGGGGCTGAACACTACTGGGACCTTGCACTAAGTGAATCTGTGTTGGAGTCCACTGACTGAAACTACTGCAAGCCCTTGCCTCACCCCACTGGCCTTTGTCTCTTCAGTTCTCTCCCTAATCTTCTTCCCAACCTACTTCCACGTGTGTGTGTGATCTCAGAACTGTGCCACGCAGACATTGGGGCAAAGGGAGAATTCCCTTTCCTAGTCAGCCTGGTAGCTACCCTATATTCCCCTATGTGCATATGATTAAAGAGTTATTTTTAAACTTGGTATGATATTTTTCATGTAATCATAGGTATTAGAGTTTGGGTCTTCAGGTCTTTATTTCCAGACTTGTAGCAATTGCTGTGGAAACAATATTTATCAACAATATTTATGTATATATAATGGGTAATGGATGGATAAATGGATATGTATGTTTAAGTGTAATGGAATGTCTGACCTCATCCTAAAACAAGAGTGATTTCTGGGGCAGAATGAAGCAGGGGAAGTGTTGAGAATTTAAGGGATAGGAGACTGATAGTGTCCATTCCTTAATCTTTAGTTGATTGGAGTCAAAAATTAACCAATCACCTCAGGTCTTAGAAATCATTTCCTCAGATAGGTGCATATAATGAGAATGTTAGTTCTGGCTGAATATATAGACTCAGGGAGAATCTAAGGAGGGTAAGTCAGTTGGTAAGATGAACTAGGATTTAAGTTTTAGCTCAATTTGTCTCTTACTAATACGTTTTCCCCCTTTTTCTTTGTCTCTCTCCCTTTCTCCTTTTTAATGCGAGGAATCCCCAGTCAACCAAGGGTCTTATGCATGCTAGGCCCTGCCACTCAGCTACACATTCAGGCTTATTTTTCCTAAGTATTTGACTCAATGTGATTGGTTCTGTTTTAGCATTTAATATTTGTGTGTTGATTTTTTTTTTTTTTTTTTAATATTTGAATCAGGGTAAGCATCCATTGAAGTCCAAATGCCTGTCCTTCCATTTCATGTTGCTTATTGAGTATATATTAGGAATTGATCAACAAAAAAAACAGTAAACTGGGTGTGGAAGCACACTCCTGGAATCCCAGCAACTGTGGAGGCTGAGGCAAGAGGATCACAAGTTCAAAGGCAGCCTTAGCAACTTAATGAGGCCAAAGGAATGTGGCTCAGTGGTAAAGCACCCCTTCATTCAATCCCTAATTTAAAAAAAAAAAAATTGAAAACACTTTTTATTTATTTACTTATTTATTTATTTTAAAGAGAGAGAGAGAGAGAGAATTTTTTAATATTTATTTTTCAGTTCTCGGCGGACACAACATCTTTGTTTGTATGTGGTGCTGAAGATCAAACCCGGGCCGCACGCATGCCAGGCAAGCGTGCTACCGCTTGAGCCACATCCCCAGCCCTTGAAAATACTTTTTAAACGGGGCACAGCACATACTTTGTAATCCCAGTTCAGTCTGAGGCAGGAGAATTGCAAGTTCAAGATTAGCCTCAGCACAGCTGAGCTCAGTGTTACATACCTCTAATCCTGGTGGCTCCAGAGGCTGAGGCAAGAGGACCACAATTTCAAAGCAATTCAGCAAGACCCTAAGCAATGTAGCAGGACTGCATCTCAAAAAGTAAAAAAGAGGGCTAGGGTTGTGGTTCACCGGTAGAGCGCTTGCCTTGCACGTGTGAGACCCTGGGTTCCATCCTCAGCACCACATAAAAATAAATGAGTAAAATAAAGGTATTGTGTCTAACTACAACTAAAAAATAATTATTAAAAAAAATAAAAAACAGTTGGAGGGAGTGAGGCTGTAGCTCAATGAAGGAGTGTTTTGCCTAGCTTGTGTGAGGCAGTGGGTTCCATTTTTAGCAAATAAAAATAAGTAAAATTATTCTGTCCATCTACAACTAAAAAAAAATAATGGGGATGTGACTCAGTGATTAATTGCGCCTAGGTACTACCACCACCGTCAACAAAGAAATTTAGCCTCTCCAATTTACCAAGACCCTGCCTGAAAACAAAAAACCTACTGGGGTTGTAGCTTAGTGGTAGAGTGCCTGGTTTCAATTCCCAGTACCTCCCCCCACAAAATTTAACCTTTTAAAAAAGTTACATATTTCAGATTCTAATTAAAGTTCCAATTTTAAGGTAGTACTAGGGATCCCTAGGATCAAAGAGGTAGAAAAAGACAAGGATCTGTGAAAGGACTTAAGGGAAACCAGTGTGACTTGTCCCTTTTTTTTTTTTTTAAGAGAGGAGAGAATTTTAATATTTATTTTTTAGTTTTCCGCGGACACAACATCTTTGTATGTGGTGCTGAGGATTGAACCCCAGGCCGCATGTATGCCAGGCAAGTGCACTACCACTTGAGCCACATCCCCAGCCCCAGACTTCTCCCTTTTTTAGACATAAGCAAACTACCCCAGACAAGGGAAGTTGTTAATTCCTGGAGCAGGATAAAATCTTTGGAAAAAGACTGGGCTACGGCTCAGTGGTAGAGTGCTTGCCTGGCATATGTGAGGCCCTGAGTTCAATCTTCAGCACCGCATATAAATATATAAAGTAAAAAATCCATTGACAACTAAGAAAAAAGCCTAGCCTATGCCTACTTTGCTGCTTTAAGTGCACATTATATCCTGAGACTTGCAAGTTGAGAGAATTGAATAGTTATTAGTGTTTCTTGATTAATGCAGATCGCAAGGGCAGGGGACCTATTGTTTATCACAAATGTATGTATAAATAATTTATACATTATTTCAAAGATGTATTCATTGAATAGTATCTGAAAGGAGTATTTTTTTTAATATTCACTATGAAGTACCTAAAATGAGACTGCTTCTTGTCATATCACTCTCCCCTGTGCTTTAGGGCATTCTTTCCTTTTTTTTTTTTTTTAATATTTATTTTTTTAGCTATAGTTGCAAACCACACCCTTATTTGTTTGTTTGTTTATATGTGGTGCTGAAGATCAAACCAAGGGCTTGCACATCCTAGGTGAACGCTCTACTGCTGAGCCACAACCTAGCCCTGCTTTAGGGTATTCTTGCTGGGCATGGTGGCGCATGTCTGTAATCCCAACTGTTCAGGAGGCTCAGACAGGAAGATTGCGAGTTTAAAGCCAGCCTCTGGCTGGGGATCTGGCTCAAGTGGTAGTGTGCTCGCCTGGCATGCTTGCGGCCTGGGTTCAATCCTCAGCACCACATACAAACAAAGATGTTGTGTCCGCCGAAAACTAAAAAAAAATAAATATTAAAATAAATAAATAAAGCCTCAGCAACTTAGCGAGGCACTAAGCAGCTCAGTGAGAAACTGTCTCTAAATAAAATATAAAATACTGCTGGGGATGTGGCTCAGTGATTGAGTGCCCCTGAGTTCAATTCCTGGTACCAAAAAAAAAAAAAAAAAGCTTTCTTGACCACACAGTATTGAGCATTATGTTCAGTAAACATTACCTACTTATTTTAAAAACTTAAAAGTAAGTTTTAGAGGTGAGGAATCTAAAGGCATAGAATAGGGGCTGGGGATGTGGCTCAAGCGGTAGCCCGCTCTCCTGTCATGCGCCTGTCATGCGGGTTGGATCCTCAGCACCACATACAAAGATGTTGTGTCCGCCGAGAACTAAATAAATAAATATTAAAAATTTAAAAAAAAATAAAGGCATAGAATAAAAAATTTGCCCAAGTTTATAAGCAGTCAGTGGTGGAGCTTAATTTGACAAACCATGGTTTGTTTGAATAGAGCCAAAATGCAGCTACTGATATATACTGCCTTTTTTGGTAAAATGAGTGGATAAAGAGAGATGTACTCTTCTTTTCAATGTCGTTCTCAGGATAGGTCCTATCTTTTGAACAGCTTTAATAAGGTTTTTTGTTGTTTTTTCTCCTTTATAGAGGTTTAGAAAAGTTGTTTTGGTTCTGAGTATTGAACCCGGGGGCTGTTAACCACTGAGCTTTTTTAAACCCTTTTTAAAAATTTCAGGGTTTTAGCCTGGGGATGTGGCTCAAGCGGTAGTGCGCTCCCCTGGCATGCATGGGGTGCTGGGTTGGTTGGATCCTCAGCACCACATAAAAATAATAAAGAAGTTGTGTCCACCGAAAACTAAAAAATAAATATTAAAAAATTTCTCTCTCCCTCTCTCTCTCTCTCTCTCTTAAAAAAAAAAAAAAATAGGGTTTCGCTAAATTGCCCAGGCTGGCCTTGAGCTTGCGGTCCTCTTGCCTCAACCCATTTAGCTGTGATTCTAGTTTTCTGCCACTGTTTCCAGCTTTTCTTTCTTTTTTTTAAGAAATAGGGACTTTGGAGCTGGGGATATAGCTCAGTTGGTAGAGTGCTTGCACAAGGCCCTGGATTCAATCCCCAGCACCACCAAAAAAAAAAAAAGAGAGAGAGAGAGAAGGTCCTTTCTAATTTTTTTTCTTTTATCTGTAGTGGGGATTGAACTTGGGGATTCTCACTCTACTGATGAGCTACTTCCCTCCCAATCCTCACCCCTCTTTTTAATATTTTTTTGGAGGGGTGGATACTGGGGATTGAACTCAGAGGCATTCAACCACTGAGCCACATCCCCAGCCCTATATTATATTTGATTTAGAGACAGGGGCTCACTGAGTTGATTAGTGCCCCTCTGTTGGTGAGTCTGGAATTGAACTCTCAGTTCTCCTGTCTCAGTCTCCTGATCTGCTGGGACTATAGGCCTGCGCCACCCTACCCTGCAGTAGTCTTCTATTTTGAGACAGGGTCTTGCTAAATTGCCAAGGCTGGCTTGAAACTTGAGATCCTCCTGCCTCAGCTTCCTGAGTTGCTAGGATTACAGGTATGAGCCATTATGCCCAGCTTAGTTTTTAATACTTAACAGAATTTATACTCATTCATTCTTTAACTCTGCATTTAATAAAAAGAACATATTTGGCCAGGTGTGTTGGTACACATCTATAATCCCAACCACTGAAAGATGAGAGAGGAGGATTGCAAGTTCAAGTCCAGCCTCAGCAATTTAGGCCCTAAGCAACTTTGCAAGACCCTGTCTCAAAATAAAAAAATAGAAGCAATGTGGATGAGTGGCAAAGTGTCCCTGGGTTAAATGCCCAATTAGAAAGGAAAACTAACAGGGCTGGGGCCCAGCAGTAGTGTTATGCTCGAATTTGGGACCCCCAAAGACCACCAGAGACCCAAGATCGATGTAAGCAGCAAAGAGGTGTTTATTGCAAGCTAGCTCGGTCCTCCGCGCACACACACAGCAACTGGTGATGCTGAGAGGCCCCAAACCCAGGATTTGCAGCATTTTTATACATTCTTTGGAGAGGGCAGGGACTTCACATACATCATAGCCTCTTTTAGCAAATCATCACACACCGCGGGAAAATCAAATAACAACTCTAAAACATGATTAGCACATTCACTGACGGGAACAAGTTGGGTAGGGGTGATTGGTCAGTACAAAAGGGGTATTCATTTGAACTGATTGGTTTAAGCCAAGAGGGGTGTATGTGCTGAACTACATGGTTTCCCAACTTGTTATCAACCACCATAAAATACTGGGAGGGTCAACTGGCATCCCAGGTATTTCCCTGTCTCATGCTAATTGGTGGCTGCTAGGGGGCTGCTATGGATCCCCACCTAGCCTGACTGAGTCAGGGACACCTGGCACAGCAGATCGCTCCTGTTATTTGTAGATAAACAACTTAGCAGGGTGGGAATGTGCCTAGTGGTGCTCTGTGGGTTTTTCCAAGGACAAAGGCCATGTCCCTTCCTTGGACAGGCTTTGCTCTGAGATAGAGGCTGGTTTTTCAGTAGAGCACACATCTCACATGTGTGAGGCCCTGGGTTCTATCCTCAGCAACACATAAATAAAATAAAAAGGTGTTGTGTCCACTTACAATTAAAAAAATATTTAAAAAAATTAGTGCTTACTCTTAGGTTAAGCATAGTTATTATGTACTGTGTATGAACATATATAAAGTTGTACTTTTTTAATATTAAAATATCATGGGTATTGGGAGGATTTGCAATAAAGATCTATGAAAAAATCTTTAGGGGCAACCATAAAACAAAACACTACTGTTCTAGTTGCTCAGGTAAAAACCCTTGACTTTGCCCAATGTGCTAACATTTACAAGTAGTCCTAGCTCCTTGGGCAGGAGGCTGAGGCAAGAGGATTGCTTGAGCCCCAGGAGTTTGAGATCAGCCTGGGAAACATACTAAGACTGTTAGACCAGGACGCAAGAAAAGACCACTGACTCCAATTAAAATCAAATTAAAGCAAGCTTATTATTTCGACCGGCCGGGCTGCCTCTCCCTCCCAAAACAGCGGGAACAAGAGAGCCACCCCAGGTTTCCTGCAGCCCAACTTTATAGCCCAGAAAGTTACACAAAGGGGGGTTACAGATAACAGAACTTTGACAAGCATCACACTAATGGTAGTTTACATTTTTTTTGCTGGCCCCAACATCAGAATTTATGAAGACCATTAGAGCCTCAGAGAGGGTCGTTGTCTGGCCAGGGAAGGCCAATATTTATGAGGTGTCACTAAAGTTTCAGAGAGGGCTGCTATCTGGTCAGAGAGCCAGGCATGGGTGAGTTCAAGGCATGGGCAGGCATTCCAAGCAGGTTCAGAATTTGCAGTAATTTAAAGCTGAAATTATCTTTTCATGGCTTTGTGGCGGGATGGCTCCCAATTTTAAGAAAAGATCAGGTTGGGTCTATCAAGACCACATCTCCAAAATAAGCAAAAAAAAAAAACACCAAACCATTGGTGCTACTTTTGATTCATTTGTTTTTCTCATTCCCAACATAAATCCGTGAATAATCCTTTGAGCTCTACTTCAAAATATATCCAGAATTTTTTATTTATTTTTTGATACCAGGGATTGAACTCAAGAGCATTCGACTACTGAGCCACATCCTCAGCCCTATTTTGTATTTTATTTAAAGACAGTGTTTCACTGAGTTGTTGAGAGCCACAGCCGTGTCAGCAGGCCACCAAAAGCCACAGTCTGGCTGGGCACCAAATCTGGAGGTCACGAGCCACTTGTAGGTTCAAACAGGAACTCCTTTATTGCCCTAACTCCACCAGCACTCCACGCGCACTCCCCGGGAACTCTCTCACCCTCCACCGGGCTCCTTGAGAACTCAAGGACAATGGGAACTCCAGGAGAACTCAAAGTATCTGGCACCCCAAGGCAGCAGGAGCCGCCCTATTGCCAGAGGCGCCCTATTGCTGGAGCCGCCCTATTGCTGGTCAGCAGGGGTCTATATACAACCGAATACACAGCCTGTTTTAATCCAGCATCATCCAGTCATAGCAATTATACACAGCTTAACTTAATTATCATCTTAATGGCTCCCTGGTGTCACCTCTCAACCACTCCTTCTGGCAAAATGCTAGGCACCATCCTGACTTGGCTGTGGCTCTCAACACTGAGTTGGCTTTGAACCCATGATTCCCCCATCTCAGCCTCCCTAGCTGCTGGGGATTATAGGAGTGTGCCACTGTGCCCAGCCTCAGACTTTGATGTCACTTGTCATTACTTATTTCATTATCCCTCTGGCCCAATTCTTATTTGGATTACTCAAACAGTTTCCCAATTAGTAGCTCTAAAGTCTGTTTTCAACCTAGCAACCAATGCAATCTTTTAATTAATTTATTTATTTACTTATTTAAATATTTTTAGTTGTAAAGCCAAACAACTTAATTTTGTTCATTTATTATTATTATTATATTTTATTAGTTGTTGATGAGCCTTTATTTATTTATATGTGGTGCTGAGAATCAAACCTAGTGCCTCACACATGCTCGGTAAGCGCTCTACCATTGAGCCACAACCCCAGCCCTATTATTTTTAATGTGGTGCTGACGATTGAACCAAGTGCCTCACACATGTGAGGCAAGCACTCTGCCACTGAGCCACAACCCCAGCCCCCAGTGTGATCTTTTAAAAATATATATATATAATTTTTAGTTGTAATTGGACACAATACCTTTATTTTATTTTTATGTGGTGCTGAGGATCAAATCCTGTGCCTCACACATTCTAGGTGAGTGAACTTCCTCTGAGCCACAACCCTAGCCCCCAATGTGGTGGTGCATGCCTATAATTCTAGTGACTTGGTAGACTGAGGCAGGAGGATCCCAAGTTCAAGGCCAGCCTCCACAATTAAGTGAAGGCTAAGCAGTTTAGGAATGGGGGGGGGGGGGGGCTGGGGATGTGGCTCAGTGAAAAAGCATGAGGGTTTAATCCCAGTAGCAAAAACATCACAAGAGCCTGACATAGTGGCACATGCCTGTATTTGTAGTACTCCAGAGGCAGAGGATAACAAGTTGAGGACAGCACTGGGCTATTAGTAAGACCCTATCTCAAAACAATATAGCACTGGTGTTCAGTCCCCCATACCACAAAACAAAACCAAAAAACCCAAACAAAACATGACAGGATAGTCACCATGTAACTTCTTTGCTTAAAACTTCTCTCACTTAAAGAGCTTCCTATTTCAGAATTGTTAAATAAAATTTATAGGAGGAACGAAACTAAAGTTACTCATGCTAAAAAGATCCATGTCACCAAATGAAACTGTTGTTTATTTAACCTTTCAAGAAATCAGGATAATAGCCAAATTTCCAAATAGGTCATTCATAGCTAGCATGAAAAAGAAAGCATCCTACTTTAACTTTTACAAGGATTTGGATTGAACAATGATTTTTCTTCTATTTCTGCTTTCCTCAGCCCTTTCTGATTAATAATGACTTTTCCGTTCAGCTCATTAGAACACTCATATTTTATGGAATGAAATATTGCCTGGTTTTAACCATAAAGCCAGTTAGTGTTTTTTTTTTTTTTTTAACTGTGGATTGAACCCAGCAGTGCTGTACACACTGAGCTACATCCCCAGTCCTTCTTTATTTTTTTTTATACACGGTCTCACTAAATTGCTTAGGGCCTTGCTAAGTTGCTGAGATAGGCCTCCAGTTTGTGATTTTTCTGCCACAGCCCTCCTACAGGCATGTGGCATTGTGCATAGTTAGTTTTCAAATTTGTTGAAATTTTGTCTTCTGGTAAAGTCCTTAACAGTGGCCTTCAAAGCCCTACCAGGAAATTTTCCCCTCTCCGACTTCACTCATCTCGTACCACATGTCCCCTTCTCTTATTCTCTTCCAAACCGGCTTCCTTGTTCTTAAGACATTTCCTGTGTTAGGGTCTTTGCACTTGGTGTTCCTTCTGCTATCCTGTCCCCTCTTATATCTGCTTGCTCATCTTTTTCTCGGGGTCCACATCAGATATCATTTTCTTTCAGAACCCTTGCTGGTTCACCATACCACTTCCCTTCACATTCACTTTCTTTCTCTGTCACATACTCTCTACACCTTCTGCTTTGTATTTCTTTTTTTTTTTTTTTTTGCTTTCTATTTCTTTATAGAACTCACTATGCACTGAAATATGCTTGTTTAAGGTCTCCTGCCACTAAGCACCAAACGTTTTTTGTCTATTTTACTGTTACTCCCACAAATCTCAAACAGCATTCCAACATTCAACAACTTTTTGTTGAATTAATGCTAGACGTGAACTTGACAAGACTCCTTGCCTCACGAACCATATTGGGGAGCCATAAAATACTTAAAATTGCACTGTACAGTGGGAACACATGAACCTGCAAATCTGCCCAGAAGATCTACATAAGCCAGTATAATGGAATGGTTGGTGTTTGGCTGTGCTCATCAACCGATATTTAAGGCTCTTGTAAAATTGTAATGTAGTAAGTAAGCAATTGAGATCGTAACTGGCCAAAATGAAGTCATATATTGCCAATCATTCTTTCCTCGCTCCAAATGTTTAACAGGGAAAATTTTTTGTTTCACTTCCTCAATTATTTCCTCTTCCTACAATCCAACTGGATTATGCAGCCGACTGGCTGGAATGGTATCGTCCAGGGGAGCGTGTAATGGACTGTTCTAGGAGTCTGCGTAGTGAATGGCTCGTGGGACCTGGCACATGCGCATCTTCTGCGGCGCTGCAAGATGGCTGCCAGCCATTTTGTCACGCGTCGGTGCCCCGTTAGCGATGGCAGCAGCTGGAGACGCCAAGAAGTAACAGTGAACTCGGAGCAGTGGGAATTTCCTGCCCCTGTTGTGTGAGCGAAACAGCGACAAGAGAGCGATCCCGCGAGGAAGCGAAAGGCGGAGCGGAGTGTTGGGCCCCGCCCTCTAACCTCTCCTTAGATTGATCAGCTCCTTCATCCTTCCCTCTGGGTTTTTACTTTCAGTCCGCTGCGCGCAGATCTGCTGCGCAGGCGCACAAATAATCGAAGCGCTTCCTTGGCCCTAAGGGTTTGCGGACTCCTGCGCGCGCTTCTCGAACTCTTCCCTTGATTGGTCAGATTGCCCCGCCATCACGCCTCCCTTGGCTTTCAAGGTTGAGGAGGAAGCGGGGGGGCGGGGCCAGGCCGCGCGTGCGCAATGCTGTTGCTGTCCCTTGGCTGCTATTGCGTTGCAAAAAAAAATCCTGACTAGGTAGCCTTGGGCCTTTTCTGTGCAAGAGAATCTAAGGAGAGAGAAAGATTTCTGCAACTGAAGGGACAGTCGGGGAATATTAAATTTAAGATATTAACGCCCGCCCTGGCTCACAGGAGTGTGGTGATAGGGGTGAGTAAGGGCCTTAGCGTTGAGAGCCGAAGAGTAAAAAACCATTAGTTTCGGCGCCAGGCGTTTTGAAAGGCTTCTGTTTTCGTCGTATTTCTCTCCTGACTACTGACTGGTTTAAACACGACCCCTGAACAAATATCGATAAACCTTCGAGCCCGCAGCCCCACCTTGCAGCGCGTAGGAGCCGCCAGCGTGCCGGGCAGCGAGCCCTCCCCTCCGTCCCTCCAGGAGAGCCTAGCGCGTGCGCTCCCCCACCTTCTGGCCTCCCTCCCCGTCTACGGCTTCCACGCACTCGCAGTGATTGTTTTGCCCGCTCCCGCCGCCGCCGCCAGAGGAGCAGCAGCGCTTGTGCAAACCGGGAAGATGGCGGCCGGCGGCGGCGGAGGCAGCAGTAAGGCCTCCTCCTCGTCAGCCTCTTCGGCAGGGGCTCTGGAGTCCTCGTTGGATCGAAAATTCCAGTCGGTAACCAACACCATGGAATCCATTCAAGGCTTGTCGTCTTGGTGTATAGAGAACAAGAAACACCACAGCACTATCGTCTACCATTGGATGAAGTGGCTCCGGAGATGTGAGTTGTTGGGGCGCCCGGGACGGGAGGCTGGGAGGTGGAAGGAAGTACGGCCCGCAACGCTCGGGGCTTCCCCGCGGAGCCGCGGGGTTCGCTCGGGCTGGTTCGCCGGGAAGCTGGGACCGACCTCCCCAGCCCGGGCCGGGCTGCCCCGAACCGCAGGAGGTCCATTTCTTGGATATTTTCTTGCCTCTGACGTGGTGTGACCTTGGGCCGTTGGGCCCAGAGCCTTACAGATGTTCCCCTTTCAGCTCAGACGGAGCTTGCGAGTGGGCTGTGGGTTCCCCTGAGCCCCACCGAGATTGTCGCGTCCGTTTATTTCCTGTAGGCCTTGCTGTGAGTCGTCTCCGGTTCTCCTGGTGTAGACCAGGGATGTTTCAGCAGGGGAAGTCCACTCACTTAGCCAGACGGTGCTAGACCGTTTCGTGTTTTCTGCTGAGCTGAAACTTGTGATATGTAGTAAGGATGGCCTTATCTGGATGTCCCTAAAACTTGTGATGTGTACTGAAGGAGGACTTACCTGGATAGGTGTTACGGGAAACAGCATGAGCTCTGCGTGGGTCTGGGGCGACCGACCACCTGCTCTCCTTTTACCTGTGTTTGCTGCAATAAAATAAAGACTTCTTGATACGGACCAGAAACAATTGGGATAGTTAGTGTCATCATTAAGACCTTATCGTGGAAGGCATATTTGGCTACTTTTTAGATACCTGAAGTATAGATTTTTTTTTTTACAGAATTGAATTTGTTTTCATAGGTAATCAAAACGGGAAACGTGCTTTTTAAAGCATATGATACTTTTTTTCCCCTTAGTTATTGCTGTTTTGCCTTGGTATGTGTGTGTTTCCCCCTACTTTGGTGCTGTACTACAGAAAAGAGGTCCATTCAGCATGGACTTTTCCAAAAGATTTCAAATTCTTTAGGAGAAAATGTGGAGAACTCACTTGCTTCCTGCTGAGAATAGAGGGTTAACCCAAACTTCACATACATCTATTTGAATTTTAGTTTGCTTTCTCTCTATAGCATGTTACCAGTGAGACTGGTCATTCAGTTATTCTTACTTCTTATCCTACTTCTGCCATTGCCCCTGCAGTGTTTTGATTTGTCTTTACCTTGGATAAAGCTTGCAAAATTATAGGTCCAAAGCTTCAAACCATTTGTGTTGGAACTTGGATTTGGAAATATTTCTTATGGTTTTTTGAATAATAATACTAAAAATTTAGTTAGTAGAGAAAGACAGGATTAGTTAATCTCTTTGCTAATAGCAGATCATACCTTCTTGCTGGAATGTAAAATTAGAACCTAGAATATCAAATATGCTAGCAATCATTATCAAAGACTTATCATGTGTCTAGTGTGGGCCAGACATTTCATTATTCCATATAATATACTTTATAATGTACTGAGAAGTGGTGTTTGTTTGTTTGTTTGAGTAATGAGATTGAACACAGGGGTGCTCTATCTTTGAGCTTCTTTCCCAGCCCTCTTTATTTTTTATTTTAATCCAGGTTCTTGCCAAGTTGTCCAGGCTGGCCTGGAGCTTGCCATCCTCCTGCCTCAGCCTCTCTAGTAGCTGTGATTATAGGACCATGCCACTGGGCTCAGCTGAGAACTAGATTTTTCAACTATGGTTTACAAAAAGAGAACATTAACGCTCAGAAATGTCAGGTTGCTAATGGTTACTCAGTAAAATGTTGTAGTTGGGAACTGGCTCTACCATTAACTTTGTAAAATAATGTTTAATGTACTTGGTACACCACAGGGAGCAAACAGTGCTAATGTGAGCACGAGAACCAGTTCTCCACTCTGTCTTACAAGGTTTTTACTAAATTATGCAAGCATTTTATATTTCCTGCTGTTGGGTTCTACTGCTTTAATTCTTATGATTACATCCTTTGCAAGATTAAGGTGGTCCCTGTCCTTACCTTGTGGGATCATAAATGACAATTACCAGATGTTTTTTCCCAGTCAGTAATAATGTGATACACTGGAGCCAGAATTTTTCTGCCTGTGCTATCGTTGATACCATGTACTATGTCTGAGCTTATTTCCTCTGTTGATACCTTAAAAGTGAAAAAATGATTGCTCTAAGAAGGAAATAATTCAGCTGAAGTTTGTTCTGTATAGTTTGTGTAGTTCTTTAACTATAAAAGCTTTTGACTTTATAAAACCTGGTATGATTTTCCTAGAGGAATGGAATTTAACTTTCTAAAATGGGTAGGGGTAATTTCATAGTCATTTTGTACTTACAACTTGGTTATAAATAAAGCCTTTTTTTTTTTTTTTTTTTTTGGTGCTGGGGCCTTATGCATAAGAGGCAAGCACTGTACCAACTGAGCTATATCCCCAACCCTTAAATAAAGACTTTTGAGAGACCTATTCAAATGAGTGGTGAAGGGTACAATGAAAATAGTTTGTGTATTGGACCACATTTTCATTTAATTTTGTATTTCTTTTTTTAAAATCTTTCTTTTTTTTAGTTGTAGATGGACACAATACCTTTATTTGTTTTTATGTGATGCTGGGAATCGAACCCAATGCCTCACCAAGCTAGGCAAGTGCTCTGCCACTGAGCCATGTCCCTGGCCTCTTAATTTTATATTTCTTTACAGTTAGACTTACATTAGTTTGAATTTGGTTGCTAAGTCTACTTTAGACAAAATTGTGAAGTAGGTATTTCAAATTTCTTTCTTTCTTTTTTTTTTTTTTTAAGAGAGAGAGAGAATTTTAATATTTATTTTTTAGTTATTGGCGGACACAACATCTTTGATTGTATGTGGTGCTGAGGATCGAACCCGGGCCATACACATGCCAGGCGAGCGCGCTACCACTTGAGCCATATCCCCAGCCCAGTATTTCAAATTTCTAATCTTTCTGTCCATTTTCCTGATGCCACTTTTGCTTTTTTTTTTTTTCTCTCCTGACATCCACGATTTAGTAATTCAGATCTCTATGTAATTTAAGTAAATGCTATTCCAGAGATTTTTTTTGTGTGTGTGGGGGGACAGGTACCACATCTTCAGCCCTATTTTGTATTTTATTTAGAGACAGGGTCTCACTAAATTGCTTAGCACCTCCCTACCGTGCCTTTGCTGAGGCTGGCTTTGAATTCGCAATCCTCCTGTCTCTCAGCCTCCCAAGCCACTGGGATTACAGGCATGCGCCACCGCACCTGGCTTCCAGAGATATTATTTTATTTACTTAATTTTTGTGGTGCTGGAGATGTAACCTAGGGCCTCCAGCATGCTGTTCAAGTGCTCTACTATTGAGCTACATCCCCAGTCTTCGGAGTTCTTTTCATTTTATCATTCATTTAATAATGTGTCATAAGAGACTTTTATTCACCAAAAAGAAAAATAAATTATAAAGGAAATAATTTACTGAAAGCAAGTGTGCTCTCTGAAGATACACACCGATTAACCAGTTTTCTTCAGACATTTTAAAATTTTGCTTGGCTGTAGTGTTTATTGTCTCTTTTTCTTTCTTTTTTTTGGTACTGGAGATTAAACCAAGGGTTTAACTTTTGCATGTTAGGCAAGCACTCTACCACTTCACTATATCCCTAGCCCTCATTATCTCATTTCAAAAAGTTATCTTTCAGTAGTATAAGCAGATGCTTATTTTTAAATCTTTTCTCTGCTTTAAAACCCTCCCTTGATACCCCATTGCAGCAGAGTTACGTTCTAAACTTCTTTTACTGTGGTCTACAGCATAAGACCCTACACTTAACTGCTCTGCTTGCTTCTTAGTTCTTTTCTGATCCTACCTTCTCTTCATTTAGATCTAACCTCAGATATTACCTCCTCAGAAAGGTCTTGTTCACCTTCAGTTGCTATTATGTCATCTTATTTTCAGTATATGAAATCACTTATTACATGTTTATTGTCTATTTTCCTTTGTCAGATGACAACCTGTGTTTTGTTTATTGCTGTATCTCCAAGCAACTAGAACAGAATGTGGCATTTAGTAAAGCAATCATTAAATATTTATCAACAATGGTGTGAAATAATCAGATACTTGAGGAACAGAATTGCTTTTTTTTTTTTTTTGGTATTGGGGATTGAACTCGGGCATTCTACCACTGCGCCACATCCCTAGCCCTATTTTTTATTTAAAAATATGTGCAGGTTCAGGATGTGGCTCTTACATGGATGTGATGTGCAATTTGACCTGATTATCATTTCTATACTTCATTCTTCTTTCCCATTTTTATTCACTTGTTTCTTTTCTTTCATTTTATTTTTGGTACTGGGGATTGAACCCAGGGGTACTTAACCACTGAACTGTATCAGCAGCCCTTTTTTCTAATTTGAGACAGGGTCTTTCTAGTTGCTTGGGGCCTCTTTAATATTGCCAGTGCTGGCCTTGAATTTACCATCCTATTGCTTTAGCCTTCTGAGTCACTGGGGTTTACAGGTGTGTGCCGTCATTCCTGACTTCTTCCCATTTTTAATGTATAATGATAATCAGTATGGAAAAGTAGAAAAACGTAGACTTTGGAATTAGACCTAGGTTCAGATCTTAACTCAATCACTTCATCTTGGGTGACATACTATGTGAGGTACTTAAACTGTGATCCTTAATTTCTCATCAATAAGTAGAGATAATAATGATCTTTCATAGGATTGTTATCTAGGTATAAGAAGATAATGCATGTATTTTAGCCTGCAACCTAGGACATAAAAAAATTGAAATTATTTACTATGATCATTCAGATAAAAATAGTCTTAAAATCCTGAATATTCAAAATAAATTATGACAGAACCTTGTTTTGGGTACAGTGGTAGAATTTACATTCTTGGTTGGACTAGACTCCCTGAAGTGATAGTGAATGTTGCAAGTTCTCTGAAGAACTAGTAGAAAAAAATGTAAAATACTATGTTTATGATACCTCTATTTTGTCTTCTTTCTTTTTCAGCAGAGGGAATCTATTTTATTAATATAGTTTTATATAGTAGCAAATGATCTTGGTTTGGGTTTTGAAGTTTGATAAATCCTTTGGTAATTTATGGACTCTGGAGTGTATCCTAGAACCCAGGATTTTATTCAGCAGTTGATCCTTTTTAGCGCCTGTTTCACCTTTTATTTTTTCCTTTTTCTCAACAATGTGTTTCCATCTACAATGTTTATTTCTCTAAATCTTTTAACAATTAAAATACTCTCAACTAAAAATAAGTATCTTTATGATTTGCTGTATTTTGTCTTATTTCTAATTATTGAATACTGGTCTGTTTTGGAGAGCTGTGTGAGTTTAATGATTTTTTTCAGGAAATAGTAGAAATGTGATTGCTACTTAGTTGTAGAACACAAAATCTGTTAATTTCCCTTAAGGTATTTTTCTTTTAAAATATTTATCTTTTAGTTATAGTTGGACACAATACATTGATTGTATTTATTTATTTTTATGTGGTGCTGAGGATCTAACCCAGGGCCTCCCATGTGCTAGGTGAGGGCTCTACCGCTAAGCCACAACCCAGCCTTTAAGCTATTTTTGATATAAATTTTATATACAAAAATAAAGAGGTAATGACACTTCCTTTCTTTTCATCACCCCACTTCAGTACTTATCAACTCTATGGTCAGGTTTTTTTTTTTTTTTTAATTTTTAATTTTCATGGATATCTTTTACCCCCTCCTCTTCATTACTTTGAAGCAAGTTGAAGTACAGTCTTTTATGTTTTTCACAAAAGAGACAAACATAGAGTAGAAAAATAGTCATAGAGGATTTATTTGTTGCAGAGATCTACAAAGTGCAGTTACTTTTTTTTTTTTTTTTTGGTGCCAAGGATTGAATTTGGGGGCACTCAACCACTGAGCCACATCCCCAACCCTATTTTGTATTTTATTAGAGACAGGGTCTCATTAAGAGCTTAGCACCTTGCCATTGCTGAGGCTGACTTTGAACTGGAGATCCTCCTGTCACAGCCTCCTAAGCCTCTGGGATTACATGCCCGTGCCACCACCCCCAGCTCTCAGTTACATTTTTTATCCATGGTAATGTTCTCTTAGTTTGAGTCTCATGAACTTTAAGTGGATCATGAAGCTGGTAATAATTTTATAGCTAATGTTTGTTAAGTGCTTACTATGTGCCAAATGTTCCTAAGCATTTTACACATACTAATTCTTTCAGAATTAAATTTTAAAAACGTTGTCCTCACAATTTTTAAAGTAGGTATTATAATCCCCATTTTACAGATGACAAAATAGAGGCACTGAGAGATTAAGTAACTTGCCTCTGGTTTCAGAGCTAATTAATAGTGAAGCCAAGATAAACCCAGGCATTCTTTTTTTTTTTTTTTTAAGAGAGAGAGAGAGAGAATTTTTTAATATTTTTTTAGTTTTCGGCGGACACAACATCTTTATTTGTATATGGTGCTGAGGATTGAATCCAGGCTGCAAGCAAGCCAGGCGAGAGCACTACCGCTTGAGCCACATCCCCAGCCCAATTAAGAGGTTTTTTATGGCAAAACATTTGAACGTATACTCATCAGTGAAGAGTTCAGTCTGCTGTTTGTATATATGTATATATTATTATTATTATTTAGTGGTGGATACTGGGGATTGAACCCAGGGGTCCTGGGAATGGTAGGCAGGTACTCTACCACTAGGGTACACCACCAGCCTGCTCTTTTATATATGATATTCCACTAATCTGAGGGCCTGGGACCATTTTCTGGAGTTTGGCCTCTGAAATGTAGCCTGTCCTTTTTTGTTGTTTACATTCTTTGTAATCTTATCCTGTGTTGCAGATAGGTGGGCTAGTCTTGTAGAGTGTAACAATGTTGTAATTATATATGTATACCAATGAATAACACAGGTGGACTAAATACAAATTCTGACTTAAGAGTTCTAAGATGGATTTTGCTTATAAATCGCTAGTTTACTTTCAGTTCTTTCAACAGTATTTATTTTTAATATTTAAAACATTGAAAAATATTTTATTCTACAGTAGTCATACATAATTATGAGATAAGTATAATACTGCCCTTTTTTTTTCCCTTTCTTTTGTATGTGTGTGTGTGTGTGTGTGTGTGTGAGAGAGAGAGAGAGGGAGAGAGAGATACTGGTGGTTGAATCCATGGGCACTCTGCAGCCCTTTTTATTTTATTTTTTTTTAAACATTCATTTTGTAGTTGTAGGTGGATACATATTTTATTTTTATGTGATGCAGTGCCTCACACAAGCTAGGCGAGTGCCCTTTCCTCTGAGTCACAGCCCCAGCCCTAGCCCTTTTCATTTTTTTAAAAATTTTTTTAGGTTGTTGATGGACCTTTATTTTATTTGCTTATTTATATGTGGTGCTAGGAATCGAACCCAGTGCCTCACACATATGAGGCGAGAGCTCTACTGCTGAGCTACAACTCCAGCCCCCTAGCCCTTTTCATTTTGAGACAAAGTCTCACTAAGCTGTTGAGGCCAGCCTTGAACTTGTGATCCTCTTGTCTTAGCCTCCTGCATCACTGGACTTAACAGCTGTGCACCATTTTGCCTAGCTTTATTTTTTTAAATATTACTTTTTGGGGGAGTAGATACGGGGGATTGAATTTAGGGGCACTCGATCACTGAGCCACGCCCCCAGCCTTTTTTTTTTATGTTTATTTTTTAGTTGTAGTTGGGCACAATACCTTTATTTCTCTTATTTATTTTTATGTGGTGCTGAGGATCGAACCAGGGTCTCACACATTGAGACAAGCATTGCGCTGCTGAGCTACAACCCCCGACCCTTTTTATTTTTTATTTTGAGATGGGATCAGACCCAACGCCTCACACTTGCCAGGTTAAGTGCTCTACCACTAAGCCACAATCCCATCCCCCTAAAGATTTATTTTTTTGCAGTGCTGAGAATTGAACCCAGAGTCTCACTCATGCTTGGTAAGAGCTCTACCACTGAGCTATAGTTTCAGCAAATATATTTTTATTTTTAATTGGCACATAGTAACTGTACATATTTTGGGGGTATAGTGTGACATTTTAACACATTTATAATGTATAATGTTCACATCAAGGTAAGTGGCTTATTTGTCACCTCAGACATAATTCATTTCTGTATGTTGGGAACATAAAATTCTTTCTACTAGGTATTTTGCAATATACAAGCGATTGTTTTCAAACATAGTCTCCTTACTATGTTATAGAACCTTAAAAGTTATTCTTCCTGCTAGGCACTGTGGTGCATGCCTATAATCCCAGCAGCTCTGGAAGCTGAGGGAGGAGGATCATAAATTCAAAATCATCCTCAGAAAATTGGCGAGGCCTTGAGCAACTTAGGAAGACCACTATGGCTCAGTGGTTAATTGCCCCTGGGTTTGATCCCTGGTATTTAAAACAAAAAGTTATTCCTCCTCTCCCACTGTACTCCTGAACTTGTTAACCCTCAACAAATATTTATTGAGCAGCTGTGCCAGGCACTGTCTCGGCACTGGGGATACCAGAGGGCGAACAAAAATCTTTATCATAACAAGAGTTTATACTTTAGTAAGAGGAGATAGGCATCAAAGATAGTAAATAAGTGATAATAAATGTATCAGAAGGTGATAAGTACTATAAAGAAATATAAAATAGGAAAGAAGATTATGAGATTTGCAGTTTTAAACTAGACTAGAAGGAAAGGCCTTACTGAAAAGGTGAAATGTGAGTAAATAGGTAAGTTAGTAAGCAATATAGATATGAAGGCATGCAAGAATATTTAAGCCAAAAGAACAGAAAAGTATAAAGATCCTGAGGTTAATGTATGTCTGGTGAGCTAAAGGAACATATTATTTTTCTGTGGTGCTGAGGATCGAACCTAGTGCCTCACACATAACACTAAGCCACAAACCTAGCCCTTCGGCTTTTATTTGAATGAGTTACTGAACTATGAGTAGAGGAGGGATATGATTGATTTATGATTGGAGGTGCTGCCAGGGATTGAACCCAGGGTGTTGTTCATGCTAGCTGTTTTGTTTGTTTATGGTGGTACTAGGCATTAATCCAGGGGTACTCTACCACTGAGCTATATCCCCAGCCCTTTTTATGTTTATTTTGAGGCAGTGTCTTGCTAAATTGCCCAGGCTTGCCTCAAACTTGTGATTATATTGATGTTGTTTTAGGTGTCTATTTTTAAATATACCTTTACTGAGATATGATTTATAAATATAACTTTTTTTATATAGTGAATATTAAATCCAGGTCCTTATATATGCTAGGCAAGCATTCTAGCACTTAATGAAAAGACAGGGTCTCACTTAGTTGTCCAGATTGGTTGTGATCCTCCTGCTTTAGCCTCTTAAGTAGTTTGAATTATAAGTGTGCACTGTTGTGTCTTGTAATATTAACTTTATCATTGGAGGTTACAGCAAAGGTACTGCTGCATGGATCTAGTGAGGCTAAACCAAGAGTAGAAATAAGAAAAAGATTAAAATAGATCATTTCTTTGGGGAATTGAGATAAGGTTTACCTGGAGCCTCAGAAAAAATCTAAACCAAGAATACACTAGATCAAGTGTGTAGAGGCATCTAAGATGCCAGAATGCTTGAGAGCCTTCTCTATGAACCTCTGCTCTATCATATTTAATGCTCTCTCTTATTAGACTTACTTCTTAATTTACATTGATTCTCTAGTTGATCTCTTCCAGCTTTCTGGCCCTAAAACAATGTATGGCCCGAATAGACACCTTGGGGTAACTGTTGCATATTTTTAAAAAATATTTATTTTTTAGTTGTAGTTGTAAAAATACCTTTATTTTTTTTTATTTATTTTCATGAGGTGCTGAGGATCGAACCTAGGGCCTCACACATGCTAGGTGAGCGCTCTACTGCTGAGCCACAACCCCAGCCCACTGTTACATAATTAGGCTAAAACAACTAAACTGTGCAATTTATTTATTTTTTTGGGTGGGGGGAGTTACTAGGCATTGAACTCAGGGGCACTCAACCACTGAGCCACAACCTCAGCCCTCTTTTGTATTTTACTTAGAGATGGGGTCTCATTGAGTTGCTTAGCGCCTCATCATTGCTGAGGCTGGCTTTGAACCTATGATCCTCCTGTCTCAGCCTCACTGCTGCTGGGATTACAGGCATGCACCACTGTGCCTGACCTCAACTGTATAATTTAAATGAATTTTATAGTCTAGGGATGTCATTCACTGGTAGAGTACCCCTGAGTTCAATATGCAGTATCAAAAAAAAAAAAATAAAAATGAAAGGTTAATATTGCATTATCTGTCTCTGTCTCCCCTTTGAATTCCTTGATCATCTTTTCTTTATTTTATTACGCTAGGTTCATAGAAGTGTAGATAATATTTTTCTGTGTTTTCCTGGCAATTTTTTAAAACATGAAACTACCTTATTTCTAAAGTCAATATACATTAAACAAGCCTTTATAGCTGTATTATGAGACTTTATAAAAAATAGTCCTTATGTTCTTCATTTAGATGCTTTGTTTCACATGGAAAAGGGTGAAATATCCTTGGCCCTAGCTGGGTTTAATACAATGTAATGTGTAAAGTATACATTTATTGTACCAGATCCCATAGTAAGCTAACTGTTAAATTGTGGAATAGATGAACATTCCTATACAAGTACCACATGCTTTCCTTCTGAAATTTAGACAGGGGAAAAAAGACAACATGAAAGTAGCAGGGAGAGAGAGAGGAAGGGGTTGTGGGGGACAGGAAAAGGGATAATGAAGGGTATGATCAAAGTATGTTATATGCATATACAATTATGCCACCATGAAATCTCTTACTCTATATAATTTAAATGCACTAATAAAAATTAAAAGCAAACATTCCTACAACTTGAAGTGTGAAACAGTATTGATAGACTTCAACATGGTATGGAAATATTTTCAGAGAAAAATTACAGTTGCAGTGGAAAAAATACTAATATGAAAATTTGTTCAAACACGCCACCTCAGAATCACTTTAATATCTGTTTTGTCTGCTGAAAAGGGATGAGTCTATGGACGTGTGTGGTTTCTTAGGGAGTGGAGGCCCACTGATTTATTCTTAGTAATTTGGCGGCCTTCCTTTTGTAAGCTATATATAATAGCTGTATCCAAAATTCTTTTCTCTTAGACTTTTTAAAAATATTTTTTAGTTGTAGAGGAACACAATAACTTTTTTTTTTTTAGTGTGATGCTGAGGGTTGAACCCAGTGCCTCACGTGTGTGAGGCAAGAGCTCTATCACTGAGCCACAACCCAGCCCCTCTCTCTTAGACTTTTTTTTTTTTAAGATGTTGATGGATCTTTATTTTATTCATTGATTTATATGTGGTGCTGAGGATTGAACTCAGTGCCTCACACATGCTAGGTTCTACCACTGAGCCACAACCCCGCCCTTCTCTTTTTGATCAATCAGTATTGATTCTTATTTTTTTTGAACTGGGGATTGATCCCAGGGGTGCTCAGCCACTGAGCTATATCCCTAGCCCTTTTTAGTTTTTGAGACAGGGTCTCACTAAGTTGCTGAGGCTCTTTTTAAATTTTTGATCCTCCTGCTTCAGCCTCCTGAGTCGCTGGATTTACAGGCATGTATCATCATGCCCAGCTTAGGCTTTTTTTTTTTTTTTTTAAAGAGAGAGAGAGAATTTTAATATTTATTTTTTAGTTTTCGGCAGACACAACATCTTTGTTTGTATGTGGTGCTGAGGATTGAACTTGGGCTGCACACATGCCAGGCGAGCGCACTACCACTTGAGCCACATCCCCAGCCCTTTTTTTTTTTTTTTAATACCTTTATTTTATGTGGTGCTGAGGATGGAACCCAGGGCCTCACACATGCCAGGCAGACACTCTACCACAGAGCTACCACTGCAGCCCCTTCTTCTCCTTTTTTTTTTTTTAACTTCACTTTCCCATACATTTATTGTTTTACAGCAGTTCCTCCAAGTAGAGAGATTTGGATTAGTGGTTTTAAAATTTCAATTTCCTGAAAACTAAGGGTACATAGAGTTTAGTTTAATCTGCAGCAGGAGCTCAAAGACCATAGTAAAAATTCCCCAAGAATTTAACATCATTGTAACAAATCATCTTGACTTTCTCATCTGTCATGGAAACAAAAAGTAGTTGGTGTTTTGTAATACTTTGGGATTCCAGCATCCCCACAGATTTTAATTATAAACACTGGAGAAATGTGCATCTTGTGCAAAGTGATAGAACCTAGCTTGTTACTTATTTTGGGAAAAGGCAACAAATCCATTTGTGCTTTGAAGCATTAAAGTTTTTCTTTTCTTTGTTTCTTTTGGACGGGTAGTACCAGGGATTGAATTCAAGGGCATTCGGCCACTGATCCAAATCCCCAACCCTATTTTGTATTTTATTTAGAGACAAGTTCTCAATGAGTTGCTTAGTGCCTTGCTATTGTTGAGGCTGGCTCTGTACTGGGGATTGATTCCCAGGGATGCTCGGCCACTGAGCTATATCCCTAGCCCTTTTTATTTTTTGAGACAGGGTCTCACTAAGTTGCTGAGGCTCTTTTAAAATTTTTGATCCTCCTGCCTCAGCCTCCTTAGCCGCTAGGGTTACAGGCTTGTGTCACCACACTCAGCAGCATTAAAGTTTTTCTAGCCAAGATAAGATAGTTTATAAACCTCATTCTTGGGCCATTGTTGTGGCTCAGCAGTAGGGCCCTCACCTTGTACATGCAATCCTCTGGGTTGCATCCTCAGCACCACATTAAAATAAATGAATAAAACAAAGGTATTGTGTTCAACTACAACTAAAAAATAAATATTTTTTTTTAATGAGAGAAGAGGGCTGGGGATATGGCTCAAGCGGTAGCACGCTCGCCTGGCATGCGTGCGGCCCGGGTTCGATCCTCAGCACCACATACAAACAAAGATGTTATGTTGTGTCCGCCGAGAACTAAAATAAATGAATATTGAAAGATAAAAAAAAAAAAAGAGAGAGAAGAGAGAGAGAATTTTTAATATTTATTTTTCAGTTTTCGGTGGACACATCTTTATTTTATGTGGTGCTGAGGATCGAACCCAGCGCCCTGCTCATGCCAGGCGAGTGCATTACCACTTGAGCCACATCCCCAGCCCTAAATATTTTTTTTAAAATACCTCATTCTTACTCTCTTCTTTTTATTTTATTTATTTATTTTTAAAAAATGTTTCTTAGCTGTTGATAGACCTTTATTTAATTTATTTATTTATATGTGATGCTGAAAATTGAACCCAGTGCCTCATACATGCCACACAAGTGCATTACTGCTGAGCCCCAGCCCCAGCCCACTCTTTTCTTTTTAGAGAAAAGTTGAAACATCGGCTTCTTCTTCTTCTTCTTCTTTTTTTTTTTAACATTTATTTTTTAGTTGTAGGTGAACACAATACCTTTTTAAAAAAAAATTTTTTTTAATGTGGTGCTGAGGATCAAACCCAGTGCCTCCTACATGGTAGGCAAGAGCTCTACCACTGAGCCACAACCCCAGCCCCATACATAGGCTTATTGATGAAAGAAATGAACTATATTAAAGAGTTGGGTTCAAATTATACTTGTAGTTTGTGACTTCTCTCCCTAATCTCTCTTCTTCCTTCCACTTCACTTTAGTGATTTAATTTCATTTATTTTTATTTTCTAGTTCTTTTGGTTCTCACTAGCAGAGACATGAAGTATTTCTCCCCCCACCCCACTTTTTTTGGGGGGGGTATATTATTGTTATGGGATTTGTTTTTACACATTCATTGTTGTTGCATATTGATGGGATTTGTTATACATATTCATACATGTACACATTATAACAATATAATTTTACTAATATGTAATATTTATTTATTACTGTTTAGCAAAAGTTGTGCTGTGAAAGGGAAAAAATATTAGGAACTATAACTCAACTTATTATTTTTTTAAATATTTATTTTTTTGTTTTAGGTGGATACAATATCTTTATTTATTTTTATGTGGTGCTAAGGATTGAACCCAGTGCCTCGCACATGCCCGGCCAGTGCGCTACCACTTGAGTCACATCCCCAACCCACTTTATATTATTTTTGTTTTATTTATTTATTTTTTGAGAGGCTGGTGATTGAACTTAGGGCCTTCTACATGCAAGGCAAGTGCTTTACCACTGAACTAACATCATGCTAGTTTTTTTTTTAAATATTTTTTAATTATACATGAACTCAGTATCTTTATTTTTTTAACATTTTTTTTTTTTTTTTTTTTAGTTGTAGGTGTACACAGTACCTTTATTTATTTTTATAGTGGTGCTGAGGATCAAACCCAGTGCCTCACACAGGCTAGGCAAGTGCTCTACCTCTGAGCCACAAGCCTAGCCCCAGTATCTTTATTTTGTTTATTTATTTTTATGTGGAGCTGAGGATCAAACCCAGTGCATCACACACAGGAGGCAATCACTCTACCGCTGAGCCACACCCCAGATGCCTCATGCTAGTTTTCAAAATGAAGTGTAACACATTCTTTTTTTTTTTTTTTTTAATATTTATTGTTTAGTTATAGGTGGGCATAATATCTTTATTTTATTTTTGTGTGCTGCTGAGGTTTGAACCCAGTGACTCACATGTGCTAGGCGAGCGCTGTACCACTGAGCCACAACCCCAGCCCCAAGTGTGACATATTCTTTAAGATGGCGATCTCTGTATCCAGGAGGTAAAAGTATTAATTGAATAATTGAAAGTTCTTTTATAGTATATTACTATGTTCAGATTTATAAAATTTTAAAAATGGATTTGGAAATACTTATTGCTTACTCTGTAAAACTGTACCGAGTGCTAAAAGAGAGAATTATAAGGAGCATACATAATACCTTAGTGACTAAGGTATAAACTGAACAAAAATTATTGATTCTAGGAAGTACCATAGTATAACTTTTTATCTTCTTTAACAGTTTATAAGAGGTATCACTTTTTGTTGGAATGCCAGTATTGTTACTGAACATAATTTACTAGATATCATACATATGTTACTTAAAATCCTGACATCAGCTCTGTGAGAAATAAATTATGCTCACTTTAAATTTTTATAAATTGATTCTCTGGGAAGTTAACGATTATTGTGGGGGAAATGTCAGAACTTTGATAGCATAGGAAAAGAAAACCATACCTGGTTTCAAGGTGGCTAAATATAAAGCTTAAAAATAAGTGGGAGAAAAGCAATACAGTGGATTCAAAGCCCAAGTTGCTTCCAGGTACTTTGTTCTATTTAATAATATTCTTTATAATATTTCTAGTCATTAGTGTAGTTAACTTCACAAAATATTAATAATTTAGGAATAAAATAGCTCACATTCATTTAATATGAGAATTCATGAGGTATTATTTGCTGAGTAAGTCTACTGGTGATATGTATGTAAACTTAACTCTATTGATGATAAGCAAAATAATAAACAGTATAAATGAAGTCATCAAAGGCTTTGTGAAGTAAAATAACTTCTTCATGGCACATAGTAAACAGTAGAAGCCAGGTATGGTGGGCACACCTGTAATTCCAATGACTCAGGGTGGATGAGACAGGAGAATCACAAGTTCAAGGCCAGACTCAGCAACTTAGTGAGACCCTGTCTCAAAATAAAAAATGAAAAAGGTTGGGGTTGTAGCTCGGGTGATGGAGCACCCCTAGGTTCAATCCATATATATATATTACTTAAAACAGTAGAGCCAGTTTTAAATGTAAGCAGTTTTGACTAAAGAGGTCAACACTTTAGCATTGTGCTAGACTGCTTCCCATTTCTTTTAGTGTGTTTTGGTATTTTATAGTATTCCATGGGCAATATGATATATATAATATACTTATTTACTGAGATGTGGTATGTGGACTTCCTTACCCCCAAATAGAATGTAAACATGTGATAGCAGAGCCTTCGTTTTGTTTACCATTACATCCTCAGTACCAAGAAGAAGATGAAGAACTTAATGAAATTTTCTTAAGTCTAACCTCACACCTTACTTTCAGAACTCTTTCTAGAAAGGTTGTGCACATTTTGTTGTGATTATAAAGAAACATTGTATAGTAGTTAATTGGTAAAGAACATGAACTTTGAACTCAAATTGATATTATAGTTGCAACTTATCCTCTTAAAGCTAATATAACTCATTTTATATGATCCTTGGTGGGATTAAATAAAATAATTTACATAAAGTACTTTGTAAACTACCAGAATTTCAGAAAACTCAGCAAGTAGCAAACCACTGTCATTTGAAATGCATTTTTGGTATACACACCATGTTTCTTGAAGGTCTGTTTGCTTAAGCTTTAAATTTTTCCAATTAATCCTGCATACCTTATGTGAAATTTTAAGGTCAGTAATCCAAAAGTGTGCTAGGTGCACTGGCGCACGCCTGTGATCCCAGTGGCTCAGGAGGCTGAGGCAGGAGGAGGATTATGAGCTCAAAGTCAGCCTCAGCAAGTTGCAGAGACCCTCTCTCAAAATATAAAAGAGGGCTGGGGATGTGGTTTGGATGTTAAGCATCCCTGGGTTTAATCCCTAGTACCAAAATAAATAAATAAATAAAATAAAAGTGTGAACATGGATTTTTTTTCCCTCGGATTGACATATGTAGCACATACACATAAACTGATGAATGTGAGAAGGTACATAGAATATATACAATAGTATATAGTAAAATAACAGTAAAGATTTGTATTCTGTACAAACAGCATTTCCCCAAAACAGGTGATGTTTAGTTTAGGATTTCACTGTTAAAGTTTAGGAATTACCAAATGAAAGTTAAATCTGTTTTCATGCTGTGAGACTTTAGTATCTTTAATGAAATGTTTCTTGAATTTCCAGGGGGATAGGATATTGAGCATTTTTCAAACTTACATGACCTTGGAGTCCCTTTGTTGTTTTTGGTATCTCATGTGATTAGTGGTTTATATAGCTTGCTTTGGGAAAGTTTATGTAAAATTTTCTAGAAAACCCTCATGGCAGAGCAGAGTTGTGTATAGTGAGAAAGGCTTCACGAAGGAAGCAGTTTTTCAAAGAGGTGAAAGAAGGCATCCCAAATGTAAGCAAAGGTGTTCAAGGATCAGAATCAGGGAATGACAACCACTAGACACACACACACACACACACACACACACAGCCAAATGATAATAGTAAAGATATAGAGGAAGAATAAAAGATGATTTTTAAGACATAAGGGGCAAGGGCAAGTGTATTTAAAAGAAAGTAACTACATATAAAACAACAGCTACAATAAATAGTTACATGCTGAACCAAAGGGGTGTGTGTGTGTGTGTGTGTGTATGTATGTGTGTGTGTCTGCGTGTGTGGGCTTGTGTATGTGTGCTTGTGTGATAATGGTATTAGTATGATATGGATTTTATTCAAAACTTTTAGATTTCATAAAACTGAACTCAAATTAGTGAGGACAGATATTTAATATATTTCATGGTTTAAAAATCCTAATTTCCTAGGACATCAAAAACAGATTTGTAGAAACATAAATGTATGTTGACTATGCACAGTCATTATAATGTAAATCATTGGTTGCTACTGACTCTGCTGAGTCCTTTGACTTTGCTCTTTTTGCCTAAGGCACCTTTGTAGTTGCCAGGTGTGATGTAGATGGTTGGGTTGGACTTCATATCTTTTTGCCAAATTTAACCCTCCTGAATAGTGCTTTCAAACCCATCTGTCTTTGTTCTGCAGTTCAAAAAATGTTGGACTTTTAATTTTTGTCTTGGCTCATTTGGAAAAGATTGCCTGAATGAAGGTCTAAATTCTTTCTTTCCCCAAGGAGAGATCTTTTGTTATGCAGGGTTTTTTTCTTTAGGCACAGCCATTATTATTATTATTATTATTATTATCATTAGAATTTTTTTTTTTAATATTTATTTATTTTTTTAGTTATCGGCAGACACAACATCATTGTTGGTATGTGGTGCTGAGGATCGAACCCGGGCCGCACGCATGCCAGACGAGCGCGCTACCACTTGAGCCACATCCCCAGCCCTTATCATTAGAATTTTTAATATTTATTATTATTTTTTTAGAATTTTTAATATTATTATTATTATTATTATTTTTTTTAGTTTTCTGCGGATACAACATCTTGTTTGTATGTGGTGCTGAGAATCGAACCCGGGCCGCACGCATGCCAGGCGAGCATGCTACCGCTTGAGCCACATTCCCAGCCCTTATTATTAATTATTATTATTAATTTTTATTTGTACTGTGTTAGGGATTGACCCCAGAGCATTGGGATGCTAGGCAAGCTGTCTGCCACTGAGCTATATCCCCAGCCATCTCAGTCTTTTTTAGTAAAAGAGATGACAAGGATAGAGAGAAGTGAGTTAGGGGCATTTGAAGAACTGAATAGTAAATAGAGTAGGATTTGTATTATGTATGTATGTATTACGAACCCAGGGCCTTGTGCATGCTGGACAAGTGCTCTACCACTGAGCTACATCCCAGCACCCCTGCTTGCTTGCTTGCTTATCTATCTATCTATCTATCTATGTATTTATTTATTGTAATGCCAAGGATTGAACCTGGGGTGCTTAACCACTAACCCACACCCCTAGTCCTTTTTTATTTTATTTTTTTTTAACTTTTTTTGTCTTTTAATAGATGGACACAATACCTTTATTTTATTTATTTTTATGTGGTGCTGAGGCTCGAACCCAGTGCCTCACACATATTAGGCAAGCGCTTGGTAGAGCTACCACTGAGCCACAACCCCAGCCCCTATTTTTTTTCACTTTTGAAACAGGGTCTCACTAAGTTGCTTAGGGCCTCCCTACATTGCTGAGGCTGGCCTTTAACTTGCAATCACCCTGCTTCAGCCTCCCATTCACTGGGGTTACAGGGATGTGCCACCATGCGCTTCACAAAGCTACTTAGGAACAAGGACAAAAGGAAGACATTTCCAGAAAGATAAAAGCTGGAAACCAGCAGATCTCCATGGCTTTCAAAAGGATATATACTTCAGTTAAAGGAAAATAATCCAGAAGGTCTAAGCAATAAAAAGCAATGCTAAGCAAATAATTGATAATTAAGAGTATAAGCCTAAGTGTTTATTATCTGTGTAAAATAGTGTTTAATTGGTGAAGGTTTTTTTTTTTTTTTTTAAGTCAGAACGGAATAAACTATATTGTGTCTACTACTACCTACTATATTGTAGGTCAAGAAAAGTATAATTTGAGCCAGGCCCTGTGGCACATACCTTAAATACCAGTAACTTGGGAAGTTGAAGCAGGTGGAGCACATATTTGAGGCCAGCCTTAGCAATTTAGCAAGATCCTGTCTCAGAGTAAAAAATAAAAGACTACGGATATAGCTTAGTGGTAAAGCACTCCTGGGTTCAATTCCCCAGAACCAAAAAGAAAGAAAGAAAGATATTTACATACTGGGCATACACCTGTAATACCAACTACATGGAAGGCTGAGGCAGGAGGATCACAAGTTTGAAGCCAGTTAGGTAGCTGAGGAAGACCCTATCTCAAAATAAAAAATAAAAAGGACTAGGAATGTAGTTCAGTGACAGAGTGCCCCTGGGGTCCATATTCAGTACTGCAAATAAAATAAAAAGAAATAATGTAATAATTGCATGCCTATGGTCCTAACTACTCAGGAGGCTGAGGTTTAAAGGTAACTTGAACCAGGAGTTTGAGGTGTGTCTGGGCAACATAGTGAGGACCCCCCCCCCCATTAAAAAAATTAGCAGAAGTCTTTATTATGTGATAAATCTTCCAAGGTTAGCTGCTAGACTGGTAATGTGGTACAGTGCTAGAGCACTTGCCTAGTAGCATGCTTGGGGCCTTGGGTTCAGTTCCTGGTACCACAGAAAAAGGTGGAAAGTGGGGAGTTGCTGGGGATGTAGCTCAGTGGTAGTGCCTTTACTTAGCATCTAGAATGTATAAGGCCCTTGGTTTAATTCCTAGCACTGCAAAAAAAGAAAAAAAAATTCAATGTAAGCATAATTTAAAAATATTAGGCAAAGAAAAAATCTATCACTGCTCTATATCCCCAGCCCAGGAAATACAAATTCTTGAATAAAGTATATTTAATTAATTATATGTACAATATTCCTATGCTAATGTAACATTTGCATAGCTTCAAATATTCTGTATCATACAGATCTGTGCAGTTTCACTCTAGTGCTTAGAAGGTAGAACTTAGATGCTAATAAGAAAAATTAAAAAATTCTACTTTGAAAATTAAAATAATGAATTTCCAAAGAACTCATGATTCAAAGAAGAAATCATAGTAGAAATTTAAACATACATATTACTAAATGGTAATGAGAATTCTACATGCTAAAAGGAATGTGACTTATTTTTTTTGGGGGGGGGGGGTGGCGCTTACCAGGGATTGAACTCAGGGCCACTAGACCATTGAGCCACATCCCCGGCCCTATTTTGTGTTTTATTTGGAGACAGGGTCTCACTGAGTTGTTTAGTGCCTTGCTGTTGCTGAGGCTGGCTTTGAACCCTCAGTCCTTCTATCAGCCTCCTGAGACACTGGGATTACAGGCATGTGCCGCTGCACCCAGCGAATGTGACTTATTCTGTTGAGTGCCTACAGTGTGCCACATGGGATCCATCCATGAATATATTAAATTTTCTGACCCTGTGGGGATAACATTTGATAGGAAAATGGAATAAATAATAGACAAAATGGAAAAGTAAATTAGTATGATAGACGGTGATAAAGTCTTAGGGAAAAGGTTAAAAGTAGAGCAGGGTAAAGGACATTGGAATTCATGCTGGGAATGTAGGACAGATTGTAGTGCAGGTTTAGCATACTTGATCTGATTCAAAATCCAAAATGCTCTGAAATCTGAAACATTTCTGGTCCCAAACATTTCTGATAGGGTATACTTTACCTATATAAAAGGAAGCAGTTAAGATAGGCTTAATTAAGAGAGTGAGAATTCAGTACAGCCCTGAAGATACTGAAAGAGTCAGTCTGATGGATATCTGAAGGAAAAGGATTCTAGACCAAGGATTGAGTTGAGAGTTAGACCAAGATCATAAGTATGAGTGTTTCTGGTATGTTCAAGGAGCAGTTTTCCAGAATAGCACAAAAGTTCTAAGGGGAAAACTAGATGAGGTCAGAGAGATAAGGGAGATAATGTAGGACATGTTTTTTTTTTTTTTTTTTACTGTTGGAGGGCTTTTTAGTGGTTTGTTTTTGGAGGTGGTGCTAGGGATTGAACATACGGCCTCCCACATGCTTATTAATGAGTATGTAATCTACCACTAAAGTATACCTCCAGCCCCATTGGAGGGTTTTGAACAGAGGATAACATGTTCTGGCTTATTTTTGAAAGGATCACCCATTACCATATAACAGTCAACTATAAGGAGGAAAGAGAAGCAGAGAGACCTATTGCAAGAATAATAGTCCAGGTAACAGATAAAGGTAGCTTATGCACAAACAGGAGTGCAGAAATAGCGGTGATAAGAAAATGATTTCTGGAGATAATAGGTATATATTCTAGACATTATATGTATATCTATAATATAGATATTCTGTATATCAATAATATGTATATATCTCCACATATGTAGCTACTTTGTATGTGTGTATATATTTTAATGGAATGTTTCACCAATTTGTGTGTCATCCTTTTATAGGGGCCATGCTAATCTCAGTTGTCATTCTACTATTAAAATATGCACTACCAAAACAAACAGTTTCTGGATATATTTTGAAGGTAGAACAAATTATTGACAGATTGATGAAGTAGAGTTTGAGAAAAAGGAAACAAAGATAATTTCAGGGACCAGGGTTGTGGCTCAGTGGCAGAGCACTTGCCTAGCACGTGTGAGGTACTGGATTCAAACCTCAGCATCAAATACAAAAAATAAGCAAATAAAATGAAGGCATGCTGTCCATCTACAACTACCAAAAAAAAAAAAAAAAAAAATTTAAAATAACAATTCCAGGTCTGGGGATGTGGCTCAAGCGGTAGCGTGCTTGCCTGGCATGCTTGCGGCCCGGGTTCGATTCTCAGCACCACATACAAACAAAGATGTTGTGTCCGGCGAAAACTAAAAAATAAATATTAAAAATTCTCTCTCTCTCTCTCTCTCTCTCTTAAAAAATTAATAATTCCAAGTTGTGGCCTTGGTGATAGAAGGATGGATTTGCCTTTAACTATGTGGCAAAGACTTTAGATGGAAACTGGGAGGAATAGTATACTCCTATAATACCAGCAATTTAGGGAGACCCTTTCTCAAAGCAAGATATGAAGAGGGTTGGGGTGTTACTTAGTGGTAAAGCATCCATGTTTTCAAGCCCGAGTATACCCCAACACAAAAAGTTTTAGGTGGATAAGATTTTGGGGATCTTAAAATTTTGTTTTAATTTTTTTTTTTTTTTTGGTGTCAGGAATTGAACCTAGGGACACTTAACCACCAAGCTACATCCCCAGCCCCCCCCCCCCACACACACCTTTTTTTTTGTATTTTATTTAGAGACAGGGTCTCCCTGAGTTGCTTAGGGTCTTGTTAAATTGCTGAAGCTGACTTTGAACTCACAGTTCTCCTGCCTTAGTCTCCTGAGCCGCTGGGATTATAGGAATGTGCTTCAGCATTTGGCTGTTTTGACATGTTAAGTTTGAGCTGTCTTTTAGTGTAAGTGGAAATGTCAAGTAGACAGGGAGATAGTGCAGCTAGAGATAGATAGGTGAAGAAGAAGTCTGGAGTGGGTTAGTAAAACATAAAGGGAATTTATAGCCTAAAATGCAAGAGCTTGAAAATTAATAAGCTAAGCATACCTTGTAAAAAGTTAAAGAACAACAGAATAAGGTCAAGATTGAAGAGAGATATAAAAATGACGGCAATGAGTTAATAAATACAAAAGAGGTTTAATAAAGGTCAGCAAAGTTGAAATATGAGTCTTTTAAAAGTCTAGTAAAGCGCTGGGGTTGTGGCTCAGAAGTAGAGCACTCACCTAGCATGCGTGAGGCACTGGGTTCAATCCGCAGCACCACATAAAAGTAAAATAAAGATATTGTGTCCACCTGTAACTAAAAAATAAATGTTTTAAAAAATAAAATAAAGTCTAGTAAAATATAAATTTTTTAAGATTAATCAAAAAAAGAGAACACATTAATGAATATTAGGAATGAAAAAAGAAATGTACCTACAGGTAAAGTAGAAATTTAAAAGATATGAACAAGTTTATGCCAATGAATTTAGAATTTTGGTGACTCTGTTGAATGGACATTGGCCAATAAAAAAATAACCAATAGTGATCCAAGAACAATTAAAAAATCTGAGTAGGTCAGTAATTACAATGGTGAATAAAATCTTATAAAATCTTTCTGTGAAGAAAATGCTAGGCCCTTGAAGCATCTTGGGCCAGAAAGCTAGGAGGGTGCTCAAAAATAAATGAGATCAGGGCTGGGGATGTGGCTCAAGCGGTAGCGCGCTCGCCTGGCATGCTTGTGGCCCAGGTTCGATCCTCAGTACCACATACAAACAAAGATGTGTCCGCCGAAAAACTAAGAAATAAATATTAAAAAAAAATTCTCTCTTTCTCTCTCTCTCTAAAATAAATAAATAAACAAATAAGATCATATATTAAAAGGATATAAAAACTGGTACAAAAAAGGAATTTAACTGACTTAAAAAAACAGTGCTGCTGGGCATGGTGGCACATGCCTATAATCACAGTGACTCCAGAGGTTGAGGCAAGAAGATCACAAGTTCAGAAAACCAGCCTCAGAAATTTAGGGAGACCTTGTGTCAAAATACAAAATAAAGCCAGGTGTGGGGGTTTACAGCTGTAATTCCAGCAGCTCAGGAGGCTGAGACAGGAGGATTGTGAGTTCAAAGCCAGCCTCAACAAAAGCAAGACACTAAGCAACTTGTGAGACACTTGTCTGTACATGAAATACAAAATAGGGCTGGGGATGGGGTTCAGTGGTCCAGTGTCTCTGGGTTCAATCCCTGGTATCCGCCCCCTCAAAATAAATAAATAAACAGGACTCAGTGGCAGAGCCCTCCTGGGCAAGTACCAAAAAAGAAGAAAAAGAAAAAAAAAAAAAGGAAGAAAGATGACAATAGTAAGTGAGGAAAAAAGAATCCCTGAGGTCATAGTGATGTTCATTAAGAAAAAACAAGCTGGGTCCAGTGCACAGACCTGTAATCCCAGCAACTAGGAGGCTGGGGCAGGAAGATCACAAGATAACCCTAACCCCATCCCTGAGGAACAGTATATTCTTAGAGTATGAAAATACTACCCCACAGATTATAAATTATGAATTGACAATTTTAGGTTATTGATCGCTTTATGAATTATAAAGGGGAAACTATACCTTCACAGTGAGGAGAAAACTTTGTATCAATAGTAGTGAAATGGCCTAAAAATGATCTCTTGTTAGGTAGTAGGTGGTGCCTAGTGTTGCAATTGTTGTATTCTGTTCTATTCTGGTTTTTTTTTGGTACTAAGCTGTACTGCTAAAATACATCCCTAGCCCTTTTATTGATTGATTAATTACTTAATTAATTTTTGCAGTTTTGGGAATTGAACCCAGAGGTGCTCTACCACTGAGTTACATCCCTAGCCCCCTTTTAAAAATTTTATCTCTTTATTTATTTATTTGGCACCAGGTGTTAAACCCAGGGGTGCTTAACCACTGAGCAATATACCCATTGTTGGTTTTTTTTCTTTCTTTTTTTTTTTTAACATCTTTGTTTTAATTGTAGGTGTATACAATAGCTTTATTTTATTTTTTATGTGGTATTAAGGATTGAACCCATTGCCTCACGCGTGCCAGGAGAGTGTTCTATCATTGAGCCACAACCTCCGCCACTGATATCCCTATTGTTTTTAATTTTTAATTCAAGTCAGGGTCTCGCTAGTTGCTCAGGGCCTCACTAAATTGCTGAAGCTGACTTTGAACTTGAGATCTTCCTGCCTCAATCTTCTGAGCCAATGGGATTAGGCATGTACCACTGTACCCAGCTAAAACTTTTTATCTTGAGACAGGGTCTGGCTAAGTTGCCCAAGATGGCCTCATACTTGCTATCCTCCTGCATCAGCCTCTGAAGTAACTGTGATTAAAAGAGTGACACCACGCCCAACTTCAATGTGTTGTTCTTGACAAAAATATTTAATTTTTCTTTTTCTTTTCTTTCCCCTCCCTCCCTCCCTCCCTTCTTTCCTTCCTCTTTCTTCTTCTTCTTTTTTTTTTTGTACCAGGGATTAAACTCAGGAACACTCAACTACTGAGCCACATCCCCAGCCCTATTTTGTATTTTATTTAGAGACAGGGTCTCACTGAGTTGCTTAGCACCTCCTTGTTGCTGAGGCTGGCTTTGAACTTGCAATCCTCCTGTCTCAGCCTCCCAAGCAGCTGGGATTACAGACATATACCACCTGCCTGGCTAAAACTTTTTTTTATCTTTGAGAAATAGGGTGTGGCTAAATTCCCCAAGATGGCCTCATACTTGGTATCCTCCTTCATCAGCCTCTCAAGTAGCTGGGAGTATAAGAGTGACACCAGTTCAGATTTAGAATGTGTGTGTGTGTGTGTGTGTGTGTGTTTTAATAAGTGTAACATCAGACAGGAAAGATTATGGAGAAGATTTTATTTATTTATTTTTTGTGGAGGTGCTGGGGAATGTAGAATGTGGTGTTCTTGCCCGACGTATTTAATTTCAATCTCCTAAAAAACTGGTAAATTCCCAAATGGGGTGTCCTGTAGGACAGCTGTCTTGATTTTTTTTTTTTTTTAAGTTGTCAGAGCATTTAATTCAAGGGCATGCTACCACTGAGCCATATCCTCAGCTCTTCTTTTTCCTCCCAAACTTTTTTTTAGTTATATGTGGACCCAATGTCTTTATTTTGTTTATTTATTTTCATGTGGTGCTGAGGCTCAAACCCAGTGCCTTACATGTGCAAGGCAAGCACTTTGCCACTGAGCCAAAACCCCAGCCCAGCTTTTTAAAATTGATTGATTGATTGATTGTAGTTGTAGATGGACATAATGCCTTTATCTTATTTGTTTATTTTTATGTGGTGCTGAGGATCAAACCCAGTGCCTCATGCATGCTAGGCAGGTGCTCTGCCGCTGAGTTGCACCCAGCCCTATCTCCAACTCTTTTATTTTTAATTTTTTTTTAAAGACCAAGTTGCTGAGTCTGACCTTGAATTTGCTGTCCTCCTGTTTTAGTCTTCTAAATTACTGGGATTACAGGCATGTACCACTATTCCTGTCCAGATTTGTATCTTAGAAGAATTCATTATCATGAAGAATAGTGAGAGGTAAAGGGACTCTTCTGGATGGAGAGACAGTAAAGAGATATGAAAAAGTTGAAAAAACACAAAAAATAAAAACAAAAAAATTGTGATATTAGTAAAATCACAGACATACAGATCAGTGGAACAAAACAATTTTTAGCTATTCATCCCTACATAGAACTACAATTAATTTTGATATCCAATAGCCTTACTAAATTCATTTATTCTAGTAACTACTTTGTAGATTATTTGTGATGTTCCATATATACTGTAGGCGTATTTGTCTACAAATATAGTTTAGATTCTTTATTTTTTTTTTAAAGAGAGAGTGAGAGAGAGAGAGAGAATTTTTTTTTAATATTTATTTTTTAGTATTTGGCGGACACAACATCTTTGTTTGTATGTGGTGCTGAGGATCGAACCCGGGCCGCACGCATGCCAGGCGAGCGCGCTACCGCTTGAGCCACATCCCCAGCCCCTAGATTCTTTATTTCAATCTATGAGACTTATTTCTTTCTGTTGCCTTATTGCACTGGCTAGAACCAAAAGTATCATTTAGAGGAAGGGTGAGAGCCAATATCCTTGTTTCCTCCTCCCCCATTTTAGAGGGATAGTTTTTGGTCTTTGACAGTTATATTTGATGTTAGCTGTAGGTTTTTTGTGGCTGTCCTTTGAGGAACTTCCCTTACATTCCTAGTTTACTGAGACTTTTTATCATATATGAATATTGAATTTTATTGATGTATTTAAAGTACTTTTAATAGGGTCTTAAAGGTGAAACAAATTGGCCAAACATTTGCATAATCTATAATTCAGCAATTTTATTCTTGCACATATGCCCTGAGATATAGATATAAAAATATTCATAGCAGCATTGTTCATTATCGGAAAATGTAGAAATAGCCCAAAAGTCCACTAACAGTTGATTGGTTAAAATTGTGGTATATTCACAATGAAATAATTTACTGTAGAGAAGTAAGTGTACCAAATTATACCTAACAAGGTAGATTTCTTTTAGAAACAACATTGAGTAGGAAAATGACCAAAAAATTACAAATAGTAAAAGGCCACTTTTATGAAGCTCAAAAACAGACAAAATTGGCCAACAAATAATGAAAAAATGTTCAACATCTGTGGCAGTCAGGGAAAAGTAAATCAAAACTACACTGAGATTTTATCTCACTTTAGTTAATATGGCAGTTAGCAAGAATAGAAAGAACAGGGCTGCTCAGTGGTAGAGCGCTTGACTCGCACATGTGAGGCACTGTGTTTGATCCTCAGCACTGCATAAAAATAAATTAATAAAGATATTGTTTTCATCTACAATTTTAAAAAAGACTATAAAGGACAATAATTGCAGGCAAGGATGTGGGGAGAAAGGAACATTTAGACATTGTTGGTGGGGATGCAAATTAGTTCAACCACTTTGGAAAGCATTATGGTGATTCCTCAAAAGAATAAGATTGGAGCCACCACATGACCCAGCTATCTCACTCCTTGGTATTGATTCAAAAGATCTAAAATCAACATACTGTAGTAAATCATGCATGCCATTGTATAGCCAGTTCACCATAACCAAGATATGGAACCAGTCTAGGTATTCCTCATCAGATGAATAGATAAAGAAAAAAAAAAAAAATATATATATATATATATATACGCGCAATGGAGTTTTATTTAGCCCTCAAGAAGAATGAAATTATGTCATTTGCAGGTAAATGGATGGAATTGGAAAACATAATGCTAAGTGAAATAAGCCAGAGTCAGAATGTCAGGGGCCTAATGTTTTCTCCCATATGCAGATGCTAGAAAGGAGTGGGACAAGGCATATTTAAAAGGGGGAAGGATCTCATGAAAATAGGAGGAAGACCAATAGAGTAGAGGAAGGGAATCAAGAGGGAGGGTATGGTGAGGTACTAGGGAATGATTACCAAATTATGTTGTCTGTGCCACAATGATATCTTTCTTCCCACACATATAATTCAATACTACATAACTATTTTTTAAAAATTCTTTTTTTAGTTATAGCTGATACAATATCTTTATTTATTTATTTTTATGTGGTGCTGAGGATTGAACCCAGTACCTCACACGTGCAAGGCAAGTGCTCTACTACTGAGCCCCAGCCCCAGCCTCTACATAACTATTTTTTAAAATAGTGATGGTAGGGGGCTGGAGATGTGGCTCAAGCGGTGGTGTGCCTCCTGGCATGCGTGCGGCCTGGGTTCAATCCTCAGCACTGCATACAGACAAAGATGTTGTGTCTCCCAAAATAAATATTAAAATTCTCTCTCTCTCTCTCCCTCCCTCCCTCTCTCTCTCTCCCTCCCTCCCTCTCTCTCTTTAAAAAAAAAATAGTGATGGTAGATGAGAAAGTTGAGTCATATCTTACCATTGTAGTTGATTGCCTGTTCCAAATATTTGAATGAAAATGTAAGACATGGGAAGATAGCTATACTAGATTATGTAGTTAAGGGAAGTTTATTTTCAAGTTAGAGTCACTGCAATATTAGGCAGCCATTAATCAGTTTGCTTTTTATTTTTTATTTTAATTTTTGGTACCAGGGATTGAACCCAGGAGCACTTAACCACTGAGCCACAGCCACAGCCCTTTTTATTTTTTATTTTGAGACAGGATCTTTCTAAGTTGTTTAGGACCTCCCTAATATGCAGAAACTGGCTTTGAACTTTCCATCCTCCTGCCTTAGGCCTTTTTTTGTATTTGTATTTTATGACAAGGTCTCACTATGTTGCTTAGGGCCTAGCTAAATTGGTAAGGGTAGCTTTTAATGTGTGATCCTCCTGGCTCACTGGGATGATAGGCAGACACCAGCATGCCAGGCACCAGTTAGTTCTTTTGTTTGTTTGTTTTGGATTTGGTTTTGGTACCAGAAATTGAACTGAGAGGCACTTAACCACATCCCCACTCCTTTTTATTTTGAGACAGAGTCTCACCAAGTTGCTCAGGGCCTCACAGAGTCCCTAAGGCTATCTTTGAATTTGAGACCTTCCTATTTCAGCCACCCAAACCACTGGGATTATAGGTGTGTGCCATTATGCCTGGCACCTGTTTTCTTTTTAAACTACTATATTATTGGGCTGGGGTTGTGGCTCAGCGGTAGAGTATTTGCCTAGCATGTGCGAGGCCCTGGGTTAAATCCTCAGCAACACATAAAAATAAATAAATAAAAAATGTATTGTGTTCAAATATAACTAAAAATTTTTTTAAGAACAGGTTTTTTTTTTTTTTTTTTAGTATTTATTTTATAGTTTTTTTGGTGGACACAATATCTTTATTTTATACTCATGTGGTGTTGAGGATCAAGCCCAATGCCTCATGCATGCTAGACAAGCGCTCTACCACTGAGTCACAACCCCAGCCCCCTAAAAATATCTTTTTAAAACTACTATATTATTATTAAAAGTTCATGGCAAATAAAAGTTAAGTAATACATGTGTTATAAAATGGAAAAGTTACCCTCCATCATGATCTTCTATATACTTAGTTCTTTTTAAAATAGTTCTTCTATTCTCTTACTGAGTTTTTTTGTACTTGTACACATACATGTTTATCAAAAAAAGTTTTAACACTGGGCACTGTGGCACATGCCAGTGGCTTGGGAGGCTGAGGCAGGAGTATTGCAAGTTCACAGCCACCTCAGCAAGGCGCTAAGCAACTAGGCAAGAGCCTGTCGCTAAATAAAATACAAAATAGGCTGGGGATGTGGCTCAGTGGTTAAGTGCCCGGAGTTCGATCCCTGGTCCCCCCCCCTCCCCCAAAAAAGTCGCACTTAAGTGGCTAAAGGCCTGGATATGTTGCTGAGGCTAGCCTTCAATTTGCGATCCTCTTGCTTCAGCCTTCCAAGTGTTGGAATTACAGGCATGCACCACCACACCTGGATTGTTTTGTTTTATTAGTCTTGTACAGTAGTAACATAACTTATTTGGCTAAGTCTCTATTAAGGACTTTTAGGATATTGCCAGACTTCTGTTGGAATTAGTGCTACAGAGAATATCTTCCAATATAGAAGTGTTCATACACAGAAGCAAGCATATCTGTGGGGTAAATTCCCAGCAGTCTAGAAAATGTTTTGAAGGGTAATGAAGCTACATAGAGGCAGAGAGCATTTGTTTGGATACCCGTAATAGTGATGAGGAACTAAAGTAAGGAAGTGACAGAAGGAGTGGACTAGAAAAGAATGAAATTAGAAATTTTGTATTCCACCAATTATAAAATATATAATTTTCCCCCACATTTTATTGTGTTTGAAATTAGAGGATAGTTTTTATAGTCAATGGTTTTATTTAGTTGGAGGTATTTTTAAGATTTCTTAATGGTACATAATGTAAACAATAGTTTTTGTTTTTTAAACCTTTATTTTATTTCTTTATTTTTATGTGGTGCTGAGGATCGAGCCCAGGGCCCCCCACATGTGCTAGGCAAGCCTTCTGCTGCTGAGCCACAACCCCAACCCCTAAACAATAGTATTTTAGATTCAATAGTACTGAATCTTAAATTAGGATATAGGTTTTTCAGTACTCAGGAAAATAAAGGAAAGCAGCAGGGTGTGGTGACCTGTAATCCCAGCTCTGAGATTAGCCTCAGGAAGCTAAAGCAGGAGGATTACAAATTCAAGGGCTCCCTGGGTAATTTAATGAGACCTTGTCTCAAAATAAAAAGGGCTGGTAGGGTAGCTCAGAGCACTTTCCTAGCATGTTCCGAGGCCCTGGTTTCAATTCCCAGTACTTCAAAAAAAGAAAAAGGAAGCACAGGACATGGTTGACTTACCTTTTAGTATTTTTTTTTTCCAAACCATTTTTATATTTTCTACATAAAGTTTTCTGTTTGAAAATAGTTAAAATGATTTTGTGAGTTGAATAAGGAACTGCCCTATTAGTGGACTTTTGGGTCCTAATTTTCTTCTGGCTATTCTAGAACACTGATAACACCAGACAGTTTTCTGTTTAGACTTTGGGAATTTGAATTTAGGAAATTTCTTTTTTTCTTTCTTTTGGTTCCAGGGATTGAACTCAGGGGACACTTAACCACTGAGCAACATCCCCAGCCCTTTTTAATATTTTATTAGTGATAGGGAGTTGCTTAGGGCCTCCCTAAATTGCTGGTGCTGGTGGCTTTGAACTCAAGATCTTCCTGCCTCAGCCTCCCAAACTGCTGGAACTACTGGTGTGTGTCACCATGCCCAGCTCCTCAGCCCTTTTTTGTATTTTATTTAGAGACAGGGTCTCACTGAGTTGTTTTAGGGCCCTGCTAAATTGCTGAGGGTGGCTTTGAACTATTGATCTTCCTGCCTCAGCCTCCTGAGCTATTTGGGATTACAGATGTATGACACTTCTCCTAGCAGATTAGGAGATTTCTAATAATTGTACAATAGTTTAATAGTTTATTATTATTATTATTATTTGTTGTGGGTTGAACCTCGGACCTCACACATGTGTGCTCTACACTGAGCTACTACAGTCTCATTCCCTTATAGATAAAATTCTTGAGTGGTAAACTATTTAAGGAATTCAGAGCTGGGGATGTAGCTCATTTGGTAGAATGCTTGCCCTGGTTCAATCCCCAGCTCCACCCCCCCCCCACCCCCCCCCCAAAAAAAGGCAGAATATTTGCTGGGCATGCCTGTAATCTCACCGGTTTGGGAGGCTGAGACAGGAGGATTGCGAGTTCAAAGACAGCCTCAGCAATGTCAAGGCGCTAAGCAACACAGTGAGACCCTGTCTCTAAATAAAATAAAATAAAAAAAATAGGGCTGGGGGTGTGACTCAGTGACCAAGTGCCCCTGATTTCAGTCCCTGGTACCAAAGCAAATAAACAACAACAACAAAAAATTATTTAAGGAATTGGGTAGCCTTATGAATGTTAACATACTACTTTGAGGGGTTGGAACGGTGGCTCAGTGGCAGAGCGCCTGCATATCATGTGTGAGGTATTGGGTTCGATACTTAGCCCCACATATAAATAAATAAAAGTCCACTGACAACTAATGATTATTTTTAAAAAATACTACTTTGAAATTTTTAGTGTAGATATGGCTTTTTCTTTTCCTTTTTTTAGGTACTGGAAATTAAACCCTGGAACACTTTACCATTTAGCTGTATTCTCAGTCCTTTATATTTTTTATTAGAGATAGGGTCTGAGAGTGTTCCAGTTTGGACAGTATATGATCATCTTCATATAATAGTAGAGCAGTGTGACACTCAGGTTTTCTTTCTACTGCCTTGGTGCTTTTACAGATAATCTTTTCTTGCTAATTCTCCACAAAGCAACTAATTGACTTTACATGTGTGTATTGAGAGAGAACAGTAAGAGAGATAAAGCAGCCCAGTATGGTGACACTTGCCTGTAATCCCAGCAATTTGGGAGGCTGAGGAGGAGGATTGCAAGTTCAAGGCCAGCCTCAACAATTTACCAAGCAACTTATTGAGACCCTGTCTCAAAATTTAAAAGAAAACAAAATAATAAAAAAGGGTAGGGATCTGGCTTAGTGATTAAGCATTCCTGGGTTCAATTTCCGGTACTGGCAAGGGAGAGGGGGAGAAGAGGACAAGAAGAGAGGGAGTAAGAGAGAAATATGGTAAAATGTTAATAATAGGAACCTGGTTGAAAGGTACACAAGAGTTCTTTGCAATATTCTTGTAATACTGGAATTCTTTAAAAATAACAAGTTAAAAACATAACACCTAGAAGGATGGATAGGAGTGTTATTGGTTTGATGCTACAGTTTTAAATAAAATGTTCAAGAAGGGACCTACTGAGAAAGTACCATTTGGACAAAGATTTAAAGGTGAGAAGAGGCTGAACCATGAGAAATGTGGGGAAAGAATGTTTTAGGGGGAGGGAGCAGCAAGCTTAAAAGACCTTGAAGGAGGAACTCACCATGTGTGTTGTAGGCCTTCAGGGACAGCAAGGTGGCCAGTGCAGCTGGAAAGGAATGGGTGTGATAAGGAAATTAGATCAGAAAGATAAAACAGGGACAGATTCTTTAGTACTTACAGGTCATTGCAGAGACTTTGATCTTTACTGCTCCTAAGGAATGAACCATTATTGAAAATTTTAAATAGGGCTGGGGTTGTGGCTCAGTGAGTGGTAGAGTGCTCGCCTAGCATGTGCAAGGCCCTGAGTTCTATCCTCAGCACCACATAAAAATAAATAAAATAAAGATATTGTGTCCAACTACAACTAAAAAATAAACATTAAAAAAATTTAAGCAGTGGAATTATATGATCAGAATTATTTTTTTAAAGGATCATACTTTCCTGAGTTGCAGTTATACTAAAGTGAGGTAAAGAGAAACAGCAAGGCTAGTTAGAAGGCTACGATAGTAATTCAAGCTAAGGTGATAGATAGTGACTTAGACCATCTCCAGTTGTGGAGATGGTAAGTAGAAGTTAAAGTCTATTTTGTGGGGGCAGGGGGAGCTGGGTATTTAACTCAGGGACACTCAACCACTGAGCCACATCCCCAGCCCTGTTTTGTATTTTATTTACAGACAGGGTCTCATCAAGTTGCTTAGCAGCCTGCTATTGCTCTGGCTGGCTTTGAATCTGTGATCCTCCTGCCTCAGCCTCCCAAGCCACTGGGATTACAGGCGTGTGCCACTATGCCTGGACTGAAGTCTGTTTTTTAACTTGTTATTTTTATTTTTTAAATTTTATTTATTAATATTTTTCAGTTGTCAGTGGTCCTTTATTTTATTTATTTATATGTGATGCTGAAAATTAACACATGCTAGGCAAGCGTTCTGCCACAACCCCATCCCCGAAACTTGTTATTTTTAAATAATTTCATACTTTAAAAATATTGTAAGAATATTACAAAGCCTTCCTGTACACAGTCTATCCAGAGTCTCCACTTATTAACATTTTCTATGGTTTGTCTTTGTGTTCTGTGACTGCTGTGGTTTAGATATGGTTTGAGTGTGTTCCTCAAATCTTCATTTGCTGGAAGGCTTGGTCCTCAGTGTGATGTTGAGAGTTAGTGGAATCTTTAAAAGGTGGGAAATAGTGGGAATTAATTAGGTCATTGGGGTATCACCCTTGGAATGTATTAATACTGGTATCACAAAATGAATTACTTCTCTTCGTAGCAAGACTGCCCTGATCAAAACCTGATCCCTGAGTTCCTCTGGCTTCCTATCTCCCCCACACTTGCTCCCACCCTGAGATCCTCATCCATGTTGTGGTGCAGCCAAGATGACCCTCACTAGAGGTCAGATGGGACCACCCAATCTTAGACTTTAAAACCTTAAGCTCAGACTGGGGTTGTGGCTCAGCAGTAGAGCACTTGCCTAGCACATTCCAGGCCCTGGAATTCCTCAGCACCACAAACAAATAAATAAATGAACAAATTGTGTCTAACTACAACTAAAATAAATAAATATTAAAAAAAAAAAAAACAAACCTTAAGCTCTTTAAGCTAAATAAATATTTTCTGGCTAGGCTTGGTAGTACACGCTTGTAATCCCTGCTACTCAGGAGACTGAGGCAGAAGGATTACAAATTCAAGGCTAGCCTGGGCAATATAGTGAAATGCTGTCTCAAAATTTTAAAAAGGCCTGAGGATGTAGCTCAGTGGTCAAGTGCCGCAGTCTGGCTGGGCACCAAATAACTGAGCCACCACAAAGCCTTGTAGATTCAAACAGCAACTCTTTATTCCCGACTCTCACTAGCACTCTACACGCAGGCACTCTACACGCACCTACACTCCCTCCACCGGGCTCTGCTTACCAATACTCTCAGAACCCCGCAAGAACTCAACAGGAACTCCAAAGGAGCGGGCACCTGAGGCAGCAGGATCCACCCTAAACCTGGAGCCACCCTAATCCCTGAGCAGGGTCACCTTTCAAACCAAAATGCCATGCCTCATTCCTACTTGGCTATGGCTCTCCGCAGTCAAGTATCCCTGAGTTGACTCTCTACTGTCATCCCTCCCCCCCCCCCCCCCGCAAAAAAAAAAAATTGTTTTAATTCATTACTCAAGATATTTTGTTATAGCAATAACAAGAAGGACTCAAACAATGACCCAGACATTATTGAAGAGTAGTTTGTAGTAGTAGTTGGTAGAATATCCATGAACTTGTGTTAATTTGTGTTTGATTTTTCCCTGTTATAAAATTCAGGTTATGCATTTTGGGGCAAACACCACATAAATCATGCTGTATTCTTCATGCATTACTCTTAGAGCAACATAATATCAATAAGTGACATTAACTTTTATTATTATTTGGTTAGGTTTCTCCACTCTAAAGTCAATGAGAATTTTATGGTAAAATAATTTGAGACACTGTAACTGTCCTTTTCCTCATTAAACTTTCTCTTACTAGCTTCAACATCCATTAGCAATTGATTATTGCTTATGTCATTTTTTTTTTTTTTTTAGAGAATTTTTAATATTTATTTTTTTTTTTAGTTTTCAGCAGACACAACATCTTTGTATGTGGTGCTGAGGATCGAACCCGGGCCGCACGCGTGCCAGGCGAGCGCGCTACCGCTTGAGCCACATCCCCAGCCCCGCTTATGTCATTTTTTATTGTAATGGTTATCAAACATTAATCTTTAATATAATTTCTACTACATTTATTAGTTGGCATTTGATCATAAAACAGAGCTTTTCTCCCCACCCCTTCTCTTCACTTACTTACCTATGTATTTATATCAGTATATATCATGGATTCCTGTTTTATTCAGTGTGTTATAATCCTTATAATCCTTTATTGTTATTTATTTTGACACTTGTCATAGATTTGGCCAGTAGGAACCCTTCAAACTGGTGCCTATTTTCTTTTTTTTAAGACAGAGTCTCATGAATTTGCTGAAGCTGGCCTAAAACTTAAGATCCTCATGCTTCAGCCTTCTGAGTCGCTGGGATTACAGATGTGAGCCATTGCACCCAGCTGGTTCCTGTATTCTTTTATTTTTTGGCGGGATGTAGGGGTGAGGTACAGGGATTGAACTCAACCACCGAGCCACATCCCCAGCCCTATTTTGTATTTTATTTAGAGACAGGGTCTCACTGAGTTGCTTTTAATGCCTCACTTTTGTTGAGCTGGCTTTGAACTCGTGATCCCCTGCCTCAGCCTCTGGGTCCTCTAGGATTACTGGCATGCACCACCGAGCCTGGCTCCCTATTTTCTTTTGATATCACTGTTTGAATCCTTTATTTATTTTCTGATACAAATTGTTTCAAGCAGAGCTTGTACTTTCTCTCCTGGCCTAAAGTAAATTCACCAAGAATCCCTAGTCCCCCTTAGAAACCAAAATCTAGGTAATATAGGTGCTTTTTGATACTAGAATATCATCACTTCTTGACCTTTTCAGTGGAAACATCTAGAAAATAGTTGTCTACACTAATAAATGCATATATGCTTTCATTTGCATGTTTCCTGTATATAGATGTGTTTATATCAGGACTTCCAGTTATAATCCAATACCATAGATTTATTCTGATCTTCCTTTTCATGTTTGTAACTTTGAAAGTCTGTCTGTATTTCAAAAGTAGCATTAGTGAGATCTGCTGATATTGAGTGTGAAAGAGAGGAGACTGGGATGACTCAAGATTTTTGGCTGAAGCCACCAGAATAAAATTTACTGAAATGGAGAAGAATATAGGAGGAGACAGTTTGAAGGAAGAGATCAGAAGGTCATTTTTGGATATACTTACTCTGAGCTGTCTGGTGACATCCAAGAGAATACTATTGCGTGGGCAGTTGGATATTTGAATCTGTAGTAGTATATAAGCAAGATTCAGGATGGAAAATAAAGTATGTCAAGAAAACGAGTCAGATTTTCAGGGAAAAGATGATTGTATTTATTTATTAACCTTTTATTGTGGAAGCAGCAAATATAGAAAATTTGAATACAAGTAAGTAAAAAAGAAAACTTATAGGGCTGGAGTTGTGCCTCAGTGGTAGAGCACTTGCCTAGCACATATGAGACACTGGGTTCCATCCTCAGACCACATAAAAATAAGTAAATAAAATAAAGATATTGTGTTCATCTACAAGTAAAAGGAAAACTATATACATATATATCTCTTAGAGATCAGTGCTACAAATCTTAATTTCGTTTCCTCTCTGATAATTTTTCGTATAAAGAAAGATACAGGGATAATTTTTTTTTTTAAATGAGATCACTATAATGAACTGTTTTTTTTTGTTTTGTTGACATTTGTTTTTTGTGGCATTGAGTGTTTAACCCAGGAGCACTCTATTACTGAACTATACTCCACCCTAACCCCCTTTTAATTGAAACCCAAACTAAGTTGCTAAGACTGGCCTTGAACTTGTGGTCCTCCTGCCTCAACCTCCCAAGTTGCTGATATTAGAAATGTGCAGCTGTGACCAGCTTAATAACTGTATTTTCTTTTTCAGTTGATGTTTTCATTTACATTTTATTAAATTTTCATTTTATCTAATCCCAGACCACATGTATAATTTCTTTAGTTGATCTAAAAAATGTAATTGAACAATTGGTTGAAACTCTAATTATATCTGAATACTTTATCCCTTAAATCTCTCTTAATGCGTCCAGCACGTTTTATGCCACTAATTTGTGAGTGAGTCTGGGCCAATTGTCCTGTAGAATATTTCACCTTCTGGATTTGTGCGGTTGCTTTCCTATGGTGTTATTAGCTTTTAAAATTATTTCTAAGGCTGAAATCAGTTGCTGGTTGTTTTGTTTTGGTACCAAGAATTGAACCCAGGGGCATTTATCCACTGAGCCACATCCCCAAGTCTCCTGAGCCACTGGAATTACAGGCATGCTTCACTGCACCCAGCTCAATTGCTGATTTTTCTAAAAGTTTCTCCTCTATAAAAGCTTTTCATGACCTTCATATTCAACTTCTACTGGCCACAGAATAAACACTAAAATTTTTTAATTTGGTGCTAAAGTCTTACCAGAATTTATCATCTTTGCCTATTCCTTACTGTTATTCCGTGCAAATCTTCCTAGTGAGACAGAAATATAGATAGTTGTTAAGAGCATGGACTCTAGAGCCAAATCATTTGGATTTGAATCCCAGCTACACCATTTAATAGCTGTGGCTTTGGACATTTCACTCAATTCTGTCTATTAAAGAGAAATTGAACTGGGGATATAGCTCAGATATAGACAAGTATTCTTTTTTTTTTTTTTTTTAAAGAGAGAGTGAGAGAGGGAGAGAGAGAGAGAAAGAATTTTAATATTTATTTTTTAGTTATCGGCGGACACAACATCTTTGTATGTGGTGCTGAGGATCGAACCCGGGCCGTACGCATGCCAGGCAAGCGCGCTACCGCTTGAGCCACATCCCAGCCCATAGACAAGTATTCTCACATGCGCATAGAACATGGGTTCAATCCCCAGCACCACAAAAAAAAAGAGAGAGAGAAATGTTAATAGTATCAACCTCAGAGTGTTGCTGTGAGAATATCAGTTAACATTTGTGTCATCTTTAGAACAGTGCCAGGCATATAAAAGTAGTATATATGTAAGTATTTGTGAAATAAATTTAAAATTCCAGTCTTAGTCTCTGTCTCCTCAGAGACAAAAGACACATTGTACAGTCCTGGTAAACACCTTTGCTTATGACTGGTTCTCTCTGGGATGCTCTTGCCCTTTCTTTCTGCCTATTAGACATTTAATTACTATTAATTGGGTACTGATTCAGTTATTGAGGATGTGGCAGTAAATACAATACAACCAGCAACTGATTTCAGCCTTAGAAATAATTTTAAAAGCTCATAACACCATAAAAAAGCAACCACACAAATCCAGAAGGTGAAATATTCTACAGGACAATTGGACAGACTCACTCACAAATAATGGAATATAAATACAATACTGAATCAGTTATTGAGGATGTGGTAGTAAACACAACAGAATCCCAGCCTTAAGGAAGTTTCAAATCTAATGGAGATACAGGCAAGTAATAGGTGTAAATCAGAATGCACTAAAGGCATAGTCTTGTGGAGTCAGGGGATGCTTTATAGAAGATGTTCTATAAGCTGAGACCTGAAGAAAGAAAAAGAATTAGATTATCAAAACAGTTAGCAAGACAAAGGATGGACAATGGAGTTTGGAGATGAGAACAAGGTGTATTTCACTATGATGGAGCTGTAAGGGGTGACTGCAGTTGAGGATCAGCAGGTAAGCAAGAAACAGGTTGCAAAAGGATTTGAAAAACAATAAAGATGGACCTTCTCATTTTCCGCTGCCTTTTAGGCATCTTCTCAACTACCTTAGCTAGCTAACTTCTCTTATTCTTCCTTAATTTCTGTAGTGCTGTAATGTAGAAGACTTACATTGGGGAAAGTGGTAATCAAATAGTTTGTGATGTCTTTGGGGAGTTGTAGTGATTAAGTTGGGCAGTCAGAATCTGACATGGATCAAATTTAAAATTTTTGATGTTTTCCTATGGATGACTAGAAATCATGAATAGTTATTCAGAATGGATTATCATAGAAAAAGAAAATTCTGAGAGGGAAAGGGAAAGAGGTGAGGGAAACAGCAGGGTTTCTGGGAACTTTGAGTAATTCATTACATTAAAGAAGAAATTTTGAATTTGAAGAGGAAGCAGTGAGACTGGAAGAGAAGACACAGATCCTGAAAGGAGGGTAAGGTATCCCGCTGTGTCCAGTGAGCAGTGGGAGCTTACTGACAGATTTGATATGAGGAAGAATTGGTTAGTGTTTTGCTTTTTAGAAGATAAGTTTGACAACAATGTAGAAAATAAATTTGAGGGAATCAAGTGTTAGAGGTAAGATAACGTATAGGAAGCTGTTGTAGTACTGGTTTAGATCAAAATTGATGAAACTCAGCAAAGAGCAGTCCTAGGAAGAAAAGGAGAAGAGGACCTACCTATATTTGAGAAATATTGGAAACAGCACCATGTAAAAATAAATAAATAAAATAAAGATATGTATCCAACTACAACTAAAAAAGAAGAATGCTTATTTAAGATGGAAGATATATGCATATAAACGTCAGAAGGAATACAATGTAAATATATAAATAGCATATAACTTAAAATATAAGAAACTAGAAGTTAATGGAGTTATAAGGTTCCCAAGGAGAAAAGAGAGACTAGGAACAGTACATGGTAGACGGATTATATTTTAATAGGAGAAATGACACTTTGCACTAGGTAAGTTTATCTGGGTAAGTTTAAATATGGATGCACTATGCTTTGGCTTTCTGCAGTTTTAATTACCTTTGGTCAACCGCAGTCTAGAAATGTTAAATGGAAAATTCCAGAAATAAATAATGTGGGATGAACTTTCACATCGCACTGTTCCTTCCAGCCTGGGATGTGAATCATCCCTTTGTTCAGCATATCCATGCTGTATTTACTACAAACATATTAGTCACTTAGTAGCTGTGTTGATTTGTGTGATCGGCTGTCTCAGTATTAACAGTGCTTGTGTTCAAGTATCCTTTATTTTACTTAATTATGGCCTCAAAATGCAAGAGTAATGAAGGGCCAGGGTTGTTGCTCAGTGGTAGAGCATGCATGAGGCACTGGGTTCGATCCCCGGCACCACACTAAAAAATAAAAATAAAAACAAAATAAAGGTATCAAGTCCATCTACATCTTAAAAAAATATTTAAAAAATGCAAGAGTAATGATATTGGAAAGTTGGTATGCCAAAGAGATGCCATAAAGTACTTCCTTTAATCCCTGGAGTTCCAAGTTTTCAATTCTGTGAATCATGCAGTAACACAGGTACATGAAAAATAGGTTAATAGTTCAATTTAAGTTTTTATAGGTTTTCCACATATGGAGTGGTGGGACCAAATGAATTAAGTGAAAACATCTATCTATTTAATAAAGGGCGGGGGGAACCATGTTCTGAAGTTGCTGAGATCCACAGTATGGGATCTTCTGTGAAATTGTGAAAAAGTAGAAAAAAATTTGTGCTGAATTTTACTATCATACCCCAAAAGTTAGCTGCAAAAATTATGGTCACAATAGATGGTAAGTGCTTAGTTCAGATAGAGCAGGCACAGAGTTTGTTAATGTATGTGCAGGAAAAAGCATAGGTTCTGGGAATAGCTCAGTGGTGGAGCACTTGCCTAACATATACAAGGCCCTGGATTTATTCCCCAGCACCAAACACAGTATACTCAACAGACAGTCCCCAACTTAAGGTGATTTAACATAAAAATTTCCAACTTTACGGTGATGCAAAAGTGATACATGGTAGAAACTATACTTTATATTTTGAATTTTTATTTCTTCCTGGGCTAGCATTATGCTATACAATATTCTTGCAATACTGGGTGGCAGCAGCAAACTATAGCTTGCTAATGAAAGGTCATGTGATCATGAGGTAAACAGCTGAGCCTCTATAGTGTACTGTGTCTAAACTATGCCATTAGGTTAGAAATGCATTTTCAACTTAAAATATTTTAAACATGTGATGTAGCCCTTCATAAGTTAAGGACACCCATATATGGAATTTTTCTACAATTGGTTGTTTTCAGGGATCTTGGAATTCCTGTGGGAATGGGGGACTACTGTACATTTTTTGAGAGAAAATGATTCCCGTCTAATTATTTCTGCTCTGTGAAATAGCATGTAAGGTCATCTCCTGAGAGCTAGAAGGGATATAGTAAGATAGGATTTGATGGGTGGTATAAATGTGAAATACCCCTTACTGCAAATGGAGAGGAGAGGATGCTAATTAATAATTAAGGACATGTGGAAGGATTCTAACAGGAAACAGTTGAAGAAGGAGACTATGAGTTTATATGGTTTCAGTCTTCTTGGTATGATTTTTTCATCAATAGAACCAAATGACAGAATAAAAGGTACAGTAAAGACATTCAATTAGATAAATCCAAATTTAGGATTTTATTGAGTATACATGTCAAGGCTAATTTAGGGGGAAAAGGAAAAGAAAATGAGGATTTGGATGAAAGAACTGTTTAAATAATGGATCAAATTCACAGGAATTGATAAAGAATTGGGTACTAGAAAAGACTGAGGAGTTAGAGAAAATAAAAAAGTGAGATCTTGTTGAAATTGAATAAAAAATATAGTAGGAGTGGGAGGGTGTGGTCCAGAAGGAAATTTAAAATATACAAGGGCTGGGGCTGGGGATGTGGCTCAAGCGGTAGCGTGCTTGCCTGGCATGCGTGCGGCCCGGGTTCGATCCTCAGCACCACATACAAAACAAAGATGTTGTATCCGCCGATAACTAAAAAATAAATATTAAAATTCTCTCTCTCTCTTAAAAAAAAATATATACAAGGGCTGGTTCTTAAAGGTCACTGAATTTGAGATCAAGGAATCTGAGAAACTAGAAAAATGTGATGGATTATCCATATGAATTTTGAAATTCCCAGAGTACTATTGAAACTTGGGTGGCTTTGCTCAAGATTCTAGTTAATGAATTTAACTGGACGCAGTGGTGTATGCCTCTAGACCTTATCTTTAAAAAAAAAAAAAAGAGAGAGAGAGAGAAAAAGATTTTGCCTGTTAGGGTATGTACATAGATTCAAATTATTTCCCAGGACACCTACCTAGCAATGAAAGTAGAACTTACTTTCCAGTAGATGGTAAGACTTAGGTGTGCCCAAGCAGTATCTGGATTAGTTGATGAAAAAATTCTCCGTATAGTAATGTTAGCAATTTACACAATTACATTCTTTTTTTATTATGGGATTTTGTGGATTAAACCTACGGACATTCTACCAGTGAGCCTTTGGTTGTTTTTTGTTTTTTTTGAGACAGGATCTAAGATGCCTAGGCTGGCCTCAAACTTGTGATTCTCCTGTCTTAGTCACCTGAGTTGCTGGGATTACAGGCATGTGCCACTCTACCCAGCATACAGTTACATTCTGATTAGATTCCAAAGGCCATGTTCTTTCCACTAACGTTTATATTGCTGCAACAGGTTGAGTGTATTCAATTTTTTTTTTGTCTTCCCAAATATTTGGGAAAACAATTTTATCTTTAGCACCAGATGTGTACAAAGTGAAGAAGAAATCTACTTGAGTGCCTTAAGCAGAAACTTAACCGGTAGTCAAGATTCTTAGTACAAAAAGATTGATTAGATCATTTGTCAGTTTATTCATCCATCCTTTTATATCTGTGTAAAAAAGAAAAAAAAAACAGCTATTGTTTGAGAACACTATATTTGGAGTAAGTTTAAGTATAAAATGACTCATTTGGTTTTTATTGTCTCTTGTCATCTCTAGCTGCATATCCCCACCGTTTGAATCTCTTTTACCTTGCCAATGATGTCATACAGAACTGTAAACGGAAAAATGCAATCATATTCCGTGAATCGTTTGCTGATGTACTTCCTGAAGCAGCTGCTCTAGTGAAGTAAGTAAATTCTCATTACTCTTTGGGATCTAAGTTTAGAAAATATAGGATTTTAGTTTTCCTTTTCACCTAGTAGCAAGAACCATAGTAGTTGCACATGCTTGAAGATCTGAAGATATTTGCCCAAATGGCTCATTGTACATTCCTGATAATTTACACATTTTTCTTCTAAAGAATTTTTTTCCCAGGGCTGGGATTGTAGAGCCCTCGACTAGCACAGGTGGGACCGGGTTCGATCCTCAGCACCACATAAAAATAAAGGCATTGTGTTGTGTTCATCTACACCTAAAAAATAAATATAAAAAGAAAAAGTTTTAAAAAGTTGATCTTTTCTGCCCTTGCTTGACCAAATGTATCTCCTGGTCATACCTCTGACAATGCTTCTTTCTAACTTCTGCTTCTGTTTATTTGTTGTGGTGCTGGGGATTGAACACAGGGCCTTATGTGCACTAGCAGGTGCCATACCACTGTGCTAACCCCAGGCTTCCCCTCCCACTTTTTTTTTCCCCCCTTAAACACATTTTATTTCTTCTTCCTATTTTTGTAATCTTGCCCTACCCCCATGAAATCTGTGTTTGTTTGTTTGTGTTATTGGTGATTGAACCCCAAGGGTATTTGACCACTGAACTACATTCCCAATTCCTTTGAAATATTTATTTATTTGTTTGTTTACTGAAGTACTAGGGATTGAAACCATTGGTGTTCTACCACCAAGCTACATACTAGGCCTTTTTAAATTTTTTGAGTCAGGGTCTCTCTTAAGATGCTCAAGCTGGCATCCAGCTTGTGATCTTCCTCCCCAGCCTCCCAAGTTGCTGGAATTACAGGTATACATTTCCTGTGTCCAGAAGAATCTGTGTAATTAAAGAGAAATGTAATTAAAGACAACTTATTTTCGACACCATATTGATTTATTTCATTCTTAGCAGAATTTGTATCTGGTGTTTCCTACAGTGTATGCCTGTGAAAATAGTCAAAGAAGGAAGTGCTCCATGCTCAAATGTTTGGAGAATGATCCATACTAACTTTCCTGTCCTGAAGATTGAGTGCACATTATTATATAAATAATTTCATTTCTTTGGGGATCTTCACAATGCTAATTTCAAAGCAGCATTTACTAAATTTTGATCATTCATGGGTACTTTTTTGGGGAGGTATTTTAAACATCCGTACATCTGAGGAATTCTGGTGTGTGTGTATGTGTGTGTGTGTGTGTAATATATGATCATTTTTCCCTGTATTAATTGTGTTTTCTTTGTATTATGTCTATATTTGAAAATTGTGTTTTTGTTTTGGTACCAGGAATTGAATCCAAGATCTCCTAACCACTGAGCCATATCTCCAGCCCTTTTTATTTTTTGAGATAGGGCCCCACTAAGTTGTTTAAGCCTCACTAAGTTGCTGAGGCTGATTTCAAATTTGTGATCCTCCTGCCTCAGCCTCCCAAACCACTAGGATACAGGAATGCACCGCCGCGCCTGACTAAGAAATACATTCTTTTTTTGGCGGGAGCTGAACTTTTTTTGGCGGGGGGGATTGAACTCGGGCCCTCAACCACTGAGCTTCGTCCCCAGTTCTGTTTTGTATTTTATTTAGAGAGAGGGTCTCACTGAATTGTTTGGTGACTCACTTTTTGCCAAGGCTGGCTTTGAACTCGTGATCCTACTGCCTTAGGATTGCAGGTGTGCGCCCTGTCAAGAGATACATTCTTAACTACATATAAACACTTGGAACAAGGGCTGAGGTTGTGGCTCAGTGGTAGAGTGCTCACCTAGTATGCATGAGGCACTGGGTTCAATCTTCAGCACTACATAAAAAAAATAAAATAAAGATATTGTGTCCACCTAAAAATAAAAATAAATTTAAAAAAAACACGTTTGGAACAATTACAATAGCTAAATACTTCTTCAAATCATACATTTATTGGCAATGACCCATTTGTTAATATTAACACATTCCGAATTGGATGAACCTTGTTCCTTCTTTAGAGTAACTTGAAATTTCTACTTTAATATTGCAAAAGGATTAATAAATATTTATACACACATCAGAAGTACATGAAATAACATGTACCATTTGTTAAAAACTTCCTTTTTGTGGTACAGGGGATTGAACTCAGGGGCACTCTACCACTGAGCACATCCCCACCCCTGTTTTATATTTTATTTAGAGACCGGGTCTCACTGAGTTGCTTAGCCTCTCAACCTCTCAGCCTCTGGAGCCTCTGGATATTGAATACTTCTACTTGACCAAATAATATACAAAATTCTTTATCATTTAATTCTGAAAACAGCTTTATATAGTACGTACTACTATTATCTTCATTTTAAGGAAAAAGAAACTGGCTTAGAGAAGTTAAGTACCTTGCCTAAGCTCTCATAGTTGCCTGGAGTTAAGTAGCCAGAATTTCCCCTCAAGGCTGACAAGGGCTGTTGTACTGATCTGTGCTGCTTCCTTATGTAATGTAAACCAGTGTAATTTTGAGTAAGAGACCAGTGTGCTAGATGATCTTTACTAAGAATTTCTGCCATAAATATCACTATAGTCTCTCTCTCTCTCTCTCTCTCTCTCTCTCTCTCTCTCTCTCTCTCTCTCTTTCTCTCTCGGTACTAGGGATTGAACCCAGTAGCACTTAACCACTGAGTCACATCCCCAGTCCCACACTTTTTATGTATTTTATCTAGAGGCAAAGTCTTGCTAAATTGTTGTGGCTGGTTTTAAACTCACGATCTTCCTGCCTCAGCCTCTCAAGTCACTGGGAGTATAGGTATGTGCCACAGCACTTGGCTTCACTGTAGTCTCTTGACAGTTTAGCCTCATGTTTCATAGGCTTTTGGATTTCATGGCCTAGTTAAAAGATTAATATAAGATTGTTGGGATGAAGATATAGCTCAGTGGTAGAGTACTTGCTTACAATGTGCAGGGCCCTAGTTTTGATCCTGAACACCACACACACACAAAATAAATATTCTATATAATATATATATATATGGCTGACAACTTGTCTTATTAATTATGTACAGATTTTTAGAATTTATTATTTGTTTGTTTATTTGTTTATTTATTGTGGTACTGGCAATTTAACTCGGGCACTTTCCCACTGAGCTACATTGCCAGCCCTTTTTACTTTTTATTTTGAAACAGGGTCTTCCTAAGTTGCTTAGGGCCTTGCTAAATTGCTGATACTGACCTAGAATTTATGCTCCTCCTGCCTCAGCCTCTCATGTCACTGGGATTACAGGGATGCGCCACCGCACCTCCCACGAACATGTATTTTTAAAAGCAGCTGCTTCGTGTTTATAGTGTCAGATGCCTATAATCCCAGTTACTGGGGAGGCTGAGGCAGAAGTATCATAAGTTTAAGGCCAGCTTCTTCAACTTGGTGACACCCTGTCCCAAAATAAAAAATAAAAAGGGTTAGGGTTGGGGCTGGGGTTGGGGCTCAGCAGTAGAGTGCTTGCCTACCACATGCAAGGCCCTGGGTTTGATCTTCAGCACCACATAAAAATAAATAAAATAAAGATATTGTGTTAAGGGGGGGGGGGGGTTAGGGTTGTAGCTCAATGGTAGAGTGCTTCTGGATTAAATCCGTAGTGCCACAACAAATAGATTTAATTAATTATCTTGCTGGCAAACAAAGCTCATCTGATGAATGAAATTAAGCTGTGGGTAATCTGTTAGATACCTCAACATTTTGACATTTATTTTATTCCTTTAATCTTTTTAATGTGATACTTGGTTAAAAATTGGTATAGGAGCCATATGCACTGGTGCACGGTTGTAATCCCCAAAACCAGGAGGCTAAAGCATCATTGCAAGTTGTAGGCCAGCCTCAGCAATTTAGGGAGACCCTGTCTCAAAATAAAAAGGGCTAGGGGCTGGGCATGGTGGCACACCTCTGTAATCCCAGCTGTTCAGGAGACTGAGACAGAAGGATTGCAGATTCAAAGACATCCTCAGCAACTCAGCGAGGTCCTAAGCAACTCAGAGAAAACCTGTCTCTAAATAAACTATTTAAAAAAGGACTAGGGGCGCTGGGGTTGTGAGTTAGTGGTTGAGTACTTGCCTAGCATGTGTGAGGCACTAGGTTCTGTTGTCAGCACTGCATATAAAATAAAATAAAAAAAGGTCCATCAACAATTGGAAAAAAAAGGGCTGGGGATGTGGCTCAAGCGGTAGCGCGCTCGCCTGGCATGCGTGTGGCCCGGGTTCGATCCTCAGCACTACATACAAACAAAGATGTTGTGTCTGCCGAAAACTAAAAAATAAAAATAAGTAAATAAAATAAAAAAAAATTGAAAAAAAATTTTTTTAAAAAGGGAGGCTATGTGGGGGTTCACACCTGTAATCCCAGTGGCTTAGGAGGCTGAGACAGGAGGATTGAGAGTTCAAAGCCAGCCTCAGCAAGAGTGAGGCACTAAGCAGCTCAGTGAGACCCTGTCTCTAAATAAAATACAAAAATAGGTCTGGGGATATGGCTCAGTGGTCGAGTATACCTGGGTTCAGTTCCTGGTACCAAGAAAAAAAAAGAGGGGGCTGGGGATGTAGCCCAGGGATAAATTGCCCCTGGGTTAAAATCCAGTACCATCCCCCCGCCAAAAAAATATATATATGTATGTATGTGTGTGTGTGTGTGTATATATATATATATATATATATATATATATATATATATGGCATAGACTTGTGGTCACATGTTAAAACAGATGACTAAAGAGGGAGACAAGATCTCAGATTACAAGAATTTGCCCTAGCATAGTTGGGAAACTTTTTCTTCCAATTATTTAACTTCCTTTTATTAAATTTTCATTTTACTTTTCACTTTTTTTATTTCAAATTCCATTGGCTATGGGGCTGGGGATGTGGCTCAAGTGGTAGCGCGCTCGCCTAGCATGCGTGCAGCCCGGGTTCGATCCTCAGCACCACATACAAACAAAGATGTTGTGTCCGCCAAGAACTAAAAAAAAAATAAATAAATATTAAAATTCTCTTTCTCTCTCTCTCTCTCTCTCTCTCTCTCTCACTCTCATTCTCTCTTTAAAAAAAAAAAAAAAACAAATTCCATTGGCTGGAAACCTAGAAAATTTATTTTAGATGTGCTAGTTATTATTACATAAAATATAATGAAAATATATGAGAGAGGGATATAAATGAAGGTAAACCAATTTGATGATACTTATTTGCTATTTGTGTCCAGGATCCAAGATAAGGGACAAAAATACAAGTTTATCTGAATGTACATCATTGTGAGAACATAATAGTTGAAAGTTCCACTTGAAACACAAGGAATCTATTAATTTCATTTGAGAAACTATGAATTACTCTGCTCAGCAGTGACTTCAATGGATTGCAGAAGAATCCCCTTAAGAACTGAAAGTTCATTTGTATTCTGTCAGAACTATGTGAGAATAGATATATTTTTGATGTGAGTGGAACTTAGTGGAATTCTATCACTATTCTAGGACTTCGTAAAAAGCAGTCATTTGTGGACTGGGGATGTGGCTCAGCGGTAGAGCGTTTGCCTAGCACATACGAGGCCCTGGGTTCTGTCCTCAGCACCACATAAAAAAGCAGTCATTTGTGGGGTGCTGTTGTTTTTGTTTTGTTTTGTTTTGGTATTGAGGATTGAACTCAGGGACACTTAACTGCTGACCCTTATCCCCAGCCCTTTTGTGTGTTTTATTTAGAGACAGGGTCTCACTGAGTTGCTTAGGGCCTCTCTAAGTTGCTGAGGCTGGCTTTGAACTCACGATCCTCCTGCCTCAGCCTCCCAATCTCCAGGGATTACAGGCATGTGCCACCATGTCCAGCTTCATTTGTGCTTGTAAATTTTCATCTTTGGGCTGGGAATATAGCTCAGTTGGTATAGTGCCTGCCTCACATTTTAACATTTTGTTTCAACCTTGTAGAGAACTATATGTAAGACTTTTATTGGGAAAAGCATTGGGGGGAATAATGAGTTTGATGCTTTGAAATTAGTCCACCACTAAAAAATGTTTCTCATCACATCTGTGCTAATCATTAGCTAGTGAAAAAAGTCTTGAAGCTATTTGGAAGTGTGAAGTTTGGCAGTCTTCTCTCATATTCAGACTATAAACTGTCAAACTCCTTTTTTGTTTCTATCAATGGATTTAACTATAAACTCCATATACTAATAATATCTGTATCTAGCTTTTTGACAACATGTTTACCTATCTTCTGGAAACCCCAGAAGCCCTGGGAACTTCAGGGTTATATGATAAAATGAGCTCAGAATTTATAAAGCAGTAGCATGCCTTACAGTTGTATAAATCAGATTCTACAATTTGTGTGGGAATGTTATAAATTATTATATAACTGTTATTTTAAACTCACAATAACCAACTCTGCAGATACGCATATTGGGTATTATTATTGCTTTTTACAAAATGAGAAAACAAGCCCAGAACAGTTAAGAAATTAACCAGGGGATATAATTCAGATGGTAGAGGGCCTGCCTTGCATGCACAGGGCCCTGGGTTCAATCCCCAGCACCACACAAAAAAAAAGAACTTAATCAGAATAAAACCAGTTTAAAGAGCTGGAATTGGGACTCAGATTATTTTTATTCTTAGCATTATTAGTTTTCTCTGTCAAATAACCCTCCTAAATCTAATTCAAAATTTTTTCATCCTATAATGGCTTCTTCATTTCTTAGACACTTGCCAGTGACTAGTTCTTCTGTTAATGTTTGTTCCTCCTTTTCTTTCTGCTTTTTTAAAAATATTTTTTAGTTGTAGATGTACACAGTACCTTTATTTTATTTAGTTATTTTTTGTGTGTGATCCTGAGGATCAAACCCAGTACCTCACTTATGCTAGGCAAACACTTTACCACTGGGACACAACCCCAGCCCTTCTCTCTGCTTTTTAATCCCCCGCCACACACCTCTTTTTAATTTAATTTTTATTTTTTATTGTGGTACTGGAGATTGACTCCAGGGGCTGTCTACCACTGAGCTACATCCCTAACCCTTTTTGGTTTTTGAGATAGTTTTCTGAATTGCCCAGATTGGCCTTGAACTTGCTATCCTCCTTCCTCAACCTCCCAAGTAGCTGGGATTATAAATGTGCACCACTGTGTTCAGCTAATTCCCCATTATTACTGTTCTTTTTGATGTATTTCTTTTATTATGATACCCCCTATCTTGTTTTCCAGTTTCTGTTATCTTTTTCATTCACTTCACACTCATCTACATAGATGTTCAGAGATCTAGAGAGATATGTTTTATAAGTTTTTTTTTTTAATGAGAGAGAGAATTTTAATATATATACATTTTTTTTTTTTTTTTAGTTTTTGGCGGACACAACATCTTTGTTTGTATGTGGTGCTGAGGATCGAACCCGGGCCGCACGCATGCCAGGGGAGCGCGCTACCGCTTGAGCCACATCCCCAGCCCTAGAGAGATATGTTTTAATAATTAATTACCATAAGCTCTGTAACCAGCTTGGATTGAATCCTAGCTATACCACCTTCCAGCTCTATAACATTAAGCAATTTAAATTAATCTCAGTTTTCTTACCTGTATGAAGAACCGATAATATTACTATCCCATAGAGTACAATAATACATGAGTTACTAATACACACAAGGTCTTAGAACAATGACTGGAATTCAAACACTTAAATGTTAGCTGCTGATTTGATGATTTCGATGATAAAGAGGAAATTTATGGCATTATTATTATTTCAAATTAATGTTACCAAGTAAATACTTTGATCATTGATTAAAATATATTTTATATTGCTTTATGATTTAACAAATTCCTTTTTGTCTTTGTTATCTGCTTTGATCCTCAAACCACTAGATTATTATTTTGAGCTGGGCACATTGGCATATGCCTATAATCCCAGTAGCTCAGGAGGCTGAGGCAGGAGGATCCCAAGTTCAAAGCCAGCCTCAGCAATGGTGAGGCACTAAGCAACTCAGTGAGACCCTGTCTTTAAATAAGATACAAAGTGGGGCTGGGGGTGAGGCTCAGTAGTTGAGTGTCCCTGAGTTCAATCTCCCGTACCAGAAAATTAAAAAAGATTATTATTTTGCAGACAAGAATACTGATGCTAAAATCAGTGGTATAAAACCATTTTAAGACTGGAAATTGAACATTAAAAAATATGAAAGGATGAGGAGCTGGGGCTGGGGCTTAGAGGCAGAGCGCTCGCCTGGCATGCGTGAGGTACTGGGTTTGATCCCCAGCATTACATAAAATAAAATAAAGGTATTGTGTCCGCCTATAATTTAAAAAATATTTTTAAAAATATGAAAAAATGAGATCATGTCACTCAGTAGCCTTTGCTGACTTCTTTTTACATTGTAGTACCATATCCAGAGAAACGTGTAAGTAACTAAGATGGTTCAAGCACTGAGGAAGACACTTAAAGCCTCTGCAATAATATCTTGATGTTTTTTCCATCCTTGCCTATGTGTGTGTTTATTCTTGGTATATCTCCTCTTTGGGGGGAAACAGCAGAGTTTGGAGGTTAGAATGCCAGTTTTGGAATCAAGTTGCCTTGATTTAAAAATATATCACTTGTTGGAATAGTTATTTAACTTTCTTGTGCTTCTTTTTTCACCTGTAAATTGAGAATAATAGTGCAGATTGTCTCTTAAAGATGTCATGAAGATTAAACAGATTAATAAATAAAATACTTCTAAAGGAACATAAATCTATTCAAAAAATGAGCTAAGTATCCATCTCAGAAGTTAAAAAAAAAGCAAAATAAACAAAATATGTTGTGAGGTACCTCATATTCAAGTTCATGAAGGCGGAAAGAAGAATGGTGATTGCCAGTGGCTGGAGTAGAGAGAGTAGGATGGGGAATTACTGTTTAATATGTATAGCGTTTCAGGGGTTTTTTGTTTGTTTGTTTGGGGGTAGTGGTGGCTTTTTTTGGTACCAGGGATTGAATCCATCCAGAGACACTGCATCACAGAACCACATCCCAAGCTTTTTTTTTTTTTTTTAAAGAGAGACAGAGTCTCTCTAAGTTGCCTTAGGGCCTCACTAAGTTGCTGGCTTTTAACTTGTAATCCTCCTACCTCAGCTTCCCAAGCACCTGGGAGTACAGGCATGTGCCACCATGCATGTTTTAGTTTTGCACAATAAAGAAAATTTTGGAAATATGGATGGTGGTGATAGTTGCACAACAATATGAATATACTTAATGTTATCAAATTGTACACTTAAAAAAGTTTAAGATACAGAGTTGGAGGTATAATTCAGTGATAGAGTATGTGCTATTAAGGTCTTTGGTTTGATCCCCAGCGTATACACAAAAAGTTAATATACGAATTTTGCATGTATTTCCCTATAATATAAAAATTAGGAATAAGATAACGCAAAGCCAAACAAATATACAGTAAAAGGTTAACAAAGAAAACATTAGGTTTTTTCAAGAAAAATAATAAAACTGAAAAATTTTACATGAGATTCATCACCACAAGAAAGAAAGGGCATAAATACTATTAGTAATGTCAGAAGGAGGACATTATTACAGATGTTACGGGCCATAAGAAAAGGATACCTATGAATTTGAAAATTTAGGCAGTGGTTAAGTTCCTTTAAAGTATCTGAAGTAGATAAATTTGAACTGGGTATGGTGGCACATGCCTGTAATTCTAGCAACTAAGGAGACTGGGGAAGAAGGATTGTAAGTTCAAGGCCAGCTTGGACAACTTAGTGAGACCCTGACTCACATTTAAAACTAAAAAATAGAAAGGGCTGAGGATGCAGTTTAATGGTAGAGCAACCCTCAGTTTAATCCCCGGTGTCAAAAAGAAAGAAATATCCCTGACCTACATTCTTTACCAAATTTTGAAGGAAAAGAATCATTCCAATATTAAGGCACAATTTTTTTCAATGAAAATGTTTCTCATCTCATCTTAATGATACTTGTATAACTTTTGACACCAAAACCCAAGTAAGAAAAGATGAGAAAGAAAAAAATAGAATTATATTTATGAGCATAGATAGGAAAAAAAAAACTGAGTCTAGTGTATCATAATTAGGATAAATCATCTTAACTATAATAGGGTTTATCCTGGGAATGGAAACGTGGTTTAGTTGAAAAATAAATTAATGCTTGAGAATTAAAAGAAAAATCTTGTGATGATTTCAAAAAATGTAGGAAAAATGAGTTAAATGTTCATTCCTTAATAAAAGGACTCAGTGATAGAAAGGGACTTCTGTCTAGTGGTGAGTTTCTTCCCAAAATAACAAACTTCAGCTGTCAAAACAAGGATGATGCCCAGTGCTTTGCAGTGAAGTTCTTAGCCAGGGCAATAAGGCAAGAAAAATAAATATATGGTACAAATGAAAGGATTAGAAAACACACAAACAAAATTGTGACTGATTTTAAAGATATGGCTGTATACATAGGAAACCCAAAAGAATCTACAGATGAACTAACTGGCATTAATTAGAGTTAGCAAGGTTGGGGACTTCAGTCAATACAGGATAATTCATTATCTTAATCATATTTAAGAAAACAAGAAAAATTAAAAACTTTTTTTGGGTGGGTGGGTAACCAGGGATTAAACTCAAGGGGACTTGACCACTGAGCCCATCACCAGCCCTATTTTGTATTTTATTTAGAGATAGGGTCTCACTGAGTTGCTTGGCACCTTGCCATTGCTGAAGCTGGCTTTGAACTCGTGATCCTCCTGTCTTAGTCTCCCTAGCCACTGGGATTATAGGCGTGTGCCACCACACCCAACAAACATTTCAACTAATCATTTTTACTGGTAAGAAAAATGAAATACAATATTTTGTTGTTATTGTTTTTGTTTTTGGTTACCCAGGATTAATCCCAGAAGTGCTTTTCAACTGAGTTACATCACCAGTCCACAGTTTATTCTTATTATTTGTAGCACTTATGTTTTGTAAAGTTATCCTGTTCACTCAGTTAGTGCATGCTGAATCATTATTGCTCCTCAGGGAAATACAGGGTATACAGAGTTGGATTCCTGTGAGCACCTGATTACAACAGCTCTTCAACCAGTGAATATATAGTAAGCTTGTTTTGAGTATTTCTATTTAAATAACCTTATTTAATATATGTTGTTGATTAATTAACATTGAACTCACAGCCAGCAGCACTGTAACTAACTCCTGAATAACATTTTTGTAACACACACATTTGCTTCCTAAGGCATATCACAGGTTTCTTAAATTTAGGGATGGTAGACAGTAATCTGGCACTATTCTTTGGAGCTATTTCTAAACAATGAAATCATCAACATAATGCACAAAAAGTTCTAAGAAACATGGCACTAAATAGACTGTAGAAAGGATATTTGCTCATAGCATGAGAACTAAAACAAGAAGGCAGGATATCACCTTGCTTGGCATCAACTGGATTGTGAAGAAAATTCTAAGATATAATTAAGAAACATACTGTCTGGGCACAGTGGTGCATATTTATAATCCCAGCGGCTCAGGAGGCTGAAGCAGGAGGATCATGAGTTCAAAGCCAGCCTCAGCAAAAGTGAGGCACTAAGCAACTCAGTGAGACCCTGTCTCTATATAAAATACAAAATATGGCTTGGGATGTGGCTCAGTGACTGAGTGCCCCCGAGTTTGAGCCCTGGTACCCCCCCCCAAAAAAAAAAGATAAAAAAAAGAATAACAGATTAGAGTGTATACTCGTTTTAAAATAACTTAATGTCAAAGTATCAACAATTAATTGCAAGGGCTGGGGTTGTGTGGCTCAGTGGTCCATTGCCTCTGACCTCTGAGTTCAATTCCTGGTGCCAAAAAGAAAGAAAGAGAGAGAGAGGGAGGGAGGGAGGGAGGGAGAGAGAGAGAGAGAAAGAAACATTGTACCAAAATAAATATTTGTAAAGAGGAAAGATTGAGTTTTTGACAATACTGACTTGTAAATCTCACACAATCTTCAGTAAGATCTGAGGCTGTTTTTTTTCCCCTTCAATTCTACAAATTGACTGAATTTCAAATGAAAGTGCAGATGAACCACGTCTGTCTGTCCTATCTGGTAAAAGAAAGATAAGAAATTTTTGAAGAAAAACAAGGTGGGAGGGTTTGCTCTACTAGATAACCAAAGTTTATTAGAAAGCTAAAATAAATAGCTAGGTATAGTGGCACCTGCCTGTAATCCCAGTGACTCATGAGACTGAGAGGCAGGATCACAAGTTTAGGGCAACCTAGGCAACTTAGCAAGACCCTGTTCAGGGGCTAGAAATGTTGCTCAGTAGTAGAATGCACCTAGCAGTGTAATATTGGTCTAGGATAAACAAAGAAACTAGTGGAACATAATAGAAAGCCTACAACTAGACTAATGTATCTATGTATACTTGATTTTTGTAAGACACTGCAGGTGGTAGAAAATGAATGTTTTAATAAATAATGCTGATATTGGCTTTTTTCATAAGTAAGGGAAATTAGATTCCATTTTTACCATACACAGATATTAATTCCATGTAATTAAATACCTGAATGTGGAAGAAGTATATTACAACTGCTGTAAGTAACATTTTAATGAAAAATAAGCATATTAAAAACAGTTGAGGGCTGGAGTTGTGGCTCAGTGGTGGAGCTCTCACCTAGCACGTGTGAGGCCCTGGGTTCGATCCTCAGCACCACATAAAAATGAATAAAACAAAGATATTGTGTCCAGCTAAAAAATAAATATTAAAGAAATGATAAGGACAGTATTGCAATCAGGAAAGAAAAGTATCTTCTGTTTTTTATTTTTATGTGATGCTGAGGATCAAACCGGGTGCCTCACACATGCTAGGCAAATGCTCTGCCACTGAGTTGCAGCCCTAGCCCTATATATATCTTCTTGAAGACTATATAGGAGGATGTCTCTTGATTTGACCTCATAAGATTACTGAATTCAGCTACATTAACCCATTTCATCTTATTCCAGATGTGGAACATCTATATAAACTTAAATATAGCATGTAATATAATTATATTTATTTTTTAGTTTTATGTGGACACAGTATATTTTATTTTTATTTGGTGTTGAGGATCCAACCCAGTGCCCCGCGCACGCCAGGCGAGTGCGCTACTGCTTGAGCCACATCCCCAGCCCTATAATTATATTTATATAATAATAATACAGTAATTATAATACTATTAGTAATATATGTAAGCTCTAGATTATTTCCAACCTATTTTAATGTACTTGTCGATTTAATTGAAATATTTGGATTGGGATGTAGCTCATTGGTAGAGTATGCTTGCCTAGTATGCAGGAGACCCTGGATGTAGTAATATAATTATATTTATATAATAATAATAATACAATAATTATAATACTATTAGTAATATATGTAAGCTCTAGATTATTTCCAACCTATTTTAATGCATTTGTCGATTTAATTGAAATATTGGACTGGGATGTAGCTCATTGGTAGATTATGGTTGTCTAGTATGCAGGAGATCCTGGATTTAATCCCTAGTACTACCAGCCACACAAAAAAGACACTATTCAAAAGGTGAAAAGATAAGCCTCATAGCCTCAAATTAGGAGAAAATATTTACAGTGCAGTTAACAAAAGGTTCATATCCACAATACATAAAGAATTGCAAATAAAGAAGAAAGACAGTTTTATCTGGCATTTATGTTAGAAGTTAAAACTGGGAAATGTTTGAATATATATTGATCATTTTTTCCCCTATTAATCACTTATTTTTTCCCCACCCTGCAATAATGGGAATTGAACCCAGGAGCATTCTACCATAAGTTATATCCCTAGTCCTTTTTATTTTTTATTTTAAGACAAGATCTTACTAAGTTGCCTAGGCTGGCCTTGAACTTACAGTCCTCCTGCCTCTGCCTCCAGAGTTGCTGGGACTATAGTTCAGCAACTGTTAATCACTTTTAGAACAATAAAAATAAAAAAACATTTTAATGAAAAATAAGCACATTAAAAACAATTGATAAGGACAGTAATATTACCTTCTTGCACACCCTTTAATATCTGACTTAATAGCAAATGCCTAAACTCTTTTATCTGCTTCTGCCTTCTTTTGGGATAGCACCTGTCAGCAAAAGAACTGCTGAAATACATCATTATATACTCTGTCAGTCAGATTCCAATCAGGAAAGAAAAATACACACTAGTAATTTAAACAGGGAAAATTTAACATAAAGAATTGTTAAATAGATTTAGGTGGTTAACTACTAAAACAAATAAAAGCTGTGATAGGATAATGTCCACAGAAAGCAACTACAATCTCTAGATCTAAGTAGTCCCTCCTCCAAGTGAGATCTAGACCTGAGGAGAGAGTGGATTATTGAAATAATGTCTGCTGTTGTAGTAGCAAAGAAACAGGCTGGAGAGCATTCCTCACTGAACTGCATAAGCAGCCCTTGCTACCTGGACTGCTGTGTGTGGATTCATGTGAGAACCAAACACCAAAAGGAGAATCCTTTCTGCTTTTTCTAACCTTTAAATGTCATTCCAGTGTTGGGTTTGTAGCTCATTGCTTGCCTAGCACATGTGAGGCCCTGGGTTTGATCTTTAGCACCATATAAAAATAAACAAATTAAAGGTATTATGTCCACCTACAACTAAAAAAATATTTTTAAAAAATACCAACATGAATATCTCTCAGGGCAAAAATTTTAAAGTTCATCAATACCAACATTAGCAAAATTATGACGCAATGGAAACTCTCATATACTGATGTCAATGAGAATTGATTGATACAAAAACCTTTTATTTTTCCTAGTACTGGGGATTGAACTGGCAGTTTATCCCACGGAGCTAAATCACCGTACCTTTTTTTTTTTCCCTCCCCCCAGGGTCCTTGCTTTTTCTTTTTAATAATTATTTATTTTTATGCTAAAGATTAAACCCAGTGCCTCACACATGCTAGACAAGCACTCTGCCACTGTGCTACAGCCCCAGCCCCCATTTCTTCTTCTTCTTTTTTAATTTATTTATTCTAATTTGTTATACATGACAGCAGAAAACATTTCAATTCATGGTAACATATGGAGCACAATTTTTCATTTCTCTGATTGTACACAGGTAGAGTCACACCATTCATTTCTTCATAAACGTACCTAGGTTAATGATATCCGTCTCATTCCACTATCTTTCTACCCCCCACCATACCTTCTTTTTTGAGACAGTGTTTTACTAAATTGCTGGGAATGGCCACCATGTCCCACTAGTACTACTCCCCTCCCCACCCTTTGGTCCCACTCAGCCACATCCCCAACCCTTTTTTTATTTTGAAACAGGGTCTTACCAGGTTTACAGCCTCCCAAGCTAGTAGGATTACAGGTGGTGTGCCATCACGCCCAGCTGGTGCAACCTTTTTAAAAATAGTTTGTTATTTGTACCCTGTGATCTAGTGATTTTCATTCTCAAGCTAAATGTTTATGCCCATAAACAGGTGCAGCAAGATCAATAGAAGAGAATTGATCAATTTACAGTGACATTGTTAATGTTCATGAGAATAAAAATTAGAAACAAGTCAGATATTTTCCTGCAATAAAGTGGTTAAATTATGGTATATTGGAATACCAGATAGCAAACAAAATAGATATATTTCAGTTATTTGCAATATCATAGATAATTCAAACAAAAAGTTAAGAACCAATTATTGCAATTTGGGACAACAGAAAGTCTATAAGGGCACTAATCACCTCCCAAAGGCTCTACCTGCTGAATACTACCTATCACCTTGGGGTAACATGAAGGGCTGGGATTGTGGCTCAGTAGTAGAGTGCTTACCTAGTACATGTAAGGCACTGGGTTCAATTTTCAGCAGCACCTAAAAATAAATAAATTGGCCAAGCATGGTGGCACCCACCAGCAGCTCAGGAGACTGAGACAGGAGGGTTTCAAGTTCAAAGCCAGCTTTAGCAAAAGCGAGATGCTAAGCAACTCTTTGAGACTGTGTCTTAGAGAAATAGGGCTGGGGATGTAGCTCAGTAGTCAAGGGCCCCTAAGTTCAATCCCCAGTACCAAAAAAAAAAGGAAGAAAGGAAAAAAAAAAAAGAATTTTAGTGGAACACAAACATTCAGAACGTAATAACTTTGTAGTAATTAAAGCAGTGTGGTGTAGAATGGTGAAATAGACTTAAATAACAAAACCTAGAGCACAGAAGTGGACCTTTATGTTTGTGGTCACCTTTGCCAATTGTAGAAGTTGTATTTAAATCACTGGGGGAAAGATGAACTCTTTTTTTTAAGACATTGATGGACCTTCATTTTATTCATTATTTATATGTGGTGCTGAGAATTGAACCCAGTGCCTCACACATGCTAGGCAAGTGCTCTACCACTGAACCACAGCCACAGCCCCTAGAAAATGAACTCTTAATAAGAGATTCTGGGATATGATACTTTCTCTTAGAAAAAATAAAATGTTTTCCTATTACACACACACACACACAAATGAATTACCTTGATATGAAAAACAAAATCTTAGCATGTTTGAAGTTGTAGCTGGCTGTGTGGCAGAATTTGTGCTTAGCATTCATGAGACCCTTGGTTTGATCCCCAGCACCACCAAAGAAAAAACTTTGAAGAAAGTATGAACGTTTTTATGATTATAGGGGATGAAAGACCCTTACAACATGGAAAACACACACAAAAATCCCAGCTACTGAGGAGGTTGAGGAAGGAAGATTGCAAGTTTGAAGCCAGCCTGGGCAACTTAGTGAGACCCTGTCTTAAAATAATATAATCAGAGCTGGGGATATAGAGTAGAGTGCTTGCCTCACATGCACAAGGTCCTGGGTTCAATCTCCAGTACCACACACAAAAAAAAAGACTAGGGATGTTGCTCAGTAGTAGAGTGCTTTCCTAGCATGCACAAGGAGGCCCTGGGTTCAATCCCCAGAACTGTTGCGGTGGGGGGAGGGGGGACTTAAAGAACAGCAAGATTAAACTTCCAGCCAGGTACAGTGGTGCACAGGATCACAAGTTCAAGACTAGCCTCAGCAACGTATCAAGGCCCTAAGCAACTGTCTGAAGATAAAATATGAAACCCTGTCTCAAAAAATGAAAGGGGCAAAGAACATTCTGCTGTCATGTGTAACTGATTGGAAGGAAGGAAGGAAGGAAGGAGGGAGGGAGGGAGGGAGGGAGGAAATGAAAGGGCTGGGGATATGTCTCAGTGGTTAAGTGCCCCTGGGTTTAACCCCTGGAATAAAAACAAAAGAAGATTAAACTTGCATTGCAGAGACACTGTAAAACTAAAAACCAAGTTATACACTAAGGAATTTTTGTGTCATAGATGAATAAGTGAATTTTAGAAGATACAGAGCAGCAAGTTTTTGAGTTTTCAAAGTGAGATAAGATCTGTTTTCATCTAGTATTTCTAAGCCTTGAGGTTTTTTTGTTTTTGTTTTAAGGTATTGACTGCCTCCCCTATAAATTGACCTATTTAGTCTTCCTCTCGGGTATTTAGCAAATATTTACTAAGTACCTATAAGTTGGGTTGGGTATATACTTGTCCAACCCATCTTGGGTTGGGTATATACTTACTTAGGTGTATATTTACCTATGCAGGTCCCTGGGTTCAAGCCCCAGTAATGCAAAGAAAAAAAAAAAAAGAATCTGTAAGAAATAGCACATTAAAGCTGGAAGTGGTAACACATACCTATAATTCCAGCGGTTTGGGAGGCTGAGGCAGAGGATTGAAAGTTCATAGCCAGCCCCAGCAACTTGGCAAGTCCTGAGCAATTCAGCAAGACCCTATCTCTAAATAAAAATATAGAAAAGAGCTGGGGATTGTGGCTCAGTGGTTAAACACCCCTGGGTTCAGTCCCTAGTACCAAAAAAAGAAAAGAAAGAAAACAGAAATAGCACATTATTCTGATAATGTCCTGGTGATAAGGTATTGATAAAGGAGTACTCCCCTAAGTGAAGCATGTGATTATGCTGTTTAGTTGTATTTTAACTGTGACACCTGGGTACTTCCACTTGTATTCTTCTGAACTTTATACTATGAAATAATTTGCTAGACCTTGCTGTTTTAAAGTGGTGGAGATAGGTCTTGTAAGAAAGCATGTTTTGAATATCATAACAATTCTGCAAGGTCAACTAATTTTTTTGTTATTGTTACAAATCAAGTAAGAAAAGTTTATAACTAAGTGTATGATATCTATGGTAATAATTGTAAATTCTATAGAAATTGAAATCATGATCAGTTGCAGATATCCTATATAGTCAGTGCATTACTATATAGGATAACAAAGTAAGGGAAACTGCTATTCTAGACTTTATTTTGTTTAGATTTTATTTTGGGAAAATTCCTAAAGGCAAGAGATGATTGAACCATAGGGTTTGAGAGCTCTGTGTTTCTTTAAATAAGGAAACCTAGCTAAGAATCCTGAAGCTCACAGAAATTACCTACTAAGTAAGTTTATAAATGCAGAAATCTAACCCCAAAACACTACTTACAATCTCATTCCCTATAAGACAAAGTGAGGTTTTAATCATTTGCTCTGGATGCCATCAGAATGTTTGGGGGGTTATTTGTTTATTTCGAGGAACTGGGGATTAAACCCAAAGCCTTATGTGTGTGCTAGGCAAGTGGTCTACTACTGAGCTACATTTCCAGTCCTTTTTATTTTTAAATTTTGAGACAGGGTCTCACTCAGTTATCTAGTGAGAGGCTTGATATTTGCAATTCTCCTGCATCAGCCTCCCCAGTAACTGGGATTTTAAAGTAGCTGGGATTGTAGGCCTGTACTACCACACTCAGCCAGAGTGTATTTCTAAAGAATATTAATGAATTAAGCAAATCTAAGTTAGCAGGTGGAGAATTTAAGAAATGTTAATTAGATTTTTAAGCCATTCTAACTATAGCAGTATTATCTTACTCAAATTACTTTAGGAGCTGTGCATGGTGGCTCATATAATATCAGCAGCTCAGAAGATTGAGGATCACAAATTTAAGGCCAGCCTGGGCAATGTAGAAGACCCTGTCCCCCATACTGTGCAAAAGAAAAGAAAAAAAGAAACCTGAGACTGCATTTTTAAAAAATATTTATTTCTTTTAGTTGTACTCAATGCCTTTATTTTTATTTATATGTGGTGCTGAGGATCGAACCCAGGGCCTTGCACGCACTAGGCGAGTGCTCTACCTCTGAGCCACAACCCCAGTCCCCCCCCACACTGCATTTTTAACATTGAGTTATTATTAGTTACTATCCATCCTGTCACTCATGCTTTTTTTCTTCCATAAGAGTATTTTTCTGTAAATTTTGCCCATATGGGTAGTAACAGATGATCAACAAAGAAGTTACTATGAAGGCAAGGTCTTTTCCTTGATTTTTAAAAATAGTATTTTAGTATTACCTAAAGTTCAAAAATTTCAGGCTTTTGTGATTATACAAGAAAAGAGGTAGCAGTTGCTACATAATTGACAAAATATTAGCTGACTCAGGAATGAAACAGAGTAGAATGGCCGAGTTGACATTAACACAGTATACTCATATCAATAGTTCCCTATGACCAAAGCAGTTAGAGGGGCTCTGGAGGAGGCTAGTGTAACTTTGTATCATTAGTTCTCCCTGTCATCCAGAAGGCCATAAAAAGTCCTATGGATTGAGATCAAACAAATAGGTACTCACAATCAAAGATCTCCAAACACAGGGAAATAAACCACCACCGTAAGTGAAAACCAACAGATTTTGACTCTGGCCTCCCATGAGTTGTTTATATTCCAAATATTAAACAGACTATATAAAACACCTATATGCAAGGAATATTAAAGATTAAATAAAATGAACAGCGGGTACGATTTATTAAAGAATCAATAAGAATTCTGAAAAAGAAAAAAAGAACAAACTAGAATATAGTTCTGAGGAAATTACATTGCATTAAGAGAAATAAGGAGGGCTGGGGCTGTAGCTCAGCGGTAGACTTCTCACTTAGCAAGTGCGAGGCCCTGGATTTGATCCTTAGCACCACATAAAGATAAATAAATAAAGATATTCTGCCCAACTAACACCAAAAAAATAAATATTTTTTTAAAAAAAGAGAGAAATAAGGATTTGGAAAACTTAAAATTAGAATGAGAGGCCTGGCTGGGCTCGGTAGCACATGCTTATAATCCTTGGCTTGGGAGTCTGAGGCTTAGCAGAGACCCTACTTCAAAAAAATTATGAAAAGGAATGATGGGGGGTTGGGTTTGTACCTCAGTGGTGAAGTGCTTGCCTAGCATGTGTGAGGCACTGGGTTCATTCCTCAGCACCACATAAAAATGAATATATAAGGTATTATGTCCATCTACAATTTAATAATATTTTTTAAAATAATAAACTAAGGTATTGATTCCATCTACAACTAAAAATATATATATTTTTTGTTTGTTTGTTTAAAAAGGGAAGGGGGTCCTGGGGCTCAGTGATGGAGCTCTTGCCAAAAAATTAATGGCCAGGCTCAGTAGTGCATGCCTGTAATCCCAGTGGCTAGGGAGGCTGAGACAGGAGGATCAAAAGTTCAAAGCCAGCTTAGCAACAGCAAGGCTCTAAGCAGTCAGATGTCGTTCAGTGGTCGAATACCCTTGAATTCAGCCTCTGGTACCAAAAAAAAAACTTACTGAAAAGGAACAGCTGAGATACTTTACCATCAACAAAATTCTGAATCAGTTTTACTCTGGAAAGTAAGCAATGGGAATTAGGGTCAGTCATACATACTGTCAGTAAAATATATGAGATACCTCAGAATAGCCTTAGAAGGAAATAGTGTGAGACCTAATAAATTTGTACTTGGGAATATTGAATAAAAATTAAAGCCAGGCGCAGTGGCACACACCTGTGATCGCAAGCAGCTTGAGAGGCTGAGGCAGGGGGATCACAAGTTGAAAGCCAGCCATCCTCAACAACTTAGCAAGGCTTTCAGAAACTCAGTGAGACCCTGTCTGTAAATTACTAAAAAGGGCTGGGGATGTGGCTGGGTGGTTCAGCACCCCTAGGTTCAGTACCTTGAACCAAAAAAATGCATAAATCTTAATGGAATATGGCATAGTGATTGAAAATGCTAGTGCAGGGGCACACCCCTATAATCCCATCCACTCTGGGGAATAAGGCAGGGGATGGCAAGTGCAAGGCCAGCCTGGGCAACTTCGTGAGACACTGTCTCATAAAGCGAAATGGACTGGGATATGTAGCTCAGGAGTAGAGCACCCCTAGACACAAGCCCCTCTATCCCCGACCCTAAAAAAGAGAAAGAAAATCTTTACAAAGAGTTGATCGGAACATTGGGAAATGATTGTAAAGCGAAAAGAATAGAATGCAATTTGTGTGTTGTGTATGTTTTATAATTGGTTGCAAATATCAACATTCATAGGATAAAATGATGAAAGACAAGTAGTGTTGAAACTATTATCCTATAAATTTCCATTTGGTGAAAGCGAGTGGAGTTTTTTCTTTACTTTCCCGTAATTTTGTCAGTGTTTTACTTGTGTGTATTTTATGAGAAAAAGTATCTCAGCATAAAAAAATATAAGGAAGAAATGAAAGTACAGTTTCCATTATAGTTAGTAAACCTCTATAAAATATGATTTTCTAGAATCTTTTTTTTTTTTAGAGAATTTTTTTAATATTTATTTTTTAGTTTTCGGCGGACACAACATCTTTGTTTGTATGTGGTGCTGAGGATCGAACCCGGGCCGCACTCATGCCAGGCGAGCGTGCTACCGCTTGAGCCACATCCCCAGCCCGATTTTCTAGAATCTTAATACATTTTTTTTTTTTTATTCATTCTTAGGGGAAAAAAAGGAAATCCTTTGTGAACACATAGACTCTTATGTTGATATTAGGTTAGTTTATTATCTTTACTTTCATTTCTTTATGGTTTGATGAGTTCACTTAAGAAGTTCCCATTTTGTCTTTTGACAGATCTGTTTTAGGGTGTTAGAAGGTTCTGTCTCAGATCTGTACAAAATTTCTTTTCCTATATCTGTCTTCTTTTGTTCTTATTTTGTCTTCTAGGATCATATCAGTCTGATTCATCTTTTTATTGAGCCTAAGGGCACTGTTTACCACTGAGCTACTACATCCCCAGTCCTTTTTATTTTAAGACAGTCTCATTAAGTTGCTGAGAGTCTTCTCTAAATTGCTGAGGCTGGCCTTAAACTTGTGATCCTCCTGCCTCAGCCTCTGGAGTCCCTGGGATTGCAGAGGTGCACCACTACACCTGTCACTGATTCATTTCCTTGCTCTTCTTCACAAGCCTCTCAACATTGTTTTTTCTTATTCCTTCTATAGTTCACTTAAAACATAGTTTTGCTGAGCTTAGTAGCACATGTCTGTAATCCCAGCTACTCATGAAGCTGATGCAGTTTGAGGGCAACTGTGCAACTTAGTGAGACCTTGTCTCAAAGTAAAATAAAATAAAAAGGGATTGGAAAGTAGCATGTGCATAATCCTGGGTTAAGCCCCAGTGTGTGTGTCAGGGTGCAAGGGGATAGTGACATAATTCTTTATTCTGGTAATTATGTCTCATTTTTTCTTTCACTACTTTGCTTTTAAAGTGGGATAACCAACCTGAACTGAGAGCTCATATGTGAGCCCAAACAATAACAATAACATCTCAACTCCCTCATTCTAGATAATGTATTCTTACAGTATCATTCCATAGTTTTTTAGACAACATATTGAAACAGGATTTATTAAAATTATTTAATTATTGCCTTTAAAGGGCAGTAGGGCTCTATGTGTACAACGAATTGAAGTGCATTCTGCTGTCATGTGTAACTAAGTAGAACAAATTTTTTTTTTAAATGGGGAAAATGTTAAAAATAAAAGGCAATGGGGGAGGGCTGAGGTTGTGGCTCAGTGGTAGAGCACTCACCCAGTATGTGTGAGGCACTGGGTTTAATCCTCATTACCACATAAAAATAAATAAATAAAATAGAGGTATTGTATCCATCTACAATCCCCCCAAAAAAATTTTTTTAAAGGCAATGGGGAGTGGGGGGATACAGTGCACAGTATTGTTAAGTTTTGTCATTTAGTGGCAGAATTATTTTGGATTTTGTTTTGTTTTTTGAACCAGGTTCTTATTAAATTTCATCTTGTTAGATTCAACCTATATTTTGGAATACCAGTTGTGTCATTTAGTGCATTGACTAGCATCTACTTCATATCCATCACAAAGTTTAGTATGTCATCCATAGCCTTCTCTTTGTCCTTGACAAAAGTGTTGAATAAAGTTTTTACGATTTCTTTAACCCTAAACACTAAGAAAAAAAATTATATTTTATGAAAACTTTTTATTCCAAATCAAATTGGTTCATCAATCTAATCATAAAAATACTCAGCATTTAGGGAAAAAATATTTAAAAATAAACATCAGGAAAAACTTGGAAAATAGTAATTTTGTTGATTTTTACACTTCTAGCTTTGAATGTGAGTCAATCTTTTTATAATCTCTTTTTCTTCAGGGATCCATCTGTCTCCAAGTCTGTAGAACGAATCTTTAAAATCTGGGAAGATAGAAATGTATACCCAGAAGAAATGATTGTGGCATTGAGAGAGGCTTTGAGTAAGTGTCTTTTCTCTCATAAAACAAAAATTGAGTCACTCTGTACAATTATATATCTATAGACCCAGTCTGGTTGTATAATAATTAAAAACAAAATTTTGAATCTGGTCCTGTTGTTTAAAATTAAGTATTTGTAAAAATCTAGATCTGTTTGAATTTAAAATTTAAGTGGAATTGATTTGAGAGGCAGGGATTTGGATTTTGTTTTTATTGACTAAAAAAAAAATCAAACATAATAAGTGATGATAGTCATCTGATTATTTTCCTGCATTTGCTTTAATTGAATATTTCAAAAGTGTTCTTCATTGTTCAAATAAATAAATGCTACTGTGTTCTCTTACTATTGGAGAATTTTTGTACAGGGTTTAATTTCTTCCTAAGCTTTTTGGTAGTAAGTATATATTGGCAGTCTTCAGACTTTGTTTTGATTGAGGTTTGCAGTAAGTTATATACCTGTGTTTTGGGGTGTTTTTTGTTTGTTTTTTTAGTAATTTTGTCCTTATGTATTTGATGCATGTAATTAAGTCATTGAATAGAAGTTGGGGGTAATCTGCTATCATGATCATTATTTGACTAGAAATTTGCTTTCAAAATACCATCTTCTAAGAAGCTGTTAAATTCTTCATTTGAATTTGTTAAATGATATTTTAAGCCTTCTGCCCTATTCTTTTCAGATCAGTAATATCTTATAGAAATTGTTTGATGGCTTCTTAGATCTGGTGGGTGTTTTTATATATCTATATAGATATAGATATATAGACATAATTTTAATAAAAATTAAAGAAAAGAAAGAAACAACACAGTCTCGGATTGCCTTTTTTCATACTACAACTTTGGCACTGAAGTGGACAGACAGAACAGCTTCCCATAATGCCAGATTGCAAAAACTGAAATGTTTTCCAGGTACCAGTTTCAAAACTCAGAAGCAGCTGAAAGAAAATCTGAACAAACAACCGAATAAGCAGTGGAAGAAATCACAAAGTAAGGAACAAAATCTCAACTAATATAAAATTACCTCCTCTTTTTGGAGCAGAAGAAAATGTAGACTATTTGACATCGTACCTGGCATAAACCATGGGCAAGCCTATGTTTTCCAGGCCGGGGAGGCTCCCAATGACTTACATTAAACAAGCTACCATGAAGTTACCTCTTTAAAAACCACTATTAAACAAAGAAAATGCAGAAAAAGGGTTTAATTGAGTGAAGATTCAAGAGTAGTTGGGGGATTGAAAGAAGAAAAACAAAACAAAACTTGATAGTGCTCAGGCTAATTCTCAGGTTCAAAGATATATGAAGTTAGAGGCAGCTGGCATTAAACCACAGAGCTGAAGAAGAGACTAGGCATTGAGAAGCATTTTTGTAGGAGCCATGAAATCCTTCAGATTTGGGGATACATTCTACCAATTAGACATGGGCCTCATATCCTGGCAAGAAGCTCATTCTCTAACTGGAGCTCCTGTTGTGTTTATCATGTTTACCCAGCATGAGATCAAGGGAGTGGAATACTGCATGTGATAGGCTTCTGTGGGAAAACTGAGGAATATTGAGAGACTTGAAGGTATGGAGGGAACAAGGTAAAAGTGAGAATTGGGAGGTGAAACAAGACATTTGCAATGGTTTGCTCCATCAAGCATATGATATTCATCATGATTAAGGGGAGTCCTCTGACATCTTCTTGGTCATAAGTTGCATGCTTAGAACAACAAGAGTCATCATTCCAGCCATAGTTCATCCACAGTGATAATGTACTGAGAACTGTCCTTGCGTGGTTTTGCTGTGAAGTGAGTTAACAGAAAATAAATCCAAAACTAAACATATGGGAATAGAGTTGATAATTGTAAGTAAATTTTTCAACCAGTGCTCAGGGTTAATTTTATGTCCTATTCCTAAACATCGTCATGTTGAGGTTTTGAGACTCTCTTACATTCTCAGTCAGTATAGAAAAAGCAGGTACTTCATGTATCTCCAAATCAGTGAGTCTAGGACTCTATGACTTCAGGGTCCAATTCGAGGTAAGTTGGTTAGGCCTATCTAAATAGTTTATTTTTATATTGACTATGTTTGGGAGTATTTAAATTTCATAGTTCATTATTTATTCTAAGAAGTATATTATGATTTAAATGTGCATGTTTGTCATATGTTCAAAGAGTACATCCTTAACTATACAGCTAAGATTTTTCCTGAGTTTAGTCAACTCCTTATATTCTTAATGACTTTTTGTTTAATTCCAACAGCATCCACGAATCCAAAAGCTGCTCTCAAGTCTAAGATAGTTGCTGAGTTTCGAGTAAGTTAAATGTTAACTTATTAAATATATTAACTAGAGCAAAACATTATTTATCCCTTTTAATATAGTTTAGTAAAATTTATTTTTACTAAATTTTATATTGGTTATGTTCTAAACATGCTTGAATCATTCTAATAAAATCCAGATTGGAATTAGATTGTCTAGAATATAACCTTCCAGACTGTGTGGTGTCAACTAAGTTCTGTATTGAATTTATGCTAACAAGAAGGCTCATCAGTGAAATTCTGCTAAATTAGAATTTTTGTTGAGAAGACTATGTTTATGTAACTATAATTTAAAGAGAATGTGAGTAGCTGGGTGTGTTGGTACATGCCTGTTATTCCAGTGACTGGGGAGGCTGAGGCAAGAGGATCACAAATTCAAAGCCAGCCTCATCAATTTAGTGAGGCCCTAAGTAAGACCCCGTCTAAAAAATAATAATAAAATACAGTAAAAAGGCTAGAGATGTAGCTCAGTGGTTTTGTACCCCTGATTCAATCCCAAGTACCAAAAAATAAAATTAAAAAAAAAATTTAAGTGGACCTTTATCTGTTTCTTAAGACTGTATCCATAATTTAACTTTGAATAATTAAAGTAGGTAACTGAAATATAATTTTGACACGAGAAATATCTTTGATATCCCTGACTGTGAGGAAAAAAATGAAGGGAGAGGTAAAAGGAGAAACAATTGAATGATCTTATAAATGAAATATGACTCTGGTCTGTCTTCAGTCTCAGGCCCTCATTGAAGAACTGATGCTATATAAGCGCTCAGAAGATCAGATAGAATTAAAGGAGAAACAGTTGTCAACTATGAGGGTGGATGTATGCAGCACAGAAACCCTCAAATGCTTAAAAGGTAATACTTATATTCTTTTAAACAAAATAATTCAGATTTTTTATTTCCTCATCTAGAGTTTTCAGGTAATTAAGACTGGTTTACCCCAGAGAACGTTAGGTCTTAAAAACAGTTGTGGTATCTCTGATTTTCCTAATAGTGACTTCATTCATATAAATTAAATTCTTATTCTCATTTTCTTGATGTATTGAATTTTATGTAAGCATTTGTATTTCATATGTGTGATTAATTGGTTTGGATGTGCCCTTTAATAAGTCACTGTAATGCCTTGTAAAATCTAGTTAGTTGGGGCCAGGGTTGTGGCTGAGTGGTGAGTGCTTACCTAGCACTTGTGAAACACTGGTTTGATCCTCACTCATCACCTCATAGAAAAGTAAAGGTAATGTATTCATCTGCAACTAAAAAAAAAAAATCTAGTCAGTTGGGCTGGGGGTGTAGTTCAGTGGCAGAGAGCTTGCCTGGTATGTGTGAGGCACTGGGTTTGATCTTTAGCACCACATAAAAATAAATAAAGGCATTCTGTCCATCTACAAGTTCTAGTGTCTAAAGCAGTCCTTATTACATAATAGGCATTTGATAAATCTCTTTGAAATAGTGAGTAAATGACTACTAGCTATTCATTTTGGCACATATTTTTTTTCTGCACCACACTTTATTTATTTTTTTAAAAGTTAATTTATTTTGCATTACGGTTCTTAATACACCATTATACAATAATTTAATCTCATATCTGATTATATATAAGATATGTTGACACCAAATTCACATCTTCATACATGTATTATAAACATATAATGATGAGGGTCTCCTTTCATTATCCATGCTATTCCCCTTCTTCCTCCCTTTCCCTCCCACCCCTATCTAGAGGTAATCTTCCTCCCTTGCCCTCCCTCCCAACCCCATTTTGAGTCTGCCCCTTTAGAGAAGACATTCGGCATTTGTTTGGGGGGGGGGGGGGGGAGGATTGGCTAACTTCACTTAGCATTATCTTCTCTAATGCTATCCATTTCCCTGCAAATGCCATGATCTTACTCTTTTTTATTGCTGAGTAATATTCCATTGTGTATAAATGCCACATTTTTTTTTTAATCCATCATCCACTGAAGGACATCTAGGTTGGCTCCACAGTTTAGCTATTGTCTGCACCATACTTTAATTGAGTGTGATCTAATTTAGTTCTCACAACAACCCAGAAGCATTCTAAAAAATCTCTTAATTCATGAGAAATCTGAGGCTTCACTTCATAAGGAGATGAGTAGTTTGGTCAAGTTACACAGCTGATAAGAGGCAAAGCCCAACTTTATGTCCATTTCTAAAGCCAAGTCACTGGAAAAGAAGTATATATCAAATTACTAAGTATCTTTTTCAGAGAGAAAAGGATATTTAGTGTGGTATACAGAAAGATCCATTTACTTTTCTGAACGTTGATACAATGTAAGTGAACAGAATTGAGCTTCATTCTTACTCCTAAGTAGCAGTGTAGCATCAAATTTGTGAAGAAAAGAAGTACAACAAACTTTGTTTTAGTTGAACTTCCTTTTCTTTCTTTTTTTTTTTCAATTATTTTTTTTAGTTCTAAATGGACACAATCCCTTTATTTTTGTTTATTTATTGTTTTATGGGATGCTGAGGATTGAACCCAGTGCCTCACACGTGATAAGTGAGTGCTCTACCTCTGAGCCCCAGCCCCAGCTCATCTTTATCTTAATTATAGATACCTCCACTCTTCTTCACTTTAGCAGATCCACATGAATCTATTTTGTGATTTAAGATAAAACTAAGGTCTGGGGTTGTGTCTCAGTGGTTGAATGTTTGGCTGGCATGCATGAGGCTCTGGGTTCGATCCTTAGCACCACATAAAAACAAATAAAGTAAAAGTTCTGTGTCCATCTACAACTAAAGAAAAAATATTTAAAAAAATATAAAACTAAGACTAAAAATATTATACACTGGGCTGGGGATATAGCTCAGTTGGTAGAGTGCTTGCCTCACTGGGTTCAATCCCCAGCACCACACACAGACACACACACACACACACATTATACACCAAGCAGAACGAGGTTCACAGACTCACATGAATTGATTCACAGACAGGGACTGTCCTCAAAAGAGTAAAATTTTTAGAAAATAAATACCTTCTCTATTATTTTAGATAAAACTGGGGGGAAGAAATTCTCCAAAGAATTTGAAGAGGCAAGCTCTAAGCTGGAAGAATTTGTGAATGGACTGGATAAGCAGGTGAAAAATGGGCCTTCACTAACAGAAGCACTGGAAAATGCTGGAATTTTCTATGAAGCACAGTATAAGGAAGTAAAAGTTGTGGCCAATGTAAGTAAAAATTACAGCTATCTTATATTGAGTGCTTACGGTATGCCAGAGACTGTTTACTGGTGGTATCTAACTTTAAGGATAAGTATTATTATCTCCACAGATGAACCAATTTACTTTTGAAGAATTAGTGACTTTGTACAAGATAATATAGGTAGTAAAAAGTGATGGTGACTAGAATTATACCTGGGTCCTTCTGATTGTAAAGCTCATACAAACCCTAACCATTATGCTGTACTAAAAGCCTAACGCTTTGGTATTTAAGGGATTATCCTGAAGAATCACCTGTAATTACTATTATAGGACATAAATTGGGATTAGAAACCAGTGTATGTACTGTTTATTTTTTTTTCTTTCAGATAACCAGAAAACTGAATGAAAACATTCTGTTGCTAAATTTCATGTAAACTGACTTTTTTGCGCCCCCCCCCCCCCCATTAAAAGGCCTCTGAAAGAAGCAGTAAAGAAGCAGTGTTTTGCTCTTTTTTTTTTTTTTTTTTAAGTTTTAATTACTCTGTATGGTTGTAAGAGTGTATGGTGTACTGGGTGTGGTAATGCACACCTGTAATCTCAAAGACTCTGGAAACAAAGAGGATCGAAAATTTTAAACCAGTCTGGGCAACTTGGCAAGACCCTGTCTCAAAAATAAATACATGCATACATTATAAAGGGCCAGAGATGTAGCTGAGTGCTAGAGTGTCCCTGGATTCAATTACAAATACCACAAAAGAAAGCACAGAAGGGAGAGGAAAGAAAAAGAAAGAAAAGACAGTGTTTTGTTGGCAGGACCTAAACTCAATTCTGTCACCTTGGCACTGGGCAGCTGCTGCAATCCATATTCGGATCTCTGACTTCTAGCTGCTTCAGGTGGGCACCTGTAATCCCAGCAACTGAAAGGACATGCAGGAAGATCACAAGTTCAAGGCCAGCCTCAGCAACTTGGAGAGGTCCTCAACAACTTAGTGAGACCTTGTCTCAAAATGAAAAGGACTGGGAATGTGGCCCACGGTTAAGCATGGGTTCAATCCCATGTACCGAAAAATAAAAGCCTGCATCCCTGTTCTTTTATCTGGGATAATTGTCTCTGTGCTGAGGAATATATTTAGGATTTCTTTGACTATAGATAAGATGGTAGTCCATTCTTTAAATTTGTTTATTTGGAGCATCTTTTTTCCACTGGCTGTGGAATTCTAGGGTAGGAATTATTTTTGCACTTAAAACTTATGTTCTTTTGGCCAGGTGCAGTGGTACACGCTTTTAATCCTAGTGGCTTGGGAGACCGAGGCAGGAGGATCAAGAGTTCAAAACCAGCCTCAGCAAAAGCAAAGTGCCTAAGCAACTTAGTGAGACCCTGTCTCTAAATACAATACAAAATAGGTCTAGGGATGTGTCTCAGTGGTCAACGGCCCTTGAGTTCAATCCATGATACCAAAAGTAAAAAAGCATGTTCTTTTGTCCTGCGTGTATCCACCATTTCAGTGAGAAATCAGTCTTATCATAATTTCTTCTTTAAATATGTCTTGTTTTCTTCGGCTGCTATTAATACTTTATCTTTGGTTTTCATTAGTCATTCAGTGATGTGCCTAAGTGTGTTCTTTATATTTACCTGGCTTGGGGTTTGCAGAACTTTCTAAATTAGTGGTTTCTGATAATATTGAAACTGTTTCAGACTAGATGACTTAAACAACATGAATTTATTGTCTCATTGTCTGATAGCTAAAAGTCCAAAATCAAGGTATCAGCAGAGTTGGTTCTTTCTGAGGACTTTTGAAGGAATGATCTATCGGAGACTTCTCTTTGGTTTGTAGATGGTTATCTTTTCTCCATCTCTCTTGATATCACCTTCCCTCTGTGTATACGCTATGTCCAGATACCAATCATATTAGATAGGGCCCATCCTAAAGACTTTATTTCGGTTGACAACTTGATTACCTTTATAAAAATTCTCTCTCTAGCCGGCTGCGGTAATGCACACCTGTAATCCCAGTGGCTTGGGAGGCTGAGACAGGAAAATAGCGAGTTCAAAGCCAGCTTCAGAATAGTGAGGTGCTAAGCAACTCAGTGAGACCCTGTCTTTAAATAAAATACAAAATAGGGCTGGGGATGTGGCTTAAGGGTTCAGTGCCCCTGAGTTTAATCTCTGGTACCAAAAAAAAAAAAAACCTCTCTGTAAATAGAGTCAAATTTTGAGGGGACCAGACTTCATCATGAGTTTGAGATAGGGGAGGGTAGAGAAAAATGACACAATTCAACCATAGTTATCTTTTTTTTTCCCCTTGAGTGTTTTTCTGTTTTCGCTGACACATAAAAATTGTCCATATTTATGGAGTATGATGTAATCACTACTTTGTAGTAAAAGCATTCAAATTCTTTGTTCTGCCAAATGCAGTAGTACCTACTTGTAATCCCAGATGTTTGGAAGAGTGAAGCAGAAGCAGAAGGATGGCATATTTGAAGCCACCCTGTGTGACATAGCAAAGACTCCATCTCAAAGTTAAGCTTAAAAAATTTTTTTTTTCTTTTGGTACCTGGTATTGATCCCAGGGGCACTTAACCACTGAGCCACATCCCTAGCCCTTCTTTATATTTTATTTAGATAGAGGGTCTTGCTGAGTTGCTTAGGGCCTTACTAAGTTGCTGTGGCTGGCTTTGAACTAGCAATCCTCCTGCCTCAGTCTCTTGGCATGTGCCACTGTGCCCAGCTAAATTGACCAATTTTAATAGCAAAAGATCCTGTCCAGTATTAATAAATTTTATTTGTCATTTCTCTTTATTGTCCTTTGATCTAGAATAGTTCCTTAGTTTTTTTTCTTGACTTACATGACTTATGTTTGAAACTTATGTTTGAAGATTACAAATCAAATCTTTTGTGCATCTCCCCCAGTTTGAATATATGTGGTATTTATTTGTGATCAGATTGAAGTTATTTATGTTTAGAAGAAATATCACATATTCTTTCATTTTGTCAGTTGGCCCACAAGTTTGATATATCTTACTAACTATAATGTTCCCCTTGATATCTTGATTAATGTCACATCTTCCAGTCTTGTCCATTATGATGTTTTTTCTTGCTAATTGTTATGGGTTGAATTGTTTCTCCTGGAAAGTTATGTTGAAACCAGTATATGACCTTATTTGGAACCAGGGTCTTTGCAGATATGATCAAGTCAAGTATAACTGGTGCTTTTACTGTAAGAAGAGGAAAACTAGACAAAAAAAGAACATCATTGAGCTGAAAATGTGGTTCAGTGCCTGAGTGTTTGCCTGGCTTGTGGGAGATTCTGGGTTTGATTTTCCCAGTACCACAAATAAACAAGTAAATAAAATTTTTAAAGGAGAACATCATGAACATATGGCACATAACCTGTAATCTCAGATCCTCAGGAGGCTAAGGCACTAGGATTACAAGTTCAAGGCCAGTATGGGCCACCTAGGAAGACTATGTCTCAAAATCCTTAGTACCACCATAGCTTTAAGGTATTGGCAATTAAAACAATCAGGAGATCAGTAGGATTTAAGTCAGATAATTGATATTAACATCAACAGTGGTAGATTATACCCTTAATACAATGTGATGGCAATAGCACTTTATCTCTGTGTCTTTTTCTCCAAAAACCTTTAACCCCCATCTAATCATGAGAAAAATAGCCAATAAATCTCATTTGACAGTCTACAAAATATCTAAACAGTATTTTTAACACTGTTCGAGTTCATCAAAAACAAGGGAAGTTCAACAAACTGTCACAAACAAGTATTCCAGGCTAAAGAATTCTTTAAGGGGCTGGGGCTGGGGCTCAGTGGCAGAGCGCATGCCTCACACATGTGAAGCACTGGGTTTGATCCTCAGCACCACATAAAAATAAGTAAATTATTATAATAAAGATTTTTTTTTTTTTTTTTAAGAATTCTTTAGATTTCTAACTTAGGCAACTTTGTGGATGTTGATATTCACTTAAGAGATTAGAGCCAGGCTTACTGGCACACAACCAGAGTTTGGGAGGCTGAAGCAGGAAAATCAAAAGTTTGAGGCCAGCATCAGCAATGTAATGAGACCCTCTGTCAAAATAGAAAGGACCAGAGGTGTAGCTCAGTGGAAAAGCACCCCTGAGTTCAATCCCCAGTAGTGAGAGAGACAGAGAAAGAAATTAAAAGTATTTCATGCTTGACAGATTGTTATTTTCTTGTTTTGAGCCAGTGATGTTGTAATGATGAGTAAATCTGATCAGAGTTGGAATGGTAACTTCTTGGTCCTTTTCCCAGGGAAATAAACTCCTTTTTCTCTTTTAGGCATACAAAACCTTTGCTAACCGAGTAAACAATTTAAAGAAGAAATTGGATCAGTTGAAGTCAACCCTTCCTGATCCTGAAGAATCACCAGTCCCTTCCCCAAGTATGGATGCTCCCTCCCCAACTGGTTCGGAGTCTCCATTTCAGGGAATGGGAGGTGAGGAATCCCAGTCACCAACAATGGAGAGTGAGAAATCTGCTACACCTGAACCTGTGACTGATAATCGTGATGTGGAAGATATGGAACTCTCAGATGTAGAAGATGATGGGTCAAAAATCATTGGTATGTCCTTATGTAATTAGTAGATAATTTATTCTGTGTTTTCCTTGCCCACTAATATTAATCAGTCAGTTATGGGTAGTTATTAAAACATAGCTTAGTACATATTAGAACACTAAGGTAATATTCATCTCTATATGGTATGCTACATGGGTTAAGAATTACTGCTGAAGATCAAGACTTCAGTATAGCAGCAGCTAGCTAAAATGTGACTGTTAAGCATTTGAAATATAGTTTGCACAACTTGGGATATTATATAATTAGAAAATATACACTGGATTCTCAACACTACCTCCTCAAATAAAAATATCATCACATTAATGATTTTTATTTTTATAACAATGAGATTAAAATGTTTAGGATATGTAAAGATAAATACACATTATCAAAATGTATCTATTTCTTTTTTTTTTTTTTTTACATGGCTGCTAGAAAGCTTAAACTTAAATATGTGTCTTGAATTATATGTCTCTTGGCCAGCACTGCTCTAGAGGAAGGGGCATTTATACCAGAATCACCTTCTCTGTCACTTTTGACCATCCAGAATCCCAAAGCTGCAATTATCAAGAAGTAAAACTTTGCAGTTTCAAATTAGAGCCTAATTGCACCCTAGTACCAAAAAAAAAAGAAGAAAAAAGAAAAGAAATTGCTTAGAAAATACAACAAAAATACGTATAGAGCTCTTGAGCTTTTGTCACTAAGAAATTCTCAGGTTAATGGAAAAGGAAAGATGACAAATACCATTTCCAAGGGACAATGCAAATGTGTACCAAATAAGTGTTTACCAGAAATGTTCACATTTTTATTTATTTTTATTTGGGGGCGGGTGGCTGTAACAGTAGTAGCCTTTCATTTTTTTATTTTTTGCCATTTCCTTTTCCTTCCACTTTCCTGAGAATCCTCATGTCACTCCCCAGCCTCTCTCCCTCTGGTTTCAGAAATGTATACATTGAATACACAAATTTTCACAAGATCCAAAAGAATCATAAGGGGATGTAACTCTGTTGGTAGAGAGCTTGCCCTGCATGCACAAGCAAGGCCCTGGATTCAATCCCCAGCACCACACACACACACACACACAAAAAATCATAAATAAGCAAGAAAGAGGATAATTGAGAAATTCCTTTTAAGTAGATATAGAAGGTGGGAATGATAATAAATATCAAAAATAATAATTTATGAAGACTATGACTTTAAAATAAAAAACACAAAGTGACTGGTTGTTTTCTCTAGAATTATAGTGCTTTTTAAACCCTCAAATTAGAAAATATTAGGACATATTATTTCATATTTAAGAACAAAGCCTAGAAAGTAGGAAGATGTAATATCATATCTTCTCTTTGTTGAAACAGTGGAGGACAGGAAGGAAAAACCTGTGGAGAAGTCAGCTGTCTCTACTTCTGTACCTACAAAGCCAGCAGAAACTCTCCCAAAGGCCTCTTCCTGTACCCCAGTGCCTGTGACCATGACAGCAACCCCACCTCTTCCAAAGCCTGTGAATACTTCTCTGCTGTCCCCGTCCCCAGCTTTGGCTTTGCCCAACCTGGCTAACGTGGATCTGGCAAAGATTAGTTCCATCCTTAGCAGCCTAACATCAGTCATGAAAAATACTGGTAAGTAAGCCTAGAGAAGAAGATAAAAAGCTGATTTCTAGCTTTTAAAATTGAGCCATTAGTCTGTTTTGTTGTTGTTGAATTTTGTTTAAAAAATGCAGTGAAAATGTAGAAAAATTAGAAAATTAGCACAGTGAATAAAATAAATGTCTGTCATCATATTACCCCAAAAGAAATCACTTATATTTATTTATTCTTACAAGTATATATGTATGTGAGTGTTTGAGAGATTAAAAATTCTTTTAATAATTGAAATAACCAAACATGTTGTCTCTCGCCTGTAATCCAGTGGGTCTGGAGGCTGAGGCAGAAGGATCATAAGTTCAAAGCCAGGCTCAGCAACAGTGAGGCGTTGAGCAACTCAGTGAGAGGCTCTCTCTAAATAAAATACAAAATTGGGCTGGGGATGTGGCTCAGCAGCTGAGTGTCCCTGAATTTAATCCCCAGTACCCCCCCCCAAAAAAATAATTAATTGGTTGATTTTAAAAAATAAAAGGGCTGGGGATATAACTTGTCTCACGGCCAAGTGCTGGGTTCAATCCCCAGCACCACACACATATACACAAGAAAAACTAAATGAAAATGTATGCAAGTAGAATATCCCATGTACTCATCACTCAGTTATAATAGGGTAACCCTGAAAAATCTAGACCATATTCACTCTGGATTATTTTGAAGAAATTTCCAATTTAAACTTATTTTTTCTTTTCTTTTTTTTTTCCCCCTATACTAAGGATTTTACTCTGGTGCTTTACCACTGAGCTACATCCCTAACCCTTTTTTGTATTTTGATATAGGGCCTCAGTAAGTTGCTTAGGGCCTTAGTAAATTGGTAAAACTGGCCTTGAACTTACAATCCTCCTGCCTTAGCCTCCCACATTACTGAGATCACAGGCATGTGCCACTACACCCAGTCCAAACATTTAATTTCATCATAAATATTTACATACTTCTAAAAGATGGAGACTCTTGGGCTGGAAGTAACTCAGTGGTTGAGTGCTTGCATAGCATGTGCAAGGTCATGTATCAACTCCCCAGAACCAGGGGGCGGGTGGGGGGGGGGTTGGATAAAGACCCTCCCCCCACAAAAAAAAGAATTAGCATGTTTTTAAAAGGCTTTTCATATGTTATAACAAAATTGATATCCAAGAATATATACTATTTTATGTACCTAGTATATGAAAGTTTCTGTTCCTCACCTTCTCTACTGTTTTACTTCATTTAATCTGTGTCACATTCAACCTTTACAAATTGTTTTAATGTTTTTCATTGATTAAAGATGTGATTAAAACTTTCTTCTATTTGCTTATTTCTGTTTCTTTGTGAAATAATCTGTTCATAGTTTTTTATCATCTTTTAAATAGTCAAATGTTTTTCTCTTTATATACCATTTTATATGTTAAAATCAACCATTTTGAAATGTAAAAAAAAAAAAAAATAACGATCATTATTTCAAAAGCAAGACACGGAAGTATGCCATAGCAGAGTCCTGCGATCGCAAAGGGTCTGACCATCCGTCATCCAGCAGTGCTTACTGAGTACTAATGGGGCTCTTAAGTATAGGAACTATTTGGTAGTGGAAAAAAAGCAGTTTGCCTAGTCTCTCTTTGTTGGAGTTCTTAAAACTAATGAATATATAATAAAATAACTTGTTTATTTTAAGGATGTTCCAAATAGAAGTAGCGTATCTTAATTTTCAGATTTTTTTTTCTCTTTGTACATTCCATGATAAGGGACCATTTGTGGATGAGACAAGAAGAATTTCTGTTAAACATATCAGACTCATTGAAGTGAGTGGAAAATGTAATGAATTGAAAGGTCATTTTTGAATTGCGTTTTCTTGAGTTCATCTTTCTGCCACCAGGGGTCAGTCCTGCATCAAGACCTTCTCCAGGAACTCCTACCAGTCCCAGCAACCTCACCAGTGGCCTGAAAACACCTGCACCTACCACAACAACATCTCACAACCCTCTGGCAAATATCCTCTCCAAGGTGGAGATCACCCCAGAGAGCATTCTATCTGCTCTTTCCAAAACCCAGACACAGTCAGCCCCTGCACTACAAGGTAAACTGATATCTGCAAGAGGGACTTGAATTGTGTTTATCCCTGGCTTAATCCTGTATTCCATTTCTGAGGAATCCAAAGGCATAAAATGTATAATACAATTAGTTCCTGATTCTCATCTTTTTGTTTTCATGAATGTATGATCTCTGCCTCAGTTGACCCTCTGTCCAGCTTTGCCAGTGTGTTTTGCATGTAAAACTGCCTGTTTCTAACTTTTTTTTTTTTTAAGGTCAATCTAATCTCTACTCTTTTTTTTCCAGACACCAACACAACCCTTTTTAAATACCTCAGTATAATTATGCAATAAATTATAAATACCATAATAGTATCTTCATTGTAGTGATATACTCAATGTCAGTAATCTCAACCAGGGGCCGCTAGGGGACATGTATCAAGGAATAGAGACATTTGTGGTTGTCACGACTAGGCAAGGGGATACTAGTGGGTCAGAGCCATGTGGATGTTGCTAAACATTGTATAATGCATAGGAAAACCCCCAACAGCAAAGAATTATTCATCCCACAATGTCAAAAGTGCTGAGCTTGAGAAATTGTGCTCTGTGTGAATATAATAATATAGGTATCTCTTAATTTTCTGTTTCCTAAACTGTTTTGTAAGTGATCAGTCAAGTACTGTATTATGGTGAATTTTGTTATAAGATATAGAAAATTTTGTTACACAGAACTAAGTACTATAAAGTAATAATACATAGATTAATAATACATAGATCAATAATCCATATATTGAGACCAGCAATCAGTAGTTGATGATAATACTGTGGCACATCTTGAACCACGAATTTTAGGAACAGTTCATTTGAAGGATTGACATGCTTGTGATTTCTCCTTTTCAATCCCTCTCCTATTGCTATCTTATAGTAACAACAAAAATCTTGAACTCATTTGTGTGATTAACATATGAAACTACACCTTAAAGCTTTTCCTTGGGTTAGATTTCTGAAACAGTATCGTGTGGACTTGGGCTTTGTCATCTGGAAGAAGTTGCATGGAACTAACTAAGCATGTTTTGGGGTTTTTTTGTTGTTGTTGTTGTTTGTTTTTTAAAATCTTTTTTTTTTTTTTTTTTTATCATTTTTGGAACTGGGGGGTCGAACCCAGGGCTTTGCAAATGCAAGGCAGACGCTTTGCCACTGAGCTACATCCAGCCCATTAAGCATGTTTTGACAGAATAAGAAATGACAACCCCAAAAATACAATTTTTGTGGACTAACAAGGTGGTTCATCAACTTTTATTTACTTATAGAAAGTCGAATTCTATAACTTTCAAAGGACTGTGTCCAGCAGCATAAATAGATGTGTTTATTAAATGTCTCCAAGAGGGCTAGGGTTGTGGCTCAGCGGTAGACACTTGCCTAGCTTGTGCAAGGCCCTGGGTTCGATCCTCAGCACCACATAAAAATAGATAAATAAAAATGTCTCCAAGAAATCTCTTAAAACTTGGTTCTGTGATAAGGGTCCATAGTCCTTATTTACAGATTTTTGACACAAAATAATGTTTAATGGTGAAAGACAATTTTATTTATTCCAGAAATCTGGGTGGTATCTATCTTAACAAGATGATCTTTTGAAGAATTTATCCCACAGTATCTTAAAGATATGCTGAAATATCTTTTAAAAGTTACATGACATTATTACGTATCACATTGTAGTACTTGAGGACTTCTGGGTTTGGTGACAACAATGACTGGTAGGAATTAAAATTAAATTAAACTGTTAGGAAAGGAAAAATTGTATACCCTGGAAACTTTTCAGAATGAAACATGCTTTCCCTCCCCCCTCCCCAGGATAACTGAAGTTAAATATCAATTGTTTGGATATTATCTAACATTGATATTAGATTACAGAAAAATTTAAAAAAACAGGAAACATTAGAATTTTGCCAGGCATGGTGGCTTATGCCTAAAATCCGAGCAGCTAAAGAGACTGAGAGAAGAGAATCACAAGTTCAAGACTAGCCTCAACAACTTATTGAGGCCCTAAGCAACTTAGCAAGACCTGTCTCAAAATAAAAAATAAAAAGGTCTGGGGATACGGCTCAGTGTTTAAGCACCCTTGGGTTCATTTCCCAGTTCTTCCCACACTCAAAAAAAATAAATAAATAAAAAGTAATACTGGAGTGGCCCTAAAATTATTCACACCTTAAATCTCCGCAAATATGGGTTAAAATTGATATTTTGAAGACATATTAATTAACCAGAGTTACCATATAAAATTATGAAATACTCTTTTACAATATCATTGCTGAGGATAAGTTTTAGTACAATTTATTAACTAAAATCTATACATTTGGGGCTGGAAATGTATCTCAATGGTAGAGTGCTTCTCTTGCATACAAGAAGCCCTGGGTTCAAACCTCAGTACCAAAAAGAGAAAAATTTATATACTTGCATGAAATAAAGTTTTCATTTATGACCAGAAATTCATTAAATTTTCCAAAACATGGTTAAATTTATCTGCTCTTCTGTTACCTCTTTGTCAGATATTTTTTAAATATTTTTTTAGTTGTAGACGGACACAATACCTTTATTTTATTTATTTATTTTTATGTAGTGCTGGGATCAAACCCAGGGCTTCATATGTGCGAGGACTTCATATGTCACTGAGCCACATTTGTCAAATATTTTTTAAAACATTTTCTACAGGAGTAGTTTGCTTTCATGAACCTTCAACCTTTGTCCCAAAGAGCTCTTTCTCAGTACTTCTGAGGAGGTTTTGTCTGTCATTGAATAGGGTTGAATCTCATCATTATCAGTTTTAATTAATCAATAATCCTTGGTTTTTCCAAGTTATAGAATAGAAATTTTGTTTTCTTGTGAAAGGATCAGTACCCCTGTTTGTCTGGCTTTTAAGTCTTTGTGGTGTGTGTTTATCTCATTTTTATTGCTACATTTTACAATCAGATTTGATAGTTAAAAGCGTTGTATTCTAAAAGGTAACAACCAGTCTAGCAGGAGATACTTCTACTCCCCATTCTAATGGATTTCTCAAGTTTGCACATGTTGTCTCCCTCTTAGGAGTCACAGTGTGTACTGTTAACCTTAGAGATGATTGTGGAGCTGGGAAAGGAAAGGTAGGGCAGGATATCTGTTTGCATTTTGAGAACTATTTCCACAGATCAAACATTAAGAAATACTGGCTTAAGTTGTTGTTTTAAGAATAATTTTGCTTCCTTTCTTTTCCTGCTTTGCCTTGTTTCAACTATGAGTGATTCTGACATGAGAATCTCTCCCTTCCTGTTGCCTTTTATTGTGCTGTTTTGGACACGTTTCTGAACTACACGGGAAACATTTCAGTGATTTTTCTCTCTTGGATTGATAAATAAGTCCAGTGTTTTTTATGACCTTGAGCCAGTACTTGTTTGGTCTGGATTCCCTTTGGCTTCATATTTTAAAACCCATCTGGTTCCCACCAGAATGAGTGAGGATATCTCATAAGCCTACATTGTTTTTATTATATGGCAGGGAGTTGTTCTTTTTAACCCCTCTAATCTTTGTTTTTACAGGCCTGTCATCTTTACTTCAGAGTGTTACTGGGAACCCAATTCCATCCAGTGAAGCTGCATCTCAGAGCACATCAGCTTCCCCTGCCAATACCACAGTCTCTACCATAAAAGGAAGAAATGTGTCCTCTAATACCCAATCTTTTATTCCCAAAAGCTTCAACTATTCTCCTAATTCATCAGCTTCTGAAGTCTCTTCAACTTCAGCCAGCAAGACATCAATTGGGCAAAGTCCAGGGCTTCCAAGCACTACATTTAAACTGCCATCCAACTCTTTAGGGTTTGCAGGTACCCACAGTACTAGCCCTGCTGCCCCGCCGACCGAAGTTGCCATGTGCCAATCTTCAGAGATCTCCAAGCCAAAACTGGAGTCAGAGTCCACCTCCCCAAGCCTGGAAATGAAGATCCACAACTTCTTAAAAGGTAATCCTGGTTTCAGTGGCTTAAACTTAAATATCCCAATCCTGAGCAGTTTGGGGTCCAGTGCCCCATCCGAGAGCCATCCCTCAGACTTCCAGCGTGGCCCTACTAGCACTTCAATCGACAACATTGATGGAACCCCTGTACGGGATGAACGGAGTGGAACACCCACCCAGGATGAGATGATGGACAAGCCTACGTCCAGCAGTGTAGATACTATGTCCCTGCTTTCTAAGATCATTAGCCCGGGTTCTTCAACACCCAGCAGTACAAGATCACCACCCCCTGGGAGAGATGAAAACTACCCCCGGGAGCTCTCCAATTCTGTATCTACATATCGACCCTTTGGCCTGGGCAGCGAATCTCCCTATAAGCAACCTTCTGATGGAATGGAGAGACCGTCTTCCCTGATGGACTCTTCACAGGAAAAATTCTATCCAGATACTTCTTTCCATGAAGATGAAGATTACCGAGATTTTGAGTACTCAGGGCCTCCACCTTCTGCTATGATGAACCTGGAGAAGAAACCAGCCAAATCTATCCTCAAGTCCAGCAAGGTGTCTGATGCCCCGGAGTACCAGCCAATCCTGTCCAGTTATAGCCACAGGGCCCAAGAATTTGGGGTAAAGTCAGCCTTCCCTCCATCTGTAAGAGCCCTCCTGGACTCTAGTGAGAACTGTGACCGTCTGGCTTCTTCCCCTGGGCTCTTTGGTGCCTTCAGCATAAGAGGGAACGAACCTGGGTCTGACCGGTCACCATCACCGAGTAAGAATGATTCATTTTTCACCCCTGACTCCAACCACAATAGCTTGTCTCAGTCTACCACTGGGCATCTCAGTTTGCCACAGAAGCAGTACCCAGACTCTCCTCACCCAGTCCCACATCGTTCCCTTTTCTCTCCGCAGAATACCCTCGCTGCTCCCACGGGCCACCCACCCACGTCAGGCGTGGAGAAAGTCCTGGCCTCCACCATTTCCACCACGTCGACGATTGAGTTTAAGAATATGCTTAAAAACGCCTCACGCAAGCCCTCAGATGACAAGCATTTTGGCCAGACCCCCAACAAGGGCACTTCAAGTGATGGTGTCGGTCTCTCTAACCTCACCCAGCCCAGCTTGACTCCCGCTGACCAGCAGCAGCAAGAAGAGCACTACCGCATAGAAACCCGCGTGTCCTCCTCCTGCCTAGACTTGCCTGATAGCACAGAAGAAAAAGGGGCCCCGATAGAAACTCTGGGTTACCATAATGCCGCTAATAGAAGGATGTCGGGGGAG